>NC_142130.1:15617874-15930582 GCF_024610735.1 Ursus americanus | reverse complement strand
AGAGTTGTGAGATTGAGCCCCGGTGGGGTGCTCAGCGTGGAGCCTGCTCAAGTTTCTCTCTCTCCATCTCCCTCCATGCCTCCCCTGCGTGTGCTCTCTCTCTCTCTCCAGTAAATAAACAAATTTTTTAAAAACAAAAGTTGATATCTAAATGGCAAACTTGGGGGATGAAATGGAAAAATAAACTCATTACAGGTGTGATGGTTACTTTTATGTGTCAGTTTGTCTGGGTATGAAGCACCCAGATTAAAAGCTGTTTCTGGGTGTGTCTATGGAGAGTGCTTCTGGAGGAGATTCTCATTTGAACTGGTTGATTCAGCAAAGTAGATCGTCCTCCTCCGTGTGGGTGGGCACCATCCAATCAACCCAGGTCTTGCATAAAACAAAAGGCAAGGCAGAGGAAGGAGGAATTCTCTCTCTTTCTTGCTTCACTGCTTAGCTGGGACATCTCATCTCATCTTTTCCAGTCCTCCTCATACTGGGATCTTCACCATTGGATCCTCTGGTTCTTGGGCATTTGTACTTGCACTGAATTACTACCACTTGTTTTTCTGGGTCCCCAACTTTCAGATGGCAGATTGAGGGACCTCTCAACCTCTATAACTGTGTGGGTCAATTCCTTATTTTTTCCTATATGTATTACTGGTTCTGCTTCTTGGGAGAACCTTGAGAAATGACAGTGGATATGGAATAAAGAATGAACACTGGAGGTCTCCAATTGAATTTATCTCATTACATATTGTGTGTGTGTGTGTGTGTGTGTGTGTGTGTGTGTGTGATTTACATGGGGGTATTGACCTGAATTAAAAAAAAATTAACTACTTACATGAAAATTCTGGGGATATCTCTCTCTCACTTTAGTTCTTTTTCTCTGTTATACACACACACTTATATTTTCAGCATCTTCCAAAAATCAGAGGATTTTACCAGAATGGGCCATCAGTCCTGTGAGGCAATCAGTTGGAGGTACATGAGTAACAGCTGCCCTCTTTGTAGATGGGCTCTGGGCTCTCCAATTCCTCACTTTTTACTAGCTGGGGCACTGCAGGTTTTGAATTTGTGAAGCATGGTCAAACACTGGGATTCAAGGAAAAGAGCATGATACCCAAAGCAGTTGGCAAAGAAGGAAAAGGTACCAAAAAGAGAAAAACAGTTAGCAACTGTAGCCTGCATGTGTGATGGGTTAGCGGACTGACCTGGTTTCAAGGGCCACAGATGCAAAACCCTTTGTAGTTGCAAAGGACACTGATGAGGTCATATTCTAAAGGAACATCGGAAAGTTTTTCAAAGACAAGGAAAGGCCATAAAACTAAACATTAAATCAGAAGATCAGTTAGTATCCCTAAGGAGGTTGAATACTCAAAGTGAGTTCAACTTTGCAAAAACTTTCTGAAGACAAAATGGTGGACTGTTTTCCTTTTTGCTACGGTCTGAGCAAGAAGGAGATGAAGGAAGGCAATCTGCTGGTAACAGATGGCACACACAATGCTAACAGACGACAAAAAGCAAACAAGGCTAATCAACTAACTCCTGTTTAGTTTTCATCTTCTCCAACCGGGCAAACGATCTCCAAAGTAGCAAAAGGAGAGCAAACATGGTTAGGAGGAAATTGAAAACCAAGATAGGCAAGGATATAGTGTGAAAATATAGAGCCGTTTTAATCCTCCAGTCTCAGAAAAATTACATCTCAGGGAGTGAAAGAGCTAGCGATTTGATTACAAAACCACCACAATCTTCAAAAACACCTAAAAATGGAAGAAATTGGAAGTGGAAGAAAAGCAATTTTTTTCTTCCAATTACTGGCATCTTGTTTTCTCTTTATTAAGATAATCCATGTTGGAAATAGGAAATTGAGAACCTACAGAAAGGTCACAGGAAGCAGAAATCACCTATAATTTCACTTATAATTATACCCTTTTGGCATATTTTCTTTCGGAAATTTCAAATCCATTTTTATATAGTTGTGATAATACAGATTACACAATTGTTCATCAGGCTTTCTTGACTTCAGCTTTAAATCATAAATATTCTTCAATGCAATGATAACTCTTCAAAAACATCTCTTAATTACTGTATAATATATATATCATGATATCACATATATATGATGTAATATGTAATTATTAAATTATATTAATATTCATAATATGTAGTTACTGAATTATACATTATTTAGTGCTCTTCTTCTTCAGTGATATTTGTTTCTAATTTTAGACTGTTGTAAAGTGTGATGAACATCATTACATATAAATATGTTACCTTTTTAGATTTTTGCCTTCACACTCATTCCTTTACTATAATTGGGAGTAAAATGACTATGTAAAATGTCTCTCTGTGCATTATTTAGCTGCTTTCCAGAGTTTGATTCAATGTACATATGTGAGAATACCTTGTCATGTTAATCTCAAAAAACTGACTATCACAATTACATAAGATTTTGGAACTTAAAGGTAAAAACAAAATCTTGTTATTTTGGTTTGCATTCTTAGAATCTCAGTGAGGAAGAAGAGTTTTGATAGTTTTATTAACCATTTATATTTCCCCTGTCATTAGTTATCTCTTTGCATTAATCATCATTTTTTGATAAATATCTCTATATGAGGCTAGAAATTTTTATTCTGTTTTAGGGTAAAAAAAAAGGTTTATCAATGCAAAAAAATCTGATCTCCATTATTTTTTGTTTGGATATTTTGTCTGCTATCAGTAACTGAGTATCTTCTTTTTATTTCTGTATATTCTTGGTCTGTCTTCTTGTAGACATCCTGTTCTAAGCAACATAGAGAATATTTTCGTAACCTTTATATTTATAACCATTATGATATGATTGAATTATACCTCTTAATTTGTTTTATACCTTCTAATTTGATGTGCTTCCATATACTTCAGTTGGTTTTTATTTCTATTTTTGCAAGTCTGTTTTTTGTTTTATTTCATAGTCATTTCGGAAGTTATTTTTTGTTCTTAATTTTACCAGTGATAACACTTTTATATGTTCAAACTTGTATTTTTCTATTTCTCAAGGGCAAAAAGAAATGATGACTTTGAGTCATTTCTTTGCTAGAGGAATTTATCACTCTTTGTTATTCCCTTCCTACCCACTTCTTAGTTTTATTTATTTTAATTTTTCTGAATGAGAGTTATGAAACTGCTTATTAGTATATATTGTTCTACTATATAAAACACCACTTTCAATAGTTTTGTATTTTGCATTCAGTCGAATAATCATACTACCATAGCTATTTATGCTTCATCCAATTAAGTTGCTTACAATCCAACAACCAGTCTTTTAATGTTACTACATTATTATTCTTAGGTTCTTAAAGTGACTAAGAAATGTCTCTTTCTGAAAGAATACATAAGTCTTGTGTTTAATGGGGCTTTTAATACCTAAGAAAATTCTTCTGTTGTCTTTACATTTGAATGACATCTTAGATGAGTATTTGAATCTTGTATCCCTACCACTTAACTTCAAAAAAATTCAATACCACATTTTTTCTAGCTTGAGTTATCCACTTACATATATCTTCAATTCCAAGGAAAGGAAAATAAGGAATATATTTTCAGAGTTCTTAAACACAGCTATTCTTTTGTTTTCAAACTAGATTGACTATAGTACTACACATAGAATTCTTAAATTACATTTTTTTCTTCTAAAAATTTTACAGGCGTTGTTTACAATTTAGTACCACACAATAAAAGTCTAAGACTAGTATACTTTTTGTCCCTTTTTATGTAGTTTTTAATTTCCTTGACAATACTTGTAAGATTTAACAATGTTAAAGGATGGGTCTCTTACTATTCATTCTCCCTGGAACATATGTGGTCACATTTAATCTATAGGCTCAAGTCAATTTTCATCCATGAAAATGTTCCTTCTGAAGTCTTTGATAGTCTTTCATCCAATTTTTTCCCTTTATTTATCATAATAAGCATACTTTTTAGTCTCTCTTCTCTTCCTTCTGTATCTTTTTTAACTTTCTAAAATGTCTAGGTCCTTTTATTTAGCACACAAAGAGGGCTTTTTAAGTTTCTTATTGACAATCCAATGTTCTCAATTTCATTCCTGCTCTTTATTTTTTCCAGTTTGCATTCTAAACTTTCTCTTTAGGTAGTTCCCTTCTATAACCAACTACTTCATACCATCTTTTTCTCTCTATAGAGCCCTGTTATGGATGTGATAATCTCCCAAGTAATTTGTCTAAGCCAGTCATAGTTGTTTTATTTCACATTTTAGTTAATTGCCTAAGGAACATTCATATAATTCAATTCAGATCAATGTGAAGAGAAGCTGACCAGGAGCTTTTGCACAATACATTTCTCTCCTAATAAAGAGACTTAGGAAGATTCATCCCTTTTTATCATGTGCACATTAGTATGCATAGATGTGACACATGGGACTGCTGCAGTCATTTTGAGACTTGAGGTAAGCCAGCCTGAAAACAAGCAAGCAAACAAAAAACAACACGATTAGGTTGGAAGAACACAAAGGCCCTGATGACAACTTGACCTCTGTAATGACCCTACATGAGAATCCACTCTGCCTTCATATTCTAGTTATGTAAGAAAATAATGTAATTATAAATAATCCAGTTAAGAAATGGGCAGAAGACATGAATAGACATTTTTCCAAAGAAGACATCTAGATGGCTAACAGACACATGAAAAGATGCTCAATATCAGTCATCATCAGGGAAATACAAACCAAAACTACAATGAGATATCACCTCATACCTGTTAGAATGGCTAAATTTAACAACACGGAAATAACAGATGATGTCAAGGATGCAGAGAAAGGGGAACCCTCTTCCACTGTTGGTGAGAATGCAAATTAGTGCAGCTACTCTGGAAAACAGTATGGAGGGTCCTCAAAAAGTTAAAAATTGAGCTACCCTACAATCCAGCCATTGCACTACTAGGTGTTTACTGAAAGAATACAAAAATACTGATTCAAAGGGGCACATGCACCCTGATGTTTATAACAGCATTATCAACCATAGCCAAATTACTTTTTTAAAAGATTTTTATTTATTTATTTGAGAGAGAGTGAGCAAGCATGCATGAGAGAGAGATAGAGAGGGAGCAAGAATGAGCAGGGGAAAGGGGCAGAGAAAGAGGGAGAAGCAGACTCCCTGTTGAGCAGGGACCCCAACATGGGGCTAGATCGCAGGACCCTGGGATCATGACCCAAGCCAAAGGCAGATGCTTAACCAACTGAGCCACCCAGGAGCCCACCAAATTACTTTAGGAGCCCAAAAATCCACTGATAGATGAATGGATAAAGAAGAGGTGGTATATATATAGAATGGAATATTACTGAGCAATCAAAAAGTATGAAATCTTGCCATTTGCAACGATGTAGTTGGAGCTAGAGTATATTATGCTGAGCAAAATAAGTTGGTCAGAGAAAGACAAATACCATATGATTTCACTCATATTTAAGAAACAAAACAGATGAACATAGGGGATGAAAAAAAGAGAGTGAGAGAGAGAGAGAGGCAAACCATAAAACAGACTCAACTACAGAGAACAAACCGAGGGTTGCTGGAAGGGAGGTGGGCGGGGGGGGTGGATTAAATGGGTGATGGGTATTAAGGAGGGCACTTGTGATATAACACTGGGTGTTATACGTAAGTGATGAATCACTAAATTTACTCCTGAAACTAATACTACACTACATGTTAACTAACTAGAATTTAAAAAAACTTGAAACAAAAAAAAAAGGAAAAAAGAAAAGAATGTGTTTATTATTTAAACCATCCCACATCAGAATTGTTACTTGTAGGCAAAAACATGCTAATTAATACTGTCTCTATTTCTTCTTTGTAGTGGTCATGTTATTAGATTTTTACTAGGAGAGTAAGGCAAATATTCTCAAGCACTTCCTACTTATTCTTATAAAAATTACTTTTGAAGTTTGTTTTTTGAATATTCAGGATAGTTCTTTGACTTTATGTTGAAACACTTTTCCATAAACCCTTTGTCATGCTGTTTAATACTACCTGGTTTACTCGTATTTGATACTTCCATGCTGATGCTTATTTTGCAGAATACAGAAGACATATACTACTCCTATCTAGATACTCAGCATATTGCATACTGGTGAATTCTTGCTTTTCAATCTAGACCTGCAGCAATGTGTTCATTAGGAATAATGTGGCTGGATGGAGAGAGAGAGAGAAAGAGAGAGAGAGAGAATCTATTGAAGTTTTGAGGCATCAGGGTTTAGTTGGCTGCCAGATTTTCTGGCCTACATTTTCTTAAGTCACAAGGTTAGGAGCAGACCCTAGAGATACAGCTGTTTATGCAATGCTGGTACAGTAAATGGACTATATCTACACCAGAATGTGTATTCCAAGTCATTGCTAATTCCCTTCACACAACACCATATGGCCTTTTCATATTTTTAGTTTCCTAAGCCATTGCAATTTTGGTCCCTTAATTGATCTTTATCAAGCTCTCTCACCTAAGTATTTAGGTGAGAACTGGAAGAGGATATACCAGGATCTGACCTCTGCATTAACTATAATTCCTCGATTATAAAAGGTGAACATATAGACCAGTAAGCTTGGAAGTATTTCTCTTAGACATTGTATTATCTAATAAAATTATTAAACAGATTCTAAGAAGTAACTTCAAATAGAAGAGTGGACCCCAAAGCATGAGCATGTATTAGTCTTGTTTATGCCATATTGAATTAGTCTCATGTCTTTCACGGTGAGGCTGACTTTACTGATAGTTATGACAGGATGTCATCTGTGTCCTCAAATGTCTTCCTTGGAGCCCTGAGGTGTGTGGACAGCCATGGCTTAGGAAGAGTGTGAGAGGAATGGGGTGACGTGGTGTCCCATCTTTACATGCACATTTCAACTACAGTAGCTCCACTTTTTTATGTGCTATAAATTATTATTCCACATAAGATTGTAATCTTTAAAAAGAAATCTTGTTTCTTTAAAAAAAAACTAGCAATCAGAAAACCTTCCTATTGATGAAGTATTTTTCCTACAGCAAGAGATTTAATAAAGTCTCTCATGATACTTCTGAGACTATGAAAATAAAGTGTGAATTGGACAAGAGGACAGTCAGCCAGGTCATGCTAGCTAGACAGACTCGACTACCATTTCAACCTGGTGTTCTCTAGGGATATGGCAATGAGATCCTGGCCAGTTCAATATTTTTGTCACCAAACTGAAAGCATATATAAGTTACATGCTATTTAAATTTGTAGGTAATTAAAAACTGAGTTAACCAGGTAACAGGTTGAGTAGCGATCAACATTTAAAATTATTTCAACAGACTGAAAAGTAATAAGATTACATTAGAGATATATTACAGATCCAACCTTGAGCCTTAAAAAATAACTCACTCAATTGAAGAATAGATGAAGTATAACTTAAGTAGTTCATGTGAAAAAATCGACACATGTTTATGAACAGCAAGCTCAACATGAGCCAGAAACTATTCTTAAAAAAAATGCAATTTAAACTGTATTATGTGTAGAACTTACAACATTCCCACTGGCCTCTATAGTGGCTGGTCTACATCTGGAATGCATATTTGATTTGGGTTGGCTAAGCTAAGGTTCTATCATGGAAGATAAAGAAAATGCTCAGTTCAGGTGTTACATGAGAAAGGGTTGAAGGGGTTGAGGATGTTGGGACTGGAGATAAGAAGACAAAGGACAATATCAAAGTGGCTCCAAACATCTAAAGGCCTGCCACATGAAATAATTCTTCTCTGTTTTAAAAGGATAAAACTAGGTCCAGTGGGCACAAATTACAGAGGCAAAGATTTGGTTCATTACATGGAAGAAAATTGTAATTAGAACCATCCTGAAAGGATTGGTCAGCCTCACAAATCAGACTTAAAAGTAAATCTTCAAGCAGAGACATTAGGTAAAAGATTAAATCATAAATACCTGCAGCATTTCTTTTAGAACTTAAGCCTTTGTAATTCCATATACAATAGAAGAGCCAGAGGATCTTAGTAATGAAGCAGCTCACCCCCAAGAGAATATGGAAGGCCTCCATGATTCTCGGCTAAGGGTGTGGGATGGTTGTAAGGGAGAATAAGCTCGTGGTTATTTTTATCACTTTATTTCTTCTAACTGAAAATAAAGCATTCTAAAATACATGATGTTAGAAGAAAAATAAACACTTGATTAATGTTTTCTGAGTTTATAAATTATTTAGGACCCTACTTGCTGTTTTTTTATTTGTGTTTTATTGAAAAATGATACATCAACTCTACTAGACATTTTAAGAGTAAGAAGTGTTCTCTTTATCTCTGACACACTACTTTTCATGCCATCTGACTTTTTTGTCCTCACGTATTCATATTTTTACGTTTGCCATTATCAGGTACAGACATTTTGCTTTCACATGTAACATTAAAATCATTACCATGTTCCATTGTCTTATAGGATTCATAATATGTCCCAATAACTGATGAATATTCTCTTTCCACATATTTCATAATTTGCTAATCAATCTTGGGGTGTTGCTATTATACATAATGTTAAAATAAACAATTTGATGAATTCTAAATTTTTATTATAAATGCTTACACTATCAGAAAAATACGATCAATTTGCAAAGTTCAGAAAAGGTCCCATTGTAATTTTAACTGAAATTGCATTGAGTTTATGTGGTAATTTGGGATAGATAATATCTTTACAATATTGAATTTATTAAGGAACAAAATATTTGGCTTTAATTAAGGTCTTTCTTCAATGTCTTTTTGCATAGTTTTACAGTTTTGTCCATATAGGTCATAAATATTTCTTAAGCTTATAATTATAGTTCTGATGCTATTGAGAAAGATATTTTTATTGTAACTATGTAACTTTCTAGTGGTTTCTTTGCAGAAGTACAAACATAAAAGTCTTTGTGATCCAAGACAGTAACATAAATGATCCTATCCTCCTTTAATCTTTTAGGGGAGAAATTATGGTAATACATTTCCTACTGTTGAGCTGACTTTGCATTCCTGAAATAAAAATCATGGTTTATTACATCGTATTATTAATTTTAATTCATCCCTAATATGTGTTTTTAACATTTTATTTAAAATTTTACCTCTACATTCATAGGTGAGGTTGCTCTGAAGTTTTTCTGCCTTGTTTTATTATCAACATTGTGCTTATCTTTTCCTTCCAAACTTTCGATTATGATCAAGTTTTCCTTTACCTTTCTGGTTACTTTGAGTGATAGGGCAGTTCTATATTATTTTTATAGCATTATATATTGCATCTTAAATTTATAAAAATATATTTAAAATGTTTTCTCTTAATTGCAAAGCCAATCATATGCATAGTCTCTTACCATCTTATATGGCAGGAACACCAACAAGCTCATTTCCCCCATTCTCCACCATTGTGCTAAATTCACATAGAAATCTAACTCCCCATTGATCGTAATTTTACTGTCTATTCTCCCTCGCATATTTCAGGAGCTCCTTCTTAACAATCATTTTAAATTTCATAACTATAGTATCAGCGACTGCCTACATTCAATTACAAGTTTTACTGAATACTTCTCTAGCCAGGGCTTTCTACATTCGAGGTCTTCCCCTTGAATTCATTTTTTTGTTTTGCTGAAGCATTACCTTAAATAATTTTTTTCTAGTACTCACCTAGTGGCATATTGATTTTATTTTGTTGTCATATTTTGGCATAGAATTATATAATCAAATCCTTTTATTAAGTTGTAAACACTGCTCCACAATCCTTTAGCATCCAGCTTAACAACTAATAATTCATTTGTAAGGATCCTCTTTTCTCCTAGATTTTCTTTGCATTTTGGAATTCAAAAATTTTACCAAGCTTTATCAAAATTGTGTTTTTCTCCTGATTCACAATATTATCTTAGAATGTTTGAAGGGCTCTTTAGAGTGAAGAAAGACCTGAATTTCTTCAGTTTAGGAAAATTTTCTTCTAATAAACTATTTTTTTAAATTACATTTTCTTCTTGAACTTCTGTTAAGCTGATTTCAGATGTTTTAGATCTGTTCTCTGTCTCTTTTCTCATGATTTAATCATTTTTTATTATTGCACTTGTACTCAATACATTAGCTTCCAGATTAAGGGTTTAGCTGTCAGTCATGTTCCTTTTGCAATTCAAATTTTCTATTGACTTCTTTAAATGATAATATGCTTTTAATTTCCCCAAACTTTGTTTATTCTTCAATTCTCTCTTTTTTTTTCCCCAACAACCTACTATTTCTCTATGGGTGTGGTATCTCCATAAAAAACACTCTAAGAATATTAAATAGATTTGTTTGAAGAATTTATTTTGTTTCCTGCAGTAACAGTTTCTTCAGAGATTAGATCTTTTGTTTGTTCACATTACTGCCTTCTTTTCCTTCAAGTGACTTTTGGTTATCTCTTCATTTTACTTATGAATGTCTGGAATTAATGGGTTTGATAGCTTATGTTTCCTCAGCACTTGTGAAAAACCACTCTTCTCCTTTCAGTGAATATGATTCAAAAATTGCATGAGCCATATGGTGGGAGGGAGATGGAACATACAGACAGACGAGCTTCCTTTCATGCTCATGACGCTTTCTTGACATGAATTCTAGAAGCCAAGAGTTACTAGTCCTGCTTATTCCTCCAGCCCTAATGCCCTGGCTGGAAGTCCACTCTTGCAAACTCTATTTCATTCAGAGATCTATTCTTGGTAGATATAATCTGGAGGCAGAAACTAATCTAGGTGTTCTGGAAAATATGAGTGGTTAACTGGAAATCTTTCAGAGATTTACTTAAAAGTTTTCCTGTGCTTAACATCGGGCTGTGCTTACTTTATTCTTAGAGTCTCTCAGTGTTCTTTTAGGGAAAGCAACACTGATTTTTTGGTGGTCTTTCAACCACTATAGCACACCCCCCCCCATGTCAATCCCGATGGGTCTGTTCTTTGTTTCTCATTTTCTCAGTTTCTGACCTGTTGATGGCATCCTTCCCAGTTCTTCAGGATTTCTGTGGGTTTCTTTATGTCATTTCAAGGAGATTTGAGAACAGATTAAAGGTATGTGCTCAGTCCCTCACCTTGAATTTGAAGTCTCCATTACATTTTATCTTTATTCTGAGGATTTTACCAATGGTCCCAGCAAAAATTACTTTCTATTCCATCTAATCCTACCACAGTTTTTATATAACTCTATTCTTATTCTATCACATCGAATTGTAATTATGCACTTGTTTTTCTCCTAAATTGATGATGAGATTTATGAGGATAGTAATGATCTTATTCATGTTTGTATTTCCGGGGCCTAATGCAGTGTAAACTGGTGGAGGCTGAGCACATTACAGTATTTAACAAACAGATGAAGGAGTGCATAGTCTAATAAAAGTGCTAGCATGATATAATAAGATATTGGTCTTAGAAGTCTTATATGAGGGATTTTTTAGAATTTTTTAGATTTTTAGAACTACAGAGAGTGGAATTCAAACTGCATCAACCTGCCTATGTCATGATTCCTTATGATTTTAAATATTTATGAAACACAAGTGTCAGCTACAGTTACCCAGACTTTTTAGAAGGAAGGATGATTGCCTGAAGCCCTTTCCCTATTGATGCCTTGAGGGAAGATGAGTGTTCCTCCAAAGATGTCTGCTTGTTTCTAGGGAGCACGTTTTCCACGGCTACCTCTGACCTTAGTTAGCTCTTGCTGCTATAGAATTATTTTAAGAGGAGTTTGGCTGTCTCTTATGTGTTATGCTTTTCTTCACTGTATCAATACAAAGGGTGCTTGATCTCGGTCATTACTTAAAAATGTATACAAGGCCACGAACTGAAAATTGAATGCTATGTTTTCTTGTTCTGAAACCCCTTTCATTTGGCCTATTATAACTGGAAATTTTTCATTAGCTACGTGACCCCAAGGAGCACCCAGGCTTCTGTAGAATTGTTGTTCACCTCATCCTTCACCCTCATTTTGTCTCTGTGACCCATTCCATCATTCCCAGGCTGCTTCTAATGCCAAATTCTCCTCACTCTAATATTCATCTTTCTTTGGCCCCATCTTTTGAACTCAGTCCCAGGAACACTTTTGAATATCTACAAATGATCCACTGTTCACATGAAGGCCCTCTATTAGCAGCTCAGTCAGCAATGACCTTCGGATTTTATTTAAGGGTCCATCTTCCTTAAAAGGAAGTTGTGCTTTTAAATAATGAAGTTTTTATATTTCCAATAAATATCAAAATGACTTGGCATACTTAATTATCTGCTTATTTCCAAAATATTAGAATCTTTATCCAGAACATAAGCCCTTAAAATCAATCACACACCATAATTGTTGACAATTCACATAGGCTACATGACAGAAACAGACTAAGAAATGTTAAAATAATCCATACATAAGAAAAGCAGTTATTTTAGAATATTCATGTTTAATCTTTCCACAAGCTAATCTAACTGCAAATGCCATACATTCAAATAATTGCCGAGGAAAATATCAAAACCATTGTCATGTCTTTAGTTGACAATGATAACTCCTAGATGCCAATCCACAGAGCAAGAATGAGATAGCTATTTATAATGTAGAATATATATTCATTGGTGATCTTTTTCTATCATAACAAACAGATTTGTGCTTATCTGTACAGTAGTACTAATCACTATAAAACAGAGAGTTCATCAGTGGTATTTTCTGCTCAAATTAAAAAAAATACATAGAGATCAATTCCTTTACACGGTTCTGGGAAACGAAACATTACCTATGTGTGATTTGTAATAAATACTTTCTGCTTTTTTTTTACAATGAACACTGCTGCAAAAGGGGTGCTTGCTCTCTGTCCAGGAGCCACTTTCTAGCTCTAAAGAAAAATCCCAAATGCTATGCTATTTCATGGCATCACAGAAGGAGGAAGAAAGTTCAGCTAACTTGTTCTTAAAGGTCATCCATTTTTCTATTAAGCAGCAATTACTCTTTCCTTTTTTTTTTTAAGAAATGCTACTATCTTTATTTTTACTGGTTCTAAAAGTATTGTTTCTTGTTAAATTAGTATAGAAATAGAGAAAATAAAAATCATATCTACTTCTAACTTTACCTTATGTCATCTGAATGCTCTTATAATTTACTAATTTGGGAGAATAAATACATGGTTAACATACATACATAAAATACAGTTCTGACCTCAATAGGAAAATGTTGGTTTGTATCTTATTAGAAAGGGTTTGATTAAGAGCAATGTGCTCTTTTTTTTCTTTTCTTTTTTTAAAAGAAGGGTTAAATAATCTTTTATTACCTGTGACAAGGGCAATTACTCCTTTCTTCTTCCATCCTGATAAAACCGTCCAGAAAATTCTAACACCTAGTGAAAGAATGATAACAGGAATACCAAAACTATTATGTTTCCTGTCATACTGTCTTTGAGTTTGAGATTTGCTTTGCATTGGTAAACCCAATTTCAACTCATATATCCAAAATTATGGATATAATTTCAATATGACATGCATTATAACATTTCTTTCTAATATATTTTGTTGCCTTATAGTATATTATATTAGAATTTGACAATTTTTTCCATTCATAAAATTTCTTGTAGAGTCTAAAGAAAAGTTTTCTTAAGTCATTATCGATTAATTGTTACTGATCAATTTTAAAGATTTAATTTATTGTTCAACACTTCAGAAAAAGTTCTGGTCTATTTTCCCTGATGAAGTCTATAAGTAAATCCATTCCCAGCATTTCCACTCAAAAGTTTTTTCAGACGACAAATTAAATTTTAGGATTTAGAAAATAAAACATCATTTATTATAATCTCCACTCAATTATATTCATAGCAAATTTATGTCAGGTGAGTAGAAAATAAATAAATCTTTTTATATTCATTGCACAGCAGCATAAATGTGTACACTTGTTATACAAGCAGGAAAGTAGCTAATTAGTGGGATGGATTTTGGGGGGAAATTTATTTAGTCAATCAGCTATTATGAATAGGCAATTAAAATGCAGAACTTAGGTTTATAATATGCACAAAATTAAATATGCAACAGGAATACAAATCCATTTTATGAAAGCAAACAGAATTTGGTGTGACAAAGATATAACAAGTGTAACTAGCTTTTCTAATGAAGATTATGCTATGAGACTTTAGTGAACTAGTAAGAGGATAATTCAAATTTATCTCCTTAACAAAGGTATCAAAATACATCATACAACCTATTGTTTAGTATCATCAAGGAAAAATAAGGCTATATAAATATGGGGCTATATATAAAACACTCTGCTAAAAGTTGCACTTTCTTTTAATGTTATTTTCAACTGCCTTTGTGTGAAAAACAGCACATCTCTTTTAAAGCACCCATATTATGTGTGGTGGCCCTTTTAGGATCCTGATGTCAGAAAACAGTACTAACACCAATAAATAGTGATTCATCAATTGTGATGATAACAACCTGATTCTTTCACTTTGTTTTCTAGATATCTAGGCAAACAGCTTCAAACAAGACAATCGATCCATCTTTAAGTAGAAAGATGAGCAACAAATCACATTGGAAATTTCTGGAAGAATATCGAATTGTGAGGAAACAAACCAATTATGCTAACAGAATTCTGTTTTACTAAGCCGAATGTGACCAAGTTACAAACCTCTCTTGCGATCTTTTTATAGATACACACCAATATTTGATTAGACTCATGTTAAATTAGGAAACAAATGAGGGCCTGCCGGAGAACAACCAGTCTGTCAGATGATAAAGTATCCAGTGTAGGAAATAGCCCTGACCTACATAAGTAAGAGAAGCTCTTTTGCCCAAATTCAAAGTCATGTTTTACCCTTTTATAATATGAAAACATAAATAGAATTTGGAGAGGAGGATACTGCTGCATATTAAAATAGCATATTTTTTTTTCCCTTAAAAAGATCTCAGGTTACTTTTGCAACCGCTAGTTGCACGCTTCCATTCTAGGTCCTCAGGCAGTGGCAATGTACCCTTTAAATCACCTGGGGGAACTGTACTCATTTATCTGATTTTGATAGAAAAACTCAAATTCTTCTACTTGCCCTCACTCACAGACCTTTCCAAATCCTCTCCCTGCCCTGAACAATACAGCTCTCCTTAAAGTCATAAGGTGAATAGATCGCTTTCTAATAAATCATTTATCAGACAGAGGCATCATTCATCTGAGGATGAATTCATTAAGGGATAAAGGAGGGAGGGGGTTAGCCACTACAGATGTTGTAAAAGAGTGAATTTGAGGTTACGTGTCAAGTTAATAAGACCTACTGGAGATACAGAGTAAGGACGGTTACACCACAGAATGTTTGTAATCACCAAAGTGGGTGAGTCAAGATTTTTATCTAATAAACCAGAAAGCCCAACTGAGGATAAGCTGCTCATGTTATCCTCCCAAGATACAATGTGGGGATCCTTATCCATTATGATGACAGCATATTTGTGATATTATAATGAGAAAAACCATAGGCAAATAGAATGAACAAGTAATACAAGGCAGCAAAACACTTGGCCTAAAAACTTGATGAAAGATCTTGGGAAATGTGTAGTGGAGGTTTGTGCCACAAAGAATGACAGCATGAAGGCTAAGAATTTGATGTCTGTATAAAAAGGTGAATATAAGTATTCAGTTCTGAGTGCTACTGACCTCTTGGTCTTTTCACTGACTCTGCTCAAGTCAGTACAGGAGAAGAATGATGCAACGTCTGGCCTATTTTACTTCTCAGCTTGGGTGTCCAGGAATTCATGGCTGGGGTGAACAAGAGCCATTGCTCCTCCGGCTCTCTGGATAAGTTGGCCTGGAAAGGTACTAGCCTTGAAACGGCCTTCAGTGTTGCTCAGAAGCATTGAATCCAGCCATAGAGTTGATCAAACATAGAGTCAACAGAAAATAATTCAAGAGTTTCTCCTTCTCCCCCAAAATTCAATAGTGAAAACTTTGCTTAGATTATGAAGTTTGGTTTGGGTATGACCCAGACTTTTTTGAAGCACAACTGATCAGAGAGCCTTGCAGAGTGCTTTGGCACCTACGAGAGACTCAGGGTATTCCATATAAAACAGTATCCTTGTTTCCCAGGTTGCTGGCTCCCTATTCCTTACCGAATAAAATTTATTTGCTTTATCCCAGTAGATTTAATTAAGCACTAAATTACCTTTCAACATTGTCTCTCTCACCTTTGATCTTGAAACTTTTTGTTCACAGATCTAAGAGAATGTTGTGAAATCATGGATCTTCTCATAGACTTTTAAGTTGTTATTGAAAAAATGTTATTATAAGTTTAAATAGTTATAAAAATGTAATTCTAAGTATTTATGTCTTTAATAAACATTGTAATAACGTTTATATTATACAGTATAATTATTATATTACTTTATATGTATCCAGTGAAATATAAATAATATAGTAACTTGATAACCACTAAAACCTATTTAAAAGGCACTTAAACATGATCTTCTTTAACAGTCAGAATTTTTACGTCACTCACTTTTGTGCTTGCACTCATATTTCCATACTTCTTCCTCAGAATTTTATCCTAATGTAGTTTTATACTTGAAAGACTTTTATTGATCATTTCATTCTGTGTCCCTGCAACAACTATCCATCTATCTAGATACATAGTTTTTTCTGTAACCATAAAGGACTAAACATTAAATACTAAAGTTACAATAATATAGTATTTTGGAGGCCAAAGTAGATGGCAACACTCTTCCCTGAAGTTAACTTTTCAATGAAATACAAAATATTAATTTGCATGTCCTATGCATTCTTTTTCCCTAATATGTAATAATATTTTGGAAGTGATGTTTCATAAGTGATGTTTCATTTTCTCCCTTTCCTTGAAATCATCCAAAAATATGCCCCTGAGATGCCGACAGACACAGGGACATGTAATCACTCACCAAGCTCTCGAGACTGAGATTGGTGAACGTGCAGAGGGCACTCCGAAGAGGGTGGTATTTACCAGTATGCCTTTTACAAATCTGTATTATTCTAATACCAAGCTAGACAGATATATTGAGCATTGTCTTGAATTTGTTGCATGGATGAAAAAAGATGCCGCAAGCTTCACTACTTCGTACCGCCAGGACTGATCCTCCGAAGAAATGCAGTACTTGACAATACTTAGGGGATGGAAGAAACCAGCTTGCTAAACAAAATCGGTCATCATCAGTTCTGCTAGCCAATCCTATAAGATTTATGGATTCCTATCATCTTGACCCAGCTCACAATATCCTGTTTCTAATGCCAAGCTTTGGCTTAACCTTAACACACATAAGACAGAGAAAGATATGGAGCCCTACCACAGACAATGACTTAATGGCAGGAGGCTTTGCAGACCCCACTATTTTAAACATTTGTTTTGTTTTCTGTTTGTCACCTCATAGCATTTTCAGCCAGGGTAATCTTACCATAGTCAGACTCAGGGAGGGCAAGAGCTGAACTTTCTTTGTTAAAATAGAAGAAAGGTGATGGTTAAAGGTGAGGAGAGAAAGGAAATAGCACATTTTCAGGCAGATCAGTGTGGGGAAAGACATGTATATGTTGGGTGTCTGGGAATGATTCTCCTGAAACTGTCTGCACCCCTGCATGCTTAGAAAGCCATTGTCTATCTGGGCAGCACATGCACCTCAGTTTGAAAGTCCTGACGTAATCTGTATTGGAGTATATTGGGTTTTTTTTTGTGCTGTGTTACAATTTAATACAAACTAGCAGATTGCAATAACATCCATTTATTATCTCACAGTTTCTGTGCATTGGGAGTCTGGGAAGGGCTTAACTGGGTCCTCTCCTCAGAGTCACACAGATGGCAATTGAGGTGTCAGGCAGAGACACAGCTTAGCTGAGACTCAAGGTCCTCCTGCAAGGTCACATGGCTGTTGGTAGAATTTATTTCCCTGCAGTTCAGGAGCTCATGATGGCTTACTTCTTCAAGGTCAACAGGAACGCTTCTGTCCTGCTTTGAATTTTTGACTGCTAAACCCTCTTCAAATGGCTCATCTGGTTAGGTCAGACCCACCCAGCAGAGGCTCCCTTTTGACTTTTAACTCAAAGTCAACTATTTAGGGACTTTAATTACATCTGCAAAAATCCCTTCCTCTTTTTCATATGACCTAATGACCTAATTTAACCTAAGCACAGAATGTAACCTACAGTATTTACAGACTCCATCCATAGAGAAAGGAGAAGATAATAGGGAGCATGAAGTCAGGAAGCAGGAATCTTGGTGGTCATCTTAGAATTCTGCCTACCACACAGAACCAAACAGAACTTTCTAAATATCAAAATTTGCTGACACTCTCTAATGCTAGTAATCTATAAGTAAGTTCTATACATATTCTCTTTAACTAAATGCCCTTTTTCTATTTGACCCTGCTTTCAAGGTTTATTTCCATCTCCTTCTTTCCACAGCAGCCTATCTGTATTTCCCCTACAGTAGTCTTGTTATTTGTGGAAATATTTTATTCCTTCATGGATAAGTAACTCCTTGAATCATGTATGATTTATCTTTACATCATCCATAGGACCAATGCAGTGTCTTGAAATAGAAGGCACTGAAATATTTGATTAACAATTAAATGGATAAATTAAATTTTGCCGGTGTCTAAACTTGAGGATGTTTCTAGCTCTGACTTCTCGGTCTTTCTCCATTATTATATTCAGCTATGTCCATCACTAGGTTGTAAATGTATAAAGTACAGGGCCAATGACTTTTCTGTCTTTCTTAATACATTTCTTTTCTTTTTTAAAAGATTTTATTTATTTAACAGAGAGAGACAGCAAGAGAGGGAACACAAGGAAGGGGAGTGTGAGAGGGAGAAGCAGGCTTCCTGAGGAGCAAGGAGCCCAATGCGGGGCTCGATCCCAGGACCCTGGGATCATGACCTGAGCCAAAGGCAGACGCTTAATGGCTGAGCCACCCAGGTGCCTCTCCTAATACATTTCAACAAAAATCATACAACAAATTCTTACATGTCTTTACATATGTTTAAAACTGAGTGCCCTTAAGAGAAGAAAAAATGAAACAAGATAAAACCAGAGAGGGAGACAAACCACAAGAGATTCTTAATCTTAGGAAACAAACTGAGGGTTGCTGGAGGGGAGGGGAGGAGGGTGGGTGGATGGGGTAACTGGGTAATGGACATTGGGGAGGGTGTGTGTTGTAACAAGCACTGGGTATTATATAAGACTGATGAATCACAGACTTGTACCTCTGAAACAAATAATACATTATATGTTAATTAATTGAATTTAAATTAGAAAAAAATGAAAAAAGAAAGAAAATATAAATCTTTGCCTAAAAAAACCAAAAAACAAACAACAACTGGGTGCCCTTATCTCACGACATAGGCTGACTAAGAGTAATTAAGCCTGTGCCTAGTGTAGTTTATGGTAGTGTATTTTTTTATTGTTTCCATTTATTTTGTTGGTGGGGAAAAATAGTACTATTAAAGTTTCTCAGGAAAAAGTGAAAGATGTTGGAGATTCCAGGTTTCCAATGTTTAGCAATTGTCTTCCTACCACCAAATTCTTTACGAAAATTTGAATAGAAGACCTACTACTGCAGAATACCACTCTTCGTGTGGCTGTGGCCACAAACTCTTCTGTAGAACCCCCAGCTATGGTGAGATGGACCAAATCACTCACAAGCTACAGTGAAAATATTTGGCCTTTAGTCCAAAACTGAGGGAAAACCAAAAACAAATGAACAAAAACCAAAATGTCTTGTCAGATTTATGACAGATTCACATCCTAATGTTGACCCTCATGATCTTGTCACTCAGATGGCCAGAGGGAATCCCTGGAGGCAATGGGGGAAGCATCGAAGGAAAGATAGTGTCTTTCGCTTGGGCTGAGAGCAGCATTGAACTAACTCACACACTATTAAGCCTTCCTATTCCGGAGTGCTCCCCTCCTTCAGAAGTCACCCAGGACCCATCTATCATACAAAAGAGGAAGCCAGCCACCAGATCAAGTCATTTCAATGAGGAGAACTCCTAGGAGAGCAAGTCATGCAGATATACATATTTTGAAACTGTCAGAGGAGGGGGAAACCTATTTACCCTGAATTTAGGGATTAATACTATACTTGAACTTGCCCATCGTGGCCCTTGCCTTTTCAGGTAGAAAGAAGGTTTGGGGGACAACTCTGGGAGCGTTCCTATTTGCCTAGGGACCTGGAATGATGAGAAATCTTTCCTTCTCCTTTATGGATCATGTTTCATGAACTGCTTACTGGTTTTGATGACTGGCTCCCTTCATTTCCTCTTTTCCTAACTACCTATCAGATATACACGAAAAGAACGAATAAGCTTGACATTAAAACACACAAACAAAAACCAAAACCTAATCCTTTAAGTTAAATAGGACACTCTCTGCAACAGAGGAAGTTGCATAACGAGGAAAACTCCTTTGGGGGGTGGGGGTGGGGTGGGAGAAGAAGCATACATGCAGGATTTAATTGCCAGAGTCTAATTAGTTTTTGACTAGTGCTATAAAACTTAGAGAGAAGCAAAGATAAATATTTCAGCTAATTTCCCTATGTACTTTGAATAAAAGAATGGAAATGATTCTCAAAATTGAATGTTATGAAGTCATTTGCAAAGTATATTAAGTCAGTTCTTCTATGTAATGAAGTGTCCTTTACAGTTTAAGAGACTTTCCAGGAGCTGACATTTCTCTCACAAAGAACATGGCTCTTGTGGCTTCATTATGACTTCTTGAACAATCTGAACTTTAGACCTTTTCATCTGCCAGCTGAGGACACATCTACACACTAACTGGTGTTTAATAGCGGTGTAGGGCACCAAGGCGCAAAGTTATTTCAACTATCATGTCCTAAATCTCTGATTGGGCGACAACACATTGAAAGCCTCCTTGATAACGCCTAATTTCTTTTCTGCCCCCTGCATTCATGGAGAGAGTTGCACATTGTGCTGATTTTTTTTTTTAATTGGAAAGTCACTGAGGAATTAATGTCATTACAAAACAATTCAAGGCATCACTTCCTTTCCTTTGATCAGTTTGATTCCCTTCACTGGAGGCCCAATAACTCCCCCCAAAGTGGTCTCCTGTGCACCACTACCTTGAGGCAATCTAGAAGATGCTACATTAGGGAGGTGAGAAAGAGCAAATATCAAACCAGAAATTACTATGTATAAGTTTGCAAATGAGTCAAGAATGTTCCTTTTGCCACCTTCACTTAGAAGGAAAATGTGTCGATTTTATTTTGAGTTATAGGGATTCTGTTGCTCCTACCTTTAGCTTGGTAGCTGGTAAATCTATCCAACATATGATTTCAGTTTATTTAAGAGTTACTTTTTAATAGATCTCTATAGCTCTTATATTCATTGGTAGGGTTTATCCCTATATGTTTGTATTGCAAAAGAACATATTTTCTTTTCTAATTCAAAAGACATCCATGGTGTATTCTATTCTAGAATGATATGTTTACTTTATAATGAAAGTGTTTTCTTTCATTATGTATTTATACACTTGTAATTTGTTGACACCATTTTTTTTTTCCAATGCACAATTCATTATTTTTATTGGGAAAAGAAAACATAAGACAAAAGAAACTGCTATTTCCTGCACATTTCTTGAAGGGAGTGAAAATAATTCCCAGCACAGTCCCTGGGAAAGAGCAAAAATTATTTGTTAAATTAGTGAATGAATTAGTGAAATAACAATATTTATAAGAATATATGTAAATACATACAAAATTTTACAAAGTGAATTCACTATGCCTAGGAATTAACTACATTAATTAACTATTGATAGTAACTGACTCAAGATGTGGCCTTCATATATTTGGAAATATCAGATTTAGGGCAACCAATTTAGAGGCAACCAAATGCTATTTTTTCGTAAATACTCCAAGGAAATAGAGAAGAAGTTGAAAAAAGAAAATGTGACATAGTTTCCCAAAATGGAAATGGATTAAATCCTGGCATTTACCTTCTGATATGTTTATAATATCATTTTTATAATTTCATGTCTATGGCTGTGGTAGGCAAGGATAAAAATTATCTTCAATTCTAAGATAATTAAATGGAAACACTGCATGGTGACATCATTCATTCATGCAAATAATTTGTTGTTTAAGTTTTAGTAAATTGATTAAACTATTTTAAAGCAAATTATATTAAACTGCTTCAATCTTGACTGTCTATGATTGATTCTGGGGTTCCATAATTTTTACCCCCCCAAAATAGGTTCTATCATTAAATAATGAACTTCCTAAGGCCTAGGAACACATTTTATTTATTTTGCTATTCTCTTTACCTTGCAGGTAAATTTTTATGGAATGAAAAACAGTGAAATGTTCATTGATTTCTGAAAATCAACAGAAAAACCTCCAGCCTTCCTATGTAAACATTAAATTAGAGAACTTGTTTAACAGTTTATAAGTGTGAAATCTGCATTTAGTAGGTTATCCAAGGAGGCATGAGTATTGTAGCTGGCATTTAATTGCTTGGGGAAAACCCTGTGGGTCAATAGGAAGAGTGCTGGCCTAGGAGTGGAGTCTTTGGCCTTCTTATGATCTTATCCACTTGACTTCTTTGGACCTCTATTTCCTCAAGTGGAGAATGGTAGACTAAACCAGATCCACAGTTGTTAATGTTTTTAATTCACAATAGCTTTTTTCAAACAAAAATCTTTCTTGGAACTTATATATGCAAAACAAGATGCTGCTATTGAAATTGGGTGAGGGTTCCCCTCTCCAGCTGGCAGCACCCCCATTTACCCATCTGTCTTCCATCTACCTAACTTTCTTCATTAGCGTCTCTGGGGCGGGGGGAAGCTCAAGAAACTCTCAGGCACCAACTACTAGTCCATGTTGCTTATCACTGAAATATTTTAGTTCTAAAATTGTGACTTTAGGTTTTGTTCCTAATGTTAACCTAGAATATATCTCCCTAAATATGAGAAGGAATATAGCCAATTACACAGTGTGGCTATTATCCATACTGTTGTTTTCAAAACTAAACCCATTTTGCTCCTGATGAGTGGAATAATGAAGGAGTATACAGTAATAGAGAAAATTGATAAAAATTAGATCTCTGTTTTTAATTCTAGTGATCAGAGAGTAATGACTGACTCTGTTCTCAGATTTACCTTTTAAAGGGTAGCTAAAACTGGCCAAGTCAGGCCACCATTCTGGGTTTATTTGTTGTAATCAGAAGTGGAGTCTGAAGTCCTCACCAAGAGAATTACAGCCTTATAAATAGACAATCTTTAGAAATAATAAATAAAGTAACTAAGATAAAATAAAATATAAATAATAAGATGATAAAATAGAGCCTTAGAAAGAAATAAGTAAAAACTGCAATCACGCCCAGGTCCAAGGTGGCAAGAGAGAGGGTTAGAAAGATCATGAAAGGGGCACCTCCCTGCTCAGTAGGGAGCCTGCTTCCCCTCTCCCACTCCCCCTGCTTGTGTTCCTTCTCTAGCTGTCTGTCAAATAAATAAATAAAATCTTTAAAAAAAAAAAGGCAAAGAAAGAAAGAAAGATCATGTAACTTCGTGAGACCAAAGGTTGAAATCTAAAAGAAAATAATGAAGTCAAACTTCAGGATCATAGAGACAAGAGTAAAAGAAAAGAAATCAGAAATTAAAGAATCAGAAGTTTCTGAGTTATTCCAAAGTCAGGATCTAGCAAGTGCGAGTTAAGGCAGGCTGTGCATGTGAGTAAGTCTGGCATAAAGAACCAGGAACAGAGGGAATAGTTTGATTTTTTTCCTGTGGCTAAAATGATTATCAAGGGATTCTATATGTCTTAATTTCCCCCTTTTCCTGTTACCACCGATAATTAAGAATTAGTGCTAATTAAATATGCCAGTTTATAGTTGAGTGAAAACAAAGACATCCATTGTTTAAACAGGGCTCACCAGTGGAGAAGGGAACCATAAAAGATGGCTTCATTTTTCTATCAAGGGTCTTAAAAAGTAGAAATACACACAGTTCTCTTAAAGATCTGTCTCTAAGACTTAGAGACTAGAAGAACTCAGTCTTGACCCTGGGTTATGAAATCCCAAATCTCGATAGACCCCGAACTTTTGCACTAATCCAAACCCGACCTTTCCCTCTTTGCTAATAACTACTCTCCGGAGTGCGCGTAGGGCTTTTCCACCCTGAAACGCCCCTTATCCTCACAGAAATTTAACCAGCCCTGTCAAAAATGCATCTTTTAGACTCGATCACATATCCCCCCCCCAAGGTACAATCATGTGTTAAAGATTCAAAAGAAATAAAAGTAGATTGCACAAAATACAGTTCAGTTCCCCAGAAGGGAAATGGTAAAGGCTGATGTCTCAGCAACCCACATTACTCCTTTGCAAAAGCCTTTAATCTCTTCAAGTTCTGATTTTCCTGGTTGAGATGGAAAATCAAGAATAAAGTAGTAAAATCACAGCTTCAATTAGTGGAGATGCCCGGCTTAATTTGGTCTCAGACTAGCCTGGTAACTGCCTCTCCCCAGTTCTCTCTAGGCATACACCCACACCCAGATGCTCTGTGATGGTGTCCAAATGCAGACGCTGATAGATAACCACTAGAGATGTTCCTTCCAAGAATAAGGCCAGTGTCAATTGTAGGGGGAAGAAAATGAGTAGCCAGATAGATAGATAGATAGACAGAGTTTTTTTCTTTTCTTTACTTCATAAAACATAGCACTCTTGCATACTTAAAAGAAGGTGGGAAAATACCGATTGCTCTCTTCCTAGATCAGAGAACCCTACTAGTAATTCTCAACCCTGCTTATACATTAAAAGCCCCTGGAGATGGCCTTAGGTAGGGAGAATTCTAAAGATGCCTCCCACTCCCCTTCAGCATTCCCATGCCTTGGTTATCTGATCAAACACTAATCTAAGTATGGCTGGGAAAGATTTTGTAGATGGAGTTAGGGCTAGTCACTAGTCAAATAATTTTAAAATAGAAAAATGATCCTGGATTACCCAGGTGTGCCAGGGAAATTACGTGAGATCCCAGAAGCAGAAAGAAAGGCAGAAGAATGAGAGACACACTGCAGAAGAGAAGGCAGGAGAGATAGGGCAGAAGTGGAGATCACAGAGATTTGAAGCACTGGAAGGACTCAACCCACCATTACTCACTTTGAAGACAAAGAGGCCAGGAATCAAGGCATGCAGGAGGCCCCAAGAAGTTGAGTATGAACCCCAGCCACAGTCAACAAAGAAACAGGGACCTCAGTTCCACCACGGCACAGAAAGGAATTCTGCCAACAAGCCAGTCCAGAAGCTATGTCCCCTAGAACCTCCAGAAAGGAACACAGCCCTGACTCTAACTTCATATGAACCTTGAGAACTTGCAGTGGAGAAACCGGTTGAGCTCACACTTCTGGCCTACAAAACTATGAACTAATAAATGAGTGTTGCTATAAGCCGTTAAGGTTGTGGTAACCTGCTCCAGCAGCAATATAACACCAGTATATGGCTTCACTCTAAAATCAATCCATATCTGGGGGATAAGGCCAGGCACCGAGATTTTTCAAAAGTTTCTAAATCAGTGCTACTCAAACTCTAATGTACATAGGAATTAAAGCATCTTGTAAAAATGCAGATTCTGATTAGTAGGTCTGGGTGAGATCTGACTTCAAAGAATTCCCAGGTGTGGGGCATCTGGGTGGCTCAGTTGGTTAACCATTGGCCTTTGGCTCAGGTCATGATTCCAAGGTCCTGGGATGGAGCCCTGCGTCAGCTCACTGCTCAGCAGGGAAGTCTGCTTGTACCTCTACCTCTGCCCCTTCCCCCACCCCCACTTGTGCTCTCTCACCTCTCTCTCTCTCTCAAATAAATAAAATCTTAAACACACACACACACACACACACAGAAGCCCCAGGTGAATGCTAATGTTCCTGGTCAGGAGATCGCGCTGGGAGAAGGAAGGCCCTGGATGAGTCTATATTCACCAGTCTTCTCACTACTTTGTGGCTATCACGTTTACAAATGCCCACAGTACAACCCCATGGCTCTGCATAATGTCGAGACTGAAACGTGGTGGCTTGGAGTAGTTATACAGAAAGTGAGGGCAGAGGGGGCACAGTACACCTTGATGGGTGTGGACCGACAATGAAAGCACAGCAGGTAGGAGTCTTAAAAACTGAGCTTTGCCAGGGTGCAAGTAGAGATTCTAGTGTTTCAGTTCTTACCTGGATCATAACACCACAGAAAGAGGCAGTGGGAAGAGTGGAGAATCTCACCCCCACAGGGCAACAACGGACGATAAACTAGGTTCTATTGATAATCAGCGGAAGACCTGAGAAATGGATGCAACCGGTAGGCAGTTTACAAATATAAGAGCCAACAGGAAATCCAGGTAACTTACCTTAGCAAACTGTGAGTTTGAATGTTTCCTCATTTTCTGAAAAAGAAAAAATGTGGTGGGGGTATGATAATACACTAACAAAGGGGAAAAAGGAAGCATCATGAAAACTGAGCAATAGAACGTATCTCTGAAGGTAATCTATACAGGAACCTGGAGAAAGTGTAAGAAGAGTATTTTGGATCCTTCCTGAGATATAAGTAGACATGGCATCTATTAAAAAAAGAAGAGAACAAATAAGGGGGAAAAACATGAAAGAAAAGACAGTAGAGTAACTTTTGAGGGCAATAGTGACTGGAAAGGAGCATGAAGGATATTTCTAGAGGCTGGTGATGTTCTGAATCTTGAACTTGGAGCTGGTTACACGGTTGTTTTTACAAAGTAAAAATCCATCGGGGTGCACTTTTTTGATACATATACTGTTCTGTACATATATTTGAGTGCAGTAACAGAATCTAAAGGGACAGAAATGACTAATGAACCCGCAGGGAAGAAAGGCAATAGAATACATGAAAGAAGGCTCAGGGTGGGAATGAAGAACTAAAACTGCAAAAGCAGAAATAAAACCAGAAATGAAACACTGAATAGCAAAAATGACACTCAGAAAGCTGATCAGTTGTGTAGGGTAACTAATTTGCATAGCTCTCAGAACACAAAAGCAAATGAAAAGTCTATAAAAATTTTCAGAGGAAAGATGACATTTATAATGGAAAACAAAGATGCAACTGAGAATCATAGGTTGCCCCACGGGAAAAAAATATTGAAAAATGGAGGCTTCAGTAGAAAGGACAGTCTGGAGCTGAAAATATATTTGCTTTTGATGTTTTAAGAAAGCTACCTTTGTTTTTGTTCACGTAGAATTTATGAAAAGATCGGTCAAACAAGATATGCCTAAGAACAAAAATTTAAATACGATCATAACATTTAAAATCATGTAAGCATTTAAGAGAAAAAAATGTAATCCCATGAGGACAGCATGTTTGTCTATTTAATTCCCCACCGTGTCCCCAGTGACAAGATAAAAGCCTGGCCCATACTAGTTGCTCAATGAATCTTTATTGAATAAATGGTTCAAAAAAAGAAAAATATATTTTCAAAACTGTTTATCATAAAAAAGGAAGAAAACTTCACATTTGCCTTCAGCAAAATAAATGCAGAATAAAATAAAATAATATGCACTCACATTTGAGGGAGAAAAACAAAGAGTTTCACATGCAGTTAAGTTTCTCTTCATAGATGAAGACAATAGAGACACATTCAGATATAGAAAGACTCAGGAATAGATCACTTACCAACCGTTGTTGAAAGAAACAGTCTGACGGAGCATTCCAACTACTGAAAGATGATCAACAGAGAATCTAAGACTATGGGTATGTTTAAAAAGGCAGTGATGAGCGTTCAAACATGTTAAACATAGAACTAGATCTAATGAAAACTTCAATATATATTAAAAAATAAATATCAAGAGATTGCTTAAAATAAAAGATAGTTACTGTGAGAGTCATGTTTCACCCATGATCACCTGAGTTCAGTTACATAAACAGGCACGAAAAAGTGAAACAAGGGAATCATGGTAGAGAAATGAGAGAGGGTAAGAAAATTCAAGTGGAATAAACTTCCTATTTTAATTATGTAATATTCTAAATGTATCATTTTATCCTTAAGTGTTATTACAAAAATATAGAATATTTGTAATGCTCAAAGGTGACTTCTATCATAATTATAAAACATAAGAGCTTGTAGTCAAAATCACAGAAGAAAGTAAAAGCAAACAAAATATGTCACATATAAAAAGAAAATAATAGAGGAAATTGATAGCATTTGAAAAGATGGACAATTTAAGATAGACATATCAGATATGATAATAATTGTGAGTAGTCTGAGCCACCCCCAGAAAAGACAGAACTCTTCATAGGGGCAAAAGTAAAAGCAAACCATCCCCCTTCTTAACAAAACGATGCATGAGAATTAATGTCAGAAAAGAGAGGAAAGGATATTTACCAACAACACAGAGAAAAGAAGAAAACAGTTGGGAGATACTAATTCATAAAACATATAATTCATTAAATTTGAGAACAGCTATTGATAAAAAGAAGTAACCATGAATATTTTAGAAGCAAATAAAATAGCAAATTTTAAAATTTAGAAACTCAAGAATATGTTGACAAGAAACAATTATACCACACATTAAGTTAAAAATAAAGTAAGATGAATTTCAGTTAACTTTGTACAATACAAATGAAACTCTGGCCCAGTTTCATGGCCCATGAAAAATGTACGATTCCTTGTTACCTGGTTCCTAAAGCTAACCTCCCAATTCTGGCTGATGGGCTGCCTGGAAACATGTTGTCACTCTGTCACACCGGGCTTTGGCATTTATTACCTAGAACCTTCTCCAGTGCGTATTAACTGGAAGCAAGGCAAATTTGCTATTCCCTTTTAATCACCGGATACTCATCCTAGTTTTTGCCTACCATTTATACCTATGGGGCTTTCCTTGGAAAAGGGTCAACTAGGCCTTTTCTTCCCTAATGGCCCATGCGCTGAACTTTAGTATGTCTCAGGCCTGAGTCTGCCTCTATTCTGGTCAAGACACAAGAGGCTGGAGTTGTAGATTTATCAAAAGCAGGTTTTTGAAAGACAGGAAGAGCCAGCACAAGGGTAAGTGTAAAGAGGTGCAGTGGTCCCAGAAAGTATGATTAAGAGGGCACTAGAATTGCCAAAGATACATTTATAACAATCAACTTACTTCACACTGAATAAGCCACAACCCCTGTCCTCAAGTGACTTCTAGAAAGGGAGCAAAAACACTTAACCTTATCACTTAAAGTTTATAAAGTATTCTTACGTGCATGATTTCACCTTTCATAACAGTCCAGTCAGGTGGGTCAAAAGCTATTGCTGTTCCCATTTTACAGATGAGGAAAACTGAGGCTCATGATGGCTGACTTATGATCACAGCAAAGGCAGAATTAGGAACTAGATCCAGGTCTTCCAAATCCAAATGCAGCATCCTTTTGATTCTTTTGAAAAAACAAAAAACCTTTTTCTCTCCCATGTTAGGTTCTCCAGCGATGACTCTATGGATTAGACTGACAAAAGACAGATTAATTAGAGAAAAACAAACAGAAGTTTATTAATATGTGCATCTCCCATATACACGGGAACACAGTGATGAACAGCTTACAGGGGTGCTTAGAACACGGGCTTATGTGGCATCTTAACAAAGAACACATTTTTAGGGAAGTGAGAAGACTAAGGAAAAGGACTTTGAGCTTCTAAGGGTGGCAAATTGTGGGAACAAATATTCTGGAGAACGAACGGCAGATAAAGGCTAGTTTTAGTAAGGTTCATTATGTAGATTCCTCACAATGTCTTTGGGCTAATAAGGGCCTTAGAGTTGCCTCTGGTGATTAATTTTGGTCTTTTCTGGTAGAGAGGGAAATGGAGGCACCTTTAGGAATCTGTGTCCTGCTTTTTAGGCAAATGGAGGGAGGAGAGCTTTTCCTGTATCTGCGTCTTTTCAATTGCTTTCACCTCATTAACATCCTTATGCCGGCTGGCCTACATGGGGGCGTATTTGGGCATATGCGGCTACCCCTCCCTTTCATGCTGCCTCTTAAAAAGTAACTCAGGTGCACTGGTTGCCGGCTTAGTTCCTCCTTGGCTTGCATTCCTGGGAATTGACATTTGGAGAGAATTCAGCGGGTCTGGCCCAGACTATGGCTATAGTAGTAACAGGTCACAGACTCTTAGCTTTGTGACAGCTCAAGTCCACGACAGGTGCAATAGCATGAAATAATTCCTTCAATCTCTTAGAATAAAGAGCACTGCCCTGAACTTTGGGGACCGCAAGGAATCCCACGGAGATACGGTCCAGCTTAGGACCAGTCTGCGGGCCTCTGGAGTGGCAGAACAAACAGCTCCCACCTGCCTCTGTTTCGGCTGCGAAGACTAGTCCTGCCTGATCTCGCGTCTACCGGCATGACGGCAAAATTCACTTCAGGTTCCTTCGGTCTCACCCCCTGCCCCCCGGGGCTCATGTGAAGACTGATGCGCAGTGCGCGTTTGGATTCTGTGTAATTCTTAACTTTTCCCAAATAGGAACATTATTAGAAATTTTAAATAATTATATGTACTGGTGACTGAGCCACCCCGCGAGTCCGCAGTATTTAAGAACGTGGAAATGACACGTCTCTTGGAGATCTGATTCCCAATTAAGATCAGTCAGTTCTCTTCAGCGCTGACTCATTTGTAAATATAACCAGAAGTGAAAACTGTTTAATTAGGAGTTTGAAGTTGTAGAAAAGAGAGAAAAACTTGAAAGAGATGAGCTCCAGCCAGGATTTTGAACCCAAATCGTGAACACACGGTGCCAAGCACCTGGGAGAATAATTAACTGCCTTTAGTCTTTCTTTTCAGGATGTTGATACCTTAATGGACCTTAAACAGAGAAGGTTTAAAAAATTTTTTTTGTTTCCTCTTCTAGAACTCTTTAAAATAATAGAGAAGTTCAGCTTTTATTTAAAGGGCCAGGGAGCCTTTTGAAATAGGTAAGATATCATTGTATTCTTTATTTTTAATCCCTAAGTAAAACAAATTGCCTAATTAATAAACTTTTCAGATGAAGATCAGTTTACGTGACCTATTTATAAGCTATTGATAAGCATGGTGGAACTAATAAAATATACTATGAAAGGTGTGTTTCCAACTACAATCTTCATTATCTGTAAAAAGAAACATTGATTATTGGATGTGATTCTCCCATCCCATGTATTCAAAATAAATGTACATGTAACTGCCAAAAGAATATGGTCTAGTAGGAGCAGGTGGAAGATAGAACAATCCTGCTTTTCTATTAAAGGCAGCTGCTGTTGAAGAGAAGTGATTATTCCGTACTTCCTGTGACAAGTATATGCAATTGACAAGTCTACAGAGTCAAAATAATTTTGTGAATGTTCTTTTCCTTTTGTTCTCTGTGACTGGACTTAGATCCAGGAGAGCAAGAGGCTCTCCTCCAAAGCCACCTTAGGGAGCCCTGTGATTTCCTAAAGTACAACACATGCACACCAACCTTTAACCCCTCCTTGCACTAACACCACTCTGGCCCTAGGGAAGTGCTTCTCTTTCTCTCTTCCCCATGGTCTCAAAACAGAATCAGGCCTGCATTCCATGAAAAATTACTGTGCTGCAGACACAGGGGACAGACCTGGCTTCAGAGCCCTAGGAGGAGTCCGTGGTGGCAGGACTCAAGACAAACCCATTCCTCTCCTCGGAGGGCATGCATACCAGACGGTCTTGTGTGATGAAGAGTTAGTTTCAATTAGTGACAAATGTCCATTTTTTAGCCTCTCTTTGTGTTCCAAATCATGTTTCTAAAATTATTGATGAATCACCATCGTATCTGCAACAGGTATCCAGTGGCTGAAAAGCCACCAATCTTGCAATATTAGACAATTTATGTTATTCTAAATTTGTATATATATGCACATATAAATGGAAATGCTGATTCTTTAAATTGGCAAGTAAGATTGCTAATAGTTGTATTTTTATGAAAGTATTTTAAAAGACTAAATTTTATTATTTGTTAAATTTACAATTCAGGTGTTAAAACAGTTTCGACTTAAAATTCTAATATATGTTAAATATGATTTATATTTTGGCTCTAATTTTAATAGTGATTTTAAATATTTTATTGGAAAGAATTATTATGAGAACACAAAAATCTTTTAAAATTTTCAATTTCTTGCATTTGCTTTAATTTACATTTTGAAGAAAATTTATTCATATTCTATATACTTCAAATGAAACTGTATTATTCCTTTCTACCTTCAGACCAATGTGAATAATACACCAAATCATGGTTGAAATAGAAAATACCTTGGAATTGAGAAAAGAAAAATCCTGTAAAGGAAAAATTTAGACTCCCAAAGAAATGATCTGCTTAACTTTTTAAGAACAGAAACAATAAAAATCAAAGGATCTCTTGTAAACATGAACCACATGACATATTTGAGAAGGACGTTATAAAATATGTTTTTATCTAAAAAATCATGGATCACAACAATGACAATGAGCAAGGAAATTGTTCTCATCAAAAACAAAATTTGAAGGGATCGGTTTCTTCAATAAATGAAAATTTTAATTGATGATCAAAACAGTAAGAATTAAAAAAAAAAGGATTACTCATATAAAATTTCCAACTCAGAAGCAACAAATGCAACTCTGGCCTGCCCAATAAAATAAATTATATTCATGAAATCAGAAAATTAAATAAAAATACAAAACTTGGAAGCTTTACTATGTTTATTAGAAAATTAGCCTGGAAAATTATCATCATGTCCTTCCGATAGTGGAACATTTTCTAGAAAAACACAATTTGATTCAAATCATTCATTATGATTTTCTGCTGGAGAAGTATTGCAGAAAATTTTGTTGGACGTCACGATTAATTCAAATGGAAAAAGAGGCTATAAAAATTGCCCTTTCTATTCTAAGTTTAAAGGCAAAGTATTTTGCTATTACTTTTATGTGTTTCACAACCAATCTTCCAGAACATTTTGACCAATGTAATGTTTGTGATTGAAGCATTCACCTAACGCATGCGTGCGTGCACACACACACACACACACACACTAGACATAAAACATTTGCTCTCACAAAAGTAAACATGCAATTATTGGAACCAAAACTATTTGAATAAATAACGAACAACAGGTAGTTTTAAAATAAAGACAAGTAGATGCTAATATAGAACACTGGAATGATGTTTCGTGGCACATTTATTTTGTGGCCCTATTATCACAATATGACATAAAATAGTGGAACATTTCTAGATTTTGTAGAAGGTATTCTAAATGGTGATACTAGAATGATCAAACAGGTAAAACAAATTTTTAAATATTGTAATAAAAGTTACTACTTAGGATTGACTACTTAAATACTCTTAATTAAGAATTGGCAATGCCTATTAATGGAAATGGCTGTTTGATTGTTTTTTTTTTTCTTTCCTAGGACTGGCTTTGTGAGTTATGAAAGTTAAGATACATACCTTTAAGATATATAATACAGTAAGAAAATAACAAGCTGGGATGCCTGGGTGGCTCAGTTGGTTAAGCACCTGCCTTCGGCTCAGGTCATGATCTCGGGGGTCCTGGGATCAATTTCTGCCTTGTGCTCATTGCTCAGTGGGGAGCCTGATTCTCCCTCTGCCTGCCACTCCCCCTGCATGTGCTCTCTCTCTCTCTGACAAATAAATAAATAAAATCTTAAAAAAATAGAAAATAACAAGGCATTATTCATAGTTTAATTATACAATTACACTATTTATTATAACTATAAAATGCATTTTATGGAGTTAGAAATCAGTATATAGGACTTTATAGTGTATTTATCATACCTGCAGGAAAAAACCCAGAATATTCAGTTCTCTATTTAAAAAGATACCTTATCAATTCACAGTAAATCTATAAAAATAACCTTTGAACATATAAACAAATGTTCAGCTTCATTCCTGAGAAGGAATGCAAATTAAAACTACACTAAGATGCCATCTCTCACCTGTCAAATTGGTAAAAACTGAAAAGAAGAACACTATTCTTTTGCAAGGATACAGAGACATAGGCAGTTTTATATATTGCTGGTGGGAAAAAAAATTAGCACAACTATTATGAGATAAAAGTTAGCAATATCTAAAGTAACTACATGTGTTTACATTTTGACCCAGTGATCCTGCTTCCTGGAATTTTTGCTAATGATACACCCCTAATAATATGAAAGTGCATATACACAAGATCATCGATTGTCGTTGAAAAATACTGGAAACAACCTGAATGCCCATCCACAAGATCGTTGTTGAACAGACTATGCAATATCCACACAGTAAACATTCTTATTTAAAAAGGGTGAGGAAGATATTTATGAACTAATGTCGATTGATTTTCAGGATATTGTTAAGCACAGCATTGTGTCAGGCAGTTAATTAATAATGATGTTTGTGGTAGGTTAAAGCTTTTTAAAAATGTATAATTTGTTGTGATTACTTTTCACATGCTTGGTAAATTTTCTTTTTTAAAACTTATTTTGTCTTTATGACATGTTAATAAAACATGTATTGGCTTTTATTTGATTTTTCTGATAGATTTTCCACCAAAACTACCCTAAAGCATTTTTCTAAAGCAGCAGTTCCCAACTTGGCTGAGTATCACAACAGCTGTGGACCTTTAAGAAAACAGATTTCTAAAAGAAAGAAAGAAATAGAGAGAGAAAGAGAAAGAAAGAATAGAGAGAAAAATAAGAAAAGGAAAGAAAAGAGAGGGAAGGAAGGAAGGAAGGAAGGAAGGAAGGAAGGAAGGAAGGAAAGAAGGAAGGAAGGAAGGAAGGAAGGAAGGAAGGAAGGAAGGAAGGAAGGAAGGAAGAAAGGAAAGAAGAAAAAAGAAAATAGAGATTTCTAGGCCACACGCAAGAGTCTGGGTGCTGTCCAAAAATCTCTTCTCCAAAGCCCTGTGGCTGATTCTGAGCATCAAGCATCAAGACCAAGTTTAGGAAACTCCGCTGAGAGTATGTATGCAAAACAGGAAAAGAATAAATTCTTTTTGCTCCGTGGTTTTTGTTTAGAAGCTTGTGGAATTATCAATCATTTCATAATCAGGGTTTAACTATTTGGCCAAAAGTGTCTCATCCTGAAATTGGGGGATTTTAAGGACAGACTAACAGCAGTGAAGAATTCTGCTTGTCTCATGCAGAAATTTAGTGGGGTGCTGCCTGCACTTGAAGCCAGTCCACAGAAATGGATTCCAGATCCTAATACCTCCATGGCTTGTGAGTCAGCAAGGCTGTTAATGTCAGTATCTGGTTTCTCTTCTGTCAAATGTGTACAGTTTGGTCTTTTTCACATAGCACTGAGAATCGGTGAAGATACACAAAGAAAATATTCTTAGAACCTAGTAAGTATTCTAGTCCTGAACATAATTCTCATTCTGTATTTAAAGCCTAATTGTATCTCTCTTCATTATCATTTTTAAAAGTTTAATTCTATATTTAGATTACACCATTTTTATATATTTGTATGTAAGTATGTATGTATGTATGTATCTCTCTACCTACTTACCTACCTACCTATCATCTTTTCTATCCATCCGTCCATCCATCCATCCATCCATCCCATCATATTCCCTGTAAATTAAAACGAAGCACGAACTTTGGTTATTTGGGAATACTGTTTGCCTTTATTAATGCCAGTGTCAGCATCAGGTGACTCACAGAGGATTCGAAGTGGAATCATAGACTAACCACCTAAGGCAATATGGAAGTAACGCTCCTGAGGATGAACGGGAGCTCCACGCTTCTTTGAAAGGCAGATGAATAACTATGTTCCATATGATCTAATATAAACATTTACATCTGTTAAACATATATCTTTCATAAATCCTGGCAGAACCAAATACAATTCACAAACAGTTATATTATTATATAATTGCCTTATTTTCTGATGCATATTGTGTGCTATTATTTCAGAAAACATACAAGTAAAATCATATTTATCTTAGATAAATACATCCTGCATATTTTCAATAAAGTGATAGAAGTCACCATAATAATTTTAAAACCACATATGGTTGAGAAAAATGCCAAAGGGGGAAAATTAATTTTGATTTTGATGGTATGTTTCCTGAGCTGGAACAGAATCCTGATTTGCTGGTGGAATTCACACCTCTTCATTACTGCTATTAGCAATTCTTTATCTACTTCTGGAGTCTATAAAAGCTTAGTGTATCAGGGAGACGCCAAATTCATATGTAATTCCTGATGCAGTGTTATGAAAGTGATTTATTAATAAGCAATTTTCAGGCCTCCATGATAAAGTGTGGAGTCCAATTCACAGAAGGCAGTTCTCAATCTTTTATTTTTCTTTTCATTCTCTTATTTTAAATATCTTCAAAGTAAAATCATGACTACTATAATTCTGCAGCACATTTCAAGTTGGGAACATCATGTTAACTTACTTACCATGCAATCATATTCTCTATTCTGGTTTGTGGACAGGTGGCTTTCACACTTTTTGATTGAAAACTACAAGAAAGACATTTTATGTCCTGACATAGTACACAGACCATCCTCCACAGCAACAAACACACCCATATGGGATGAGATCTTGCAGAAGCCTAACTTTACCCTTGATAAAATTAAAATGATCAAGAATTTTTCAAATGGAAAACTAGTCTTAGAGTACATGTTTATAGATATGGACATTGAGGACAGAGAAAGGCACTTTTCCAGAAGAGACAAAAAAATAGAAGTAAAACGCACAAGGTCTAATGCTGGTTCTCCTACTTCTTCGTAGTCATAGACCAGGTCTTCTCTTATTTGAAAAAAAAAAAAAAGAAAAGCTATTGTATTAGCCCATTTGGGGTGTTATAACAAAATGCCAGGTGGTTTACAAACAACAGAAATTTACTTCCCATAGTTCCGGAGGCTGGGAGACCAAAATCATGGTGCTGAAGGATTTGACGTCTGGTGAGCATCAGCTTTCTAAACCAAATCTTTTCTCCCTAACCTCATATGGTGGAGGGGGTAATGGAGCTCTCCAGAGTCTCTTATAAAGGCACAAATCCCATTCATGAGGGCTCTGCCCTCATGACCTAATAGCCTTCCATAAGCCCCACCTTCAAATATTACTGACATTATATTTGGGATTAGGACTGAACATAGGATTTGGGGGCATGTAAATGTTCGGTCCAAGGAACTTACCTTTTTTTTTTTTTTTCTTTACCTCTTGTATATCAAGACCTTTACAATGTCCCAATTAGGATTGACAGTTTCATTTTATTGATGAAGAAATAAAGGCTCAGAGATGTTAACACCTTGCCCAATGTCACACAGCCCATAATTGGTCAAACCTATGTCTACTTGGCTCCAAAACCAACACTACCCTGCTTTTCTGCACAATTTCATTCTATTCTTCCATAGCACAGTAGAGTTGACCTCATTATTGTCCCTTTAAAAATAAGAAAAGAACCTCAGGGAGATGACTTTATGAAGGTCACACAGAAAGCCTTCCACATTTTGATTTGATTTTCATCCATAAAATAGAGCTATTTCACCTCTGAGAAATCTATTGAAGAAACCAAATAAAATTGAATGTCATAAATATAATGTGAGAAGGAGTAAAATCTTGATTAATAAGAAGTGCCAGGCAGCTATGGCTAATTGAAGGTTAACTAGAGGCTTCTTTTTGTTTTAACCTTTAATGGTAAAAATCCTTTCAAAATAGATGGAGCCACATTCTGGTTCATATAAGTTTAGTGTAATGAACACAATTAAATCTTGCTTTGAGTGTTTTTTTTTCCAACTTCTGTATATCCTTACAGATTTAGATCATATAGGAAATTGATTTACATTTTCATGGAGGGCAGGAAAAAATTAAATGTGGCTCTTTTGATCAAGTGGGTAGTAGGATCTCATATAATCTCTTTCCTTAAAATAAAACAAAAACATTTCCAGGTCTGGTTGTTTCATTTTGTTTCTTTGAGACTGATTCAAGGAACTTGGTCTGTAGAAGACTACACAATTGAACAATACTTTAGGTCCTTCCCCCTCTAAATGGAGTTTTAGGCTGAGGTACTATTACCACTTTTTTTTTTTTTTTTGGCTTATGTAGAGTATTCCTTTATGTCAAGGAAAATATGTTTTTATGGGATTGTTTGGAGAAAATAAAATCTGTAGGAAGAATCCTGGATTCTTCCTAGGAAGAATATTAAAAGTGCAGTTTTCCCACAGAAAACCAGTGAAATCCCCACGCTGAACAGTTGACCTTGATCCCCCTTTGCCAAGACTGCCACCCATCAACCTTCCCTTTATGTACCATTTACCACCTTCCCTATTCTCACTGACAGATATTTGTTGAAACAGAAGGATGAATAATTTGGAATGGGAACAAGTTAAAAGCATAATAAAAGGGACACATATCAGAAGTGGGTACTAGGAGCGCTTTCGGTGACTTTATTGGCTGGTCAAAACCATAGCATTTACATATTAGCAAAATAATGTTACATATTATTACTGTTGAAGTTAATGATTTTAAAATAGAAGCTAAAATATTTTAGAAACATTTACTCTGTCGCAAGACTATGGTTTAAGAATCTAACCAGACCTTTACCTTTAAGAATGGCACCCTAGATTTTATTCCTAGGGGGCCTCTGTCTGAATGCTAGATTGGTAGAATGTTGGTTATCCAAGTCTGACTAGGAGTCATCTGAGTCCTACTTCTATAGTATTGCATTTGTTATATTTATCTTGAGTGACTCTTTCATCCCGGGTATATTCTTGGCACCCTAAAAAAATATATATATAAAGCCAAAAATTGGTAGAGTACTTATCGTACTATTTTGTATATGCATGCTAATAAATGTCTGTATTTGCAGAAGATATTTTTTTTTTAGTTTATTTATTTTTTTAGTAACCTCTACACCCAACATGGGGCTTGAACTCATGACCCTGAGATCAAGAGTCACATGCTCATCTGACTGAGTCAGCCAGGTGCCCCAGAAGAATTTTATTTTTAATTACTTAGAAAGTCTGCTTTCTTTACTTAAGAAGATGTTATAACAGCAGTTTCTAATCCTCTCCTATGTATAACTATTGGCTATTGATTTCTATTCAATAGCCAATTGAATATTGATTTCTATTCAATTCTATCCCTAAAAATTTGTATATCCAAATTGGTTTGGGTCAGTTTCTAATACGAGATATCAAAATAAAGCTTGAATAAACATTCCTAAGGACACTCAGCCATTGGATTGACTAGATGATCACTAATACCCCTCCTACTTTAAAAATACAGAACTCTTCATATAAGCCTACATTCAGAACATTCCTAGAAAAGGAATCACTTATCTGGAACATTTAGATGATTAGAAATTACTTTGCCAAGAAAAAATTTGCTCATACCTATATTCTTGGATTGACGATTCTTCTACAGAAGTCATTTTGCTACTACGGGCATAACTTAGGTGAGCATACAGAAATTGTGATGAGAACAAAGACCCAGGATTTCAAATGGAAGAGGCTGTAAGTCAATAGAACATCTGATGGGGCAGTAATGGAGCACGGCAACAGAAACAGAAGATAGGGAGTTGCACCAGCCAGCGTGAAAAGTGACCTGAAGTTTGGATATGTACAATCTTAGGACTGTCCTCTTTTTCTCTCTGCTTGGCCCCGTTAGGTTTCTTGCTGCAATTCAAAATTTCTGCTTGTAGGTGGAGCTTAACATTTACCTGAATCTCTCATTATAACATTAAAAAATTGTGGAGGAGATGCCAAGTGATCTAGCAGGGAGATCCATGACCAGGCACCTAATTCAAACAGGTTTGGTGGACATAAGATTCTCATTTTCAACATATCATTTGGAAAAGCCAAGTAAGTGCCCTCTGTGTCTAGTGGAAAGAGTTAACAAGTCCATGTAAAACCCCAAATTATATTTTGTGGCAGAAAATCTGGCTCCATGTTCGTGACTGTTATTTAAGTTATTAAGAGGGCTAAATGTCACTTATATTTATCACCACGTTTGTGGAGTTAGATATCAGATACCCAATTCTTCAAAACTGTTATATTTTGTGGTTGGAGACACATGCTATCAAACCACTCCTTTCTCTAACTCTGGCCAAGGTGATGACAGAGAGAGAAAGTTGCCTAACCTGATGAAATTTCACTTCCCCAAGTTTTCTACCTCATCTAAGTGAGTCTGGGTCAGCATCTATCTTCCCTGCTTTCTTCCATCTGTTCTTTTTTCACACTTGCCTAATTTATCATTTGACTGATACTCTGGCTAGTTACCATATTGTTAAAAAGAGAAGGAAAACATTATATTTTTAAATTTTTAATAAAGTAGATTTAAGTAATTATAAACTTTTTAAAATTAAATCCAGAATATGGTATATTCTATGGGGCAAATGACCCTATTTCTTCAACAAATAAATATCATAAAAGGAGGTGAGACTATTACAGACTAGAAGAAATTTAAGAGACATTTCAACCAAATGAAGTGGGTGTTCCTTGCTTTGGTCCCAAAAGGAACAAACCTAATATATTAAAGACATTTCTGAGACAATCAGGTGAAATTTAATAGTGTAATGACTTTAGGATACTAAGGAGTTTATGCTGTAGGATGTTAATGATGTTGATATAACTTTAATTGCACTTGCAAGATAGGAAGGAAAATCCTGATCACCACAGAAGCCCAGGGCAGGGTGGCAAGGGAAATGACTACGTCCACGGCAGCAACCAATGCTCAGTGAGGGGAAGCCTGAGGACAGCAGAAGGGCACACCTGACCAGAGATCCTTTGTGTCTTTTCAAGCCATTGTCTGTGCAAGGGCATAGAGGTTGCCTCTACACTTACTGTACACCATCTAGAAGTGGTTCCATAGCTTCTAGCTTCTGGCAGGATATTAAAATAGAAGGGGAGCAGAAGCTTGAGGAGACAGGCTTAAGGAGACTAAGGTAATAGTAAAAACATGGTTTGGAAGGCTTGTTATATACCTTCCACTGTAATGGAATTAGCCGAAAGCTTACTTTTCTTTAAAATGTTGAAAGGTGCAAAGCAGAGGTCCCTCCTTAATCTGGGGAAAAGCCATATAATCTACAAAATGATCATTTTCTTAAGCCCAGCAAAGAGCTGAAGTCACGAGGCAATCAAGTCAACTGAATTCCACGCAAGGACACGCCTCATCTAAAAAGAGCCAGGACAGGGGTGCCTGGGTGGCTCAGTTATTAAGCATCTGCCTTCGGCTCAGGGTGTAATCCCGGAGTCCTGGGATCAAGCCCCACATCAGGCTTCTCCGCTGGGAGCCTGCTTCTTCCTCTCCCACTCCCCCTGCCTGTGTTTCCTCTCTTGCTGGCTGTCTCTCTCTGTCAAATAAATAAATAAAATCTTTAAAAATAAAATAAAATAAAATAGTCAGGATATACAAACTTACTCACCTTTGCAGAGCACAGAACATACAACAAAGATGATAAAAAGAAATGAGCTGAGGTCTAAAAATCTTTAAAGACCAAGTGTAGCATCTTAGTTTAGAATAGCTAGCTGGTAGAGCCAGACACAAGAGGAGTTCACACTCTCTCATACCTTTCCCTCAGACCTCCATCAGGTGCCTACAAAAATCAGAGACAGGACAAGGGACAAGGTAATGGTTCTATCCAGTGGCACAGGCACAAAGGAGGGGACTTGGCAGCTGTTAGTGACCAAGCTAAAGCTGTGTTACTTTTCAGAATGGTTCCCTTCTACAAAACAGATGTTTTAATATGTTAAGAAGGGGAAGTCAGCACTCTCATCCCCAAAGCATGGGTAAAGATGCATTGCTTCCGGTGTAGGAGTAGAAGTAAAACCTGTGTGACTCTGTAAGGGGAAGGGAAGCCTCTCATCCTGAGGACACAGCCAGAGATCCGTTCTTGCTGTGCTAGAGGTAGAAGCAAAACACCTTCTACTTGAACCTGGCATTCTACCCTCTAGACAAAAAGAGATCTGCTATTACTGGGAAAAAGGCAGGAAATCTCTCCCTACAACCACCCAGAGTTTGGCTGCCACAAGAAAGAAAATCAGGAATGGAAAGAAAGCCCCAACCCTGAAGCCCAGACACATAAATTTTGCCTAAAATGGACCAAAAAACCCCCCAAATCTGCCTTATTTGTGTGACAAATCTAGCATTAAATGCGAAGGACAAACAATGTCCCTCTGGACAAGAGCTAGGAGAGAAACACACTCTATGGCACAGCTCTGCAGGTGCTACCAAAATCTGAGAGTAGAATCTGAACCCTGAGAAAAATCCTCCAGCTCCTCAAACACCACAACAAACACAGGCAGATAGAAGCCAAACACTGGAAGACCTAAAACCTGTGCTACACCGGAAACAGCTGTTCCGAGGAAAAACCAAAGCCCAGCTCAACTGTTGATATAATGGAATTCACTCATTACACTAAGAGCTTCACTGAAGAAGAGGCAAGTAAAGAGGTGGAGGCTTTACCATTTACTGGCATAAATGCTACATACAGCAGAGTCTATATTCTTTTCCACACAATGTCATTCAGCCGAACAGTACAAGACACACAATGAAGCAAGGGGGGAGAAAAAGAAGAAGATCCACTGTCAATAGTTGATTAACAAAACTTAAAGAAATGACCCAGATGTTAGAACAATCAGATGGGTTTTTTAAACAGCAATGATTAATATGTTAAAGTTTCTAGTGGAAAAGGTGATTTACATATAGGAACAGATGCGAATTATAGTAGAGGAAAGAAACTATTTTTAAAAAGTCAAATATGTGTCAGTAAAAAAGAAAATACTATCAAAGAGGAAGATTGCCTTGACTGAGCTTATCAGCAGATGGGATACTACTGGGGAAATAACCAGTGAATTAAAAGATAGGTAAATAAAAATTATCCAAAATAAAATATAAATAGAAGAAAAAGAAAGAACGAACGAACGAATGAACAAAAGAAAGAAAGAAAGAAAGAAAGAAAGAAAGAAAGAAAGAAAGAGAAAGGGAGAGAAAGAGAGGGAGGGAGGAAGGAAGGGTGGAAGGGAGGAAAGAAGGGAGGAAGGAAGGAAGAAAGAGAACAATATATCCAAGAGCCTTGGGACAATGTTAAGAGGCCTAATATGAATGTTATTGGGGTCCCAAAAGGAGAATATAGACAGAATGAAGCATAAGACATATTTAAAGATGTAATTTTTGAGAATTTTTCAAAATCAAATGAAGAAAACAAACTGCAGACCTAAAAAGCCCAGAGGAAACACACACACATATATATCATAGTCACACCACTTAAAAACAAATATAAAGATTTTATCTTGAAGGCAGACAGAACATAGGAACACTACACACAAAGAAACAAGGATAAGGATACAGCAAGCCAGAAGGCAATGGAGTGACATCTCTTGAAGTGTTTAAAGAAATAGCAATTGTCAACCCAGTATTGTATCCCCACCAAAACTATGTTTTCAAAAATAAAGACAAAACCATAATTTTTCTTTTCATACCAACAATTGTGGAGAGAATTCTTTGGCAGAAGATCTGTGCTAGAAGTATTAAAGGAAGTTCATCAGGCAGAAGTTTTGGTACTAGATAAATTTAGATTTGTACAAAGTAAGAAGGAGTACTAAAAATGATAAAAATGAATATAATTATATTTCTCTTATACATTTTAGAAGATAGTTGACTAAAGCAGAAATAGAAATGATAATTATGATTTTTAACATATTAAGAAGTAAAAGTATATCAATTATAACACATAAGATGGAAAAAGGAAATAGAATTATACTGCTGTAAGGTTCTTATACTTACATGAAATAGTACAATATTATTTAAACGTAGAGAATAATAAGATAAAGATGTTTATTATAAACCCTAGAACAATCATAATATATATATACACACACAAACAGATACACATACACACACATATAATACATATAATTTGAAAGTCTTGTTATAAGTGAAAGCAAAATGGAATTAAAAAACTCAAGCCAAAAGAGGACAGAAAAAAAGGAAAGACAAAGAATAGATGAAACAATAGAAAATAGTATTAAAGTGGTAGATTCAAATCAATTACACCAATAATTACACTGAATAAAAATTTCTGGTTAGTATCCAAAATATATAAAGAAATTATCAAACTCAACATTCAAAAAACAAATAATCTAATTTAAAAATGGGCAGAAGACATGAACAGACATTTCTCCAAAGAAGACATCTAAATGGCTAACAGACACATGAAAAGATGCTCAGCATCACTGATCATCAGGAAATGCAAACCAAAACCCCAATAAGATACCACCTCATACCTGTCAGAATGGCTAAAACCAACAACACAAGGAATAACATGTGCTGGTGAGGATGTGGAGAAAAGGAACCCTTGTGCACTGTTGGTGGGAATGCAAACTGGTGCAGCCACTGTGGAAAACAGTATGGAGGGTCCTCAAAAAGTTAAAAATAGAACTACCCTGTGATCCAGCAATCACACTACTATGTATTTACTCAAAGAATACAAAAACACTAATTCAAAGGGGCACACGTGTACCCCTATGTTTACTGCAGCACTATTTGTAATAGCCAAGATATGGAAGCAGCCCAAGTGTCCATCGATTGATGAATGGATAAAGAAGAGGTGGTATATATACACAATGGAACATTATTCAGTCATAAAAAGAATATAATCTTGCCATTTGCAATGACATGGATGGAGCTAGAGAGTATAATGCTTAGCAAAATAAGTCAGTCAGAAAAAGACAAATATATAATTTTACTCATATGTGGAATTTAAGAAATAAAACAGACAAGCAAAGGGAAAAAAGAGACAGAGAGAGAGAAAGAAACAGACTCAGTTATAGAGAACAAACTGATGGTTACTAGAGGAGAGGGGGTGGGGGGAGGGGTGAAATAGATGATGGGGATTAAGGAGGGCACTTGAGATGAGCACCGGGTAATGTATGGAAGTGCTGAATCACTATACTGTACACAGGAAACTAACATTACACTTTATGTTAACTAACTGGAATTAAGATAAAAACTTTTAAAAAATTCTGTAAACTACAACGAAAAAGCAGTTATTACCAATTTGAATATAAAAAAATATTTCTTTCCAACTATATGCTATCTACAATAAATTATCTAATATAATTATATATTATACATTATTTATTGCAATATTATATATTACAATATTATAGTATATATTTAATATAAATTATGTATTATCTTTGTAATGTTGCTACCTCAAGGGTTTGACAGAATTTTCCATTTAAACCATCGAGGCCTGGGGCACCTGGGTGGCTCAGTCTGTTAAGCGCTCAACTCTTGATTTTGACTCAGGTCATGATCTCAGGGTTGGGCTCCACCCCCAGGGAGAGTCTGCTTCAGGATTCTCTCTCTCCCTCTGCCCCCCTCCTCAAATCAATTAAAAAAAAATCTTAAAAAAAAAAAAAGAAAAGAACGAAACCACCTAGGCCTAGAGGTTTCTGGTAGGAAGGGTTTAGCTCTGAATTCAGTATCTTTAATACAGATAGAGCTATGTAGGCTGCAGTTTCATCTTTTTTTTTTTTTTAAAGATTTTATTTATTTATTTGACAGAGACAGCCAGCGAGAGAGGGAACACAAGCAGGGGGAGTGGGAGAGGAAGAAGCAGGCTCCTAGCAGAGAAGCCTGATGCGGGGCTCGATCCCAGAACGCTGGGATCACGCCCTGAGCCGAAGGCAGACGCTTAACGACTGCGCCACCCAGGCGCCCCTCATCTTCTTTTTTTAAGATTTTATTTATTGAGTGAGAGGGGCCAAGCAGGAGGGGGTAGGGAGGGGAGAGGCAGAAGGAGAGGGAGAAAGAGTCCCACGCAGATACTGTGCTAAGCACAGAGCCTGACAGGGCTCCGTCTCACGACCCTGAGATCACCACCCGAGCAGAAACCAAGAGTTGGCTGCCCAACCAACTGCAGCACATGGTTACAGTGTCTTCTCGAGAAATTTTTGGTAATTTGTGTTTTTCAAGGAATTTGTCTATTTTACCTTAGCTATTGAATTTACTGGCATAACTTTGTTCATAATATTCCCTTACTATTCTTTTAATTCCTACAAGATATGTAGTGATGTCCCCTTCTTTATTCTTGATACTGATTCTTTGTTCTTTCTTCACTCTCGCCTTTTCTGTGTTGGTAAGTCTGGCTAAATAGTTTTATAGGGCTGAATATTTAGATAGTATCCTGCTGCCTCTCAAGGTTTTGATTTTAAATGTTCCATAGATTTTATAAGATAAGTTCTGAATTGCTAGAGCAAAATGGAAAACTTGCTGAGTAACGATTGTATAATAACATAATAATAGAAATAATAATAGGCATTCCATTCTCAGATGGCAAAAATCTAAGGGAGATGAGTAAGTACTCTTTACAGTATCTCAGACTTACCATAACCAGGAATATAAGGTTTCACTTGAAGAAATGCATTTTTTAATTTCATTTTTTATTACGTTCAATTAGCCAATGCATTTTTGTAGTTAAAAAAAAATCTTGAAAAAAAAGCAGTCTTATATGCTTGTGGTTCAACATCATGATACAAAAACAAACAAACAAACAAACAAAGGAATCTACATTTTATCCCAGGTTTTAAAGCTTGCCCACCCAATCAAATAAGATGGTCATGATAAAGCATGTTAGTAAAAATCTTCAAGGACTCTACTATGTAATATATATTTCTAATTCCTTTCTCCAAATAACCTAATTTCTTTCTCAGATCTTCCAAATTAAGAAATGACACATCATTGTTATGACACAATGATGTAAGACTTCAAAGTGCGAGTGGGTGTCAGGCAGAGAGTACTGATAACAAATTTAAAAAAAAATGTAGATTGGAGTCCCACATACCATTTTAAAAAACAGTCATGTCTATTGCTCTCAATCACTTCTTGCTAAAAATGAAATATCACAGGACATAAAGTGTCAGGGAGGCAGTCAAGAGACTTCCTTTAGATTTTTCATTGCATAAAATTAATTGGTTCAATTGAAGTTGGAGGATTGTCTAGGGGTTTTTGATAAATGCTCTTTAAAAATCATGTGGTAGTAGGTTTTGAAGTGAGAGGGAGATCTATTTATTAGTACAAGCTGTTCCATTGGAGGCATTTACAATTTGGTCAAACTAATTCTAGAAATAAATGTTCCCATCAGAAGTTGCAAGCATTGCCAATAAAATAAATGTGAGATAGAGCTGGTACACAGAGAAGAATGTTGTCTTTTGGGGAAGTAGAATTTGTTTCTTTTTGTTTGTTTGTTTGATTTATTTTTATTTTTAGTATTTTTTAAGATTTTATTTATTTGACAGAGAGAGAGAGCACAAGCAGGAGTAGCAGGCAGAGGGAGAGAAAAAAACAGGCTCCCCACTGAGCAAGGATCCAGATGCGGGACTCGATCCCAGGACCTTGGGATCATGACCTGAGCTGAAGGCAGATGCTTAACCGACTGAGCCACCCAGGTGCCCCTGTTTGTTTGTTTAGGTGAGATCAGAAACTAAGTAAATCTCTTTTCCTGTTATGGTACAGAGTAAGTATAAGGCTCTCATCCTGGTCACAGAGTCTCCATTTAGGGGAAAGGCCCTTAGTGTCGTCTGGTTCTCCTTCTTACAAATTAAGTTTGGTAGAAGCATGTTGTTTGTCTCCTACCACTGACAGCCTGTGAAAATTCCATGACAAATGACAAGGCAAGAAACATTTGGAAGAGTCATGAGCCCACCCTCTCGACAATGGTTTTGAATATATTATATTATAGTATCTAAAATGTAAACAGTCTTTTAGAGTTTGCTGTCACTGCCACAGCATGACTTGTTTGGGTTCAGTGGTGCTGGGGTCCCTTGGTCTGAATCTGCATGTTAGCATGAAAGCTTTTGAGTGAAGTCGGCCATGTTACCTTGGGGCCTTGGCTATTCCTGAACAAAATGGAAATGATGTAAAGCGCCTCCATCAAAGAGTTGTTCAGTGAATTATCCAAGAAAGCATACATGAGAACAATCTGTAAATTGTGAAGATCTGTATAACTTTAAGGATTTTTTATCACTGGGTAAGAGCAGGCAGAGGTCAAAGCTGCTCCAGAGAGCAGGGCCAACAGTGAGTATGAGAGAATCTTTCTGGGTTCTATTTTGGGAAATCTTTTTATCAGTCAAGACAGCTATTTATTTAACAGCTTTAGTCCTGTGTGATTCTTAAAAGTGCTTGACCAAGTAATATGAATCCTTTTAAAGAGCAGGTGTGCTACATTAATGACTTGCTGGGACTTAATAAACTATAATAACCAAATATAACTAATCATTACCTTGTTCCTATGATGTTGTAGGTGAAGGTCTAAATAAAGCCTATTCCCTGGGACAAAGAGAACTCTATGTCTTGCTTGTGCAAACCTCAGTCCATGATAGGAAAGGAGCAGGAAGGCTCAGTAACTAAGACTAAAAGCCAGGAAATAATAAGGATGCCATTATATTTTTTCCCTAATAGAAATTGGTTATCTGTCACCAACTATTGATGATTTTTAATACATTTTAAAATTCTTCCCTCAAACTTTTCCTTTTCCTACTTTTCTAAAGTCACTTCTTTCATATATGGCTATTTTTCAAAACACTTGTCAATGGATGTTGCTAAGATATAACAGGAAAAAATAAAGCCCCATAGTTTTTCATGCCTCTATCTATAGAAACACAGAGATATTTTCTGTCATCCCCCCCACCCCATGGAGAAGTTGTGTGTTGACTTGTGAATGTGTTCCCACTCAAAGACTTTGTTGTCGTGAAATAGTTAACTGACTTGAGCGATGAACTTTAAACTCCCTCTGAGGGAAGAGCAGTGCTGGTGCATCAAATATGCATTTGGCATTATTGAAGAGCTCTGGAAAAGACCCCATGTCATAGCTGGAGTTTGAAACCTGCCCCAAGTAGTACAGATGAGAGATCAGGAAAAACAAACAAACAAACAAAACCCCCCAAAAAACCCCAAGAGTTCAATTTTGAGCTTTCTATATGAAAAGATTAGTTTCATTTCAGAAGCTTGTGTTGTGCATTGACCATGTGTTTGTACTACGTGAGACACTGGAAACTTACTGGTGAATAAGACACAAGTCCCAACCTCAAAGAACTGACAGAGGCCCTGAGCAGAGATTTCTAATGCCCTCTGAGGTGACAGAGAGACAGTGACAAATTGCATCTTCAGCCTAACCCAAGCTGACACAACCGAGTGACTGTTAAATGGTGAGTAGATATCGGCCATACCTGGGGAACCCTGAAAAAGGAAAGGCATTCAGATGAGGAGACAATGCTAAGCGAAACAAGTCAAGCAGAGAAAGACAATTATCATATGGTTTCACTCATTTATGGAACATAAGAAGTAGGAAGATCAGTAGGAGAAGAAAGGGAAGAAGAAAGGGGGGGTAAACAGAAGAGGGAATGAACCATGAGAGACTATGGACTCTGGGAAACAAACTGAGGGCTTCAGAGGGGAAGGGGGTGGGGGAATGGGATAGACTGGTGATGGGTATAAAGAAGGGCATGTATTGCACGGTGCACTGGGTGTTATATGCAAGTAATGAATCATGGAACTTTACATCAAAAACTAGGGATGTACTGTATGATGACTAACATAATAAAAAAATATTATTATAAAAAAAAGAGTACAGTATAACCCAAGAAGTTCAGCATCACAGGAACACAAAACATGAGAAAGACAAGAGATATGGCTTGGAGAAATAGGGAAAAGTCTTTATGACGGGACTGTTTTCTTTGTTGAGGAGCAAGGAGCTTGCACTTTGTTTCGCGGATATAGTTTCGAAAACTATCGTATCGTTCACTTGACCTGGAAATATTCTCTTCCTTGACACAGACTCCTACCCTGCCCCTTACCCTTTAAACAGTTATTAATTCAGTAGACCCAGGATGGGGTCTGGAATGTATCACTGACAAAGAAAAAAATTCCCATTAAAAAGAAAATGGAAAAACACATTATAGAAGTAAGTTTATCAGTAACCACAATACATGTAATTAAATTTTGCTTTAATATAATGATTCCATTTTTTATATTTAATATTTTTTACAATAAACCAACAAACTCTTAACAAGTAATAGATAAGAATTTTCTTAACTTATTAAGGGTATAAAGCAAATATATCGTAAAGAAAATAGCTTATTTTGAAACTTTAGAAACTTACCCTCTAATGTCAAGGACAAAACTTGGGCATTCACTGTCACTATTATGTAACATCTCACTGGAATACTTGACAGCAGGAGGAGGAAGAACAGGAGAAAGACAGAAGTAAGAGATAAAAGGTGAGAAACACAAAATACAGATGTTCATGAAAATAAGATTATCAGCTAAGAAAATCAAAAGAACTCTAGAGTAAATAATTAGAATCAGTTAGAATGTTTTCCAGTATCGTTGAATACAAGGTAAAAAGAAAAATTAAATAGTGTTTATATACGCTAGCAATGATCAACTAGGAAATAAGACTTTAAAAAAGATTTGATTGATAAAAGCAAACAGAACCATAAAGTATCTGGAGATAAATCTGCCAAAAGGTGTAAGACCTTTCAGGAAAGTATTCCTAAACTTTTGAAGGTCATAAAACAGACCTGAATAAATGGAAAATATATAAAATTATTGAATTGGCAAACTCATTATCATAGTGATATCAATTTTGCCACATTATCTGTTAATTCAATTCTACTAATTAAACTATAATTCAATTATTTTTTCCAACTATTACTTTATTTTATTGCTATGCTTAAGCTACATGGAAAAGACATCCAAGCAGTTCTGCCCCATATCAGGAAAAATTTCCAATAAAACCAGTTATGTGGTGATAAATCATTAGAAATGGTGAGATCTTTGGGTCAAGACTAACAAAAATTTCTATAGGACATTTTTGTGGAATGTGACAAAATAGTTCTAAAATTCAAAAAGAAAAGTAAAGATTCTGAAAGAATTAAAAAAAGTTTTGAAGAAATAAATATGAGATAGGTGCCACCCTACAAAATCAAAACATTTTAAAGTTTTGATAATTAAAAGTGTTTTACTGGCGTAAAGATAAACAGGCTGATGAAATTGAGAGATGTGTTTAGAAACAGACCCACACAAATCCGAAGTTGGTATAAGACAGACAAATTTAATTGGGGAAAAGTTGGCTGATTGCTAGAACAACTGAACATCCACATGCCAAAAAGAAACAAAAAAATGAATCTCAACCTCTATTTCATACCTTATATAAAAGTTAATTAAAAATGGATCATAGACCTAAACGTGAAAGAAAAAAAAAAACAATAAAATTTCTGTAAGAAAACATAGTCGAAAATCATTGAAGTCTTTAGGTTAAGCAAAGAGTTCTTGGATATAACACCAAAAGCATGGTCCATAAAAATCTTTACCAAAATAAAAAGTATTGCTGCACAAAAGACTTTGTTAAGACAATGAGAAGACAAGTCACAGAACGAGAAAAACAAAACAAAACAAAACAAAAACCCTATTTCTACCCAGCTTGGGACTCCTTAAGGGAAATTGTTCGCTCTGGCGTTTCCTGCTGAGTTGGCCAAGACTTCATCAGATGACTCAGCATCAATTGACGGATTGGAACCTTTCGCTGCCCGGCTAGCTTTCCTTCCTTCTTCCCTTACACAAGTTTCAGATCCAAGTCCCAGTCTATATGTTCTCTGCTCACTCCTGCTTCTTTCCCTTTATCTTCAGAGTCTAATCTACCAATAAAGCCCTTGTTCTCTTCACTCTGTCTCATCATCTGCTTTTCGGAGGATAGAGACTAACACTATACTAAATGCTAGAAGACAATCATCACCGTGAGGACTGAGTGAAAATATTAGTGACTCAAGAATTTTATGCACAATAAATCCGAAGTGTGTAAAAGAGACAGAAAACACATTTTATAATGGACAAGATCTAGAAAAATATAATCTGCATATACATTTTGTACTAGACTTCTATTGTTTAGTCTATTCAACCCTCCCATATGCACTCATGCAATAATTAGAGAAATTTAATTCATTTTCAGAAAATACCACAACTACCCCACACCATCACTACATCGTCTTGTCAAACCACACATGACTGAGGGAGCAAGTGAATAAATTAGTGAATTAAATGTGCTTGACACATTTAATATTATTTTTGCGTGTATTATTGAGAATAGCCATGAATATCTTGAGAAATATTTATCAAAATGAGGACTATGTATTAAGGTATAATACAAAAATTAAAAAGTAAAGTGCAGAAATACACAAATATACAAACAGATATACTGAGGATGGGAGAAAATACTTCTAAGCACATGATATTGACAAAATATATAAAGAAATATTGTTTGTTAAGATTATAGAGATATAGGCACTTCTATTTTAAACATAAACAATGAAAAGTTTCACAAAAATTTTTGAGGGTAATTTGGCAATATGAAATAAACTCCTTAATAATGCACATGTTATACGTCCTAGAAATTCCACTTCTAGTGCTTAATCCTAAAGTAATATTCTTATGATATACATCAAAATTTAGTTTTCATTCCCAGAGTCGATAGTCTCTCGTGGTTCATTCCCCCTTATGTTTACCCCCCCTTTCTTCTTTCCTTTCTTCTCCTACGGATCTAACTGATGGCTTTGGGGTGGGGGGGATGGGATAGGCTGGTGATGGGTATTAAGGAGGGCACGTATTGCATGGTGCACTGGGTGTTATACGCAAGTAATGAATCATGGAACTTTACATCAAAAACTAGGGATGTACTGTATGGTGACTAACATAATAAAAAATATTATTTAAAAAAAACAACAAAAAAACAAACAAAAATTTAGTTTTCAGAATGCTTATCATGGATGGCATTGTTTATAATTGCAAAAAAATGGAAACCAAGTCGCTAAAATTAGGGCATTGAAAAAACAAATTGTGATTTGTTATATACAAATATATTCTTTTGACATTTAAAAACAATATTGTAAAATTGGTTTTATTGACAAATCATATATAAAGTACTGTTAAGTGAAAAAATTATGAAATATGTATGAGAAATACAAACAGACTCTGAATATTTATTGTAAATAACCTTTATACACACAATATTCTGTTCAGAAGCTTAAGTAATGTAGCAAATGCCACCGATTAATTAGTGGAAAAGCAGGATTTAGACTCAGAGCTACCTGATTCAAAGACATGCAACTTTCAGCTACACTGATCTGTAATTTTAAAATAATTTTAATTAACATATTAATATATTAAAAAAATAGGTCAAAAGAGCTTATATAATGAAAGCAACAGTATTCCATCCCATCTCTCCTCTACTCCAGTTCTACATCCCCAAATCAACTTAAAGTTCTTTCTGCTCATATCTCTTTGTATATATTAGCTTGTTAATTATGCGGGGGTTTTTTTTGTATTCTGTTAGTTGTGTTCCTGCAAATGTCACATATATTCTTGACTTAAAGTCTATATGAAAATTAGTACTGTTACAATTTTCAAAGAACTTAGAATATTATAACTGCTTTTACATCCTCCTCTCTAATTTTTATGCTTTAATCTTGGGTATTAGATATATCAAATATTATTATATAGTACATAGATTATATATAACACATCATATATAATATATATCCCCATAAATTTTATTGATTTTATAAATCAACATTCATATTTATCCACATATTTACTTTTCCTATTGCTCTTGTTTTCTTCCAGAATCTCCATAATTTCTCTGTATGAAGGATTCTCCTTAGTAGTTTCTTTAACAGGATTCTGCTGCTGCTGAATTATATCAGTATTTCCTTTTATTCCATTATCTAAATCTTCTTTATTTTCTCTCATTTATTAAACAATATTATCAATGAATACAGGATCCCAAGCCAGAGCGATTTTAAGCCCCCTCTCTCCTCAATACTTGAAGATACCATTCCATTGTCCCTTGACTTTATTTTTTGTACTCAAGGTCAGCTCTCATTCTAATTGTTCTTCTGAATGTAATATGTCATTTTCCTTTTCTTTATGTGTTTGTTTTTCACTACTATGACTTCACCAGCTTAAGTATTTTATTGTTTGTTTTTTTTAAAAAAATTATTTAGGATTCAGAATTTCTTCAATCTGTGATTTAATTGTCTTTGCAAGGTTTTGGAAAATTCTCAGCCCTTATCTGTTCAAATATTGTTTTTATGCTATTTTCTTTCTCTTCTACTTTTTGGACACTATTTACACATATGTTAGGCCTTTTAAAAACTTCATATGCACTCTGTCTTATGTCCCATCCTTTGATTTCACTATTAATTCTATCATTAATTCTCTCTTTTGTTATTTCCATCCTGCTGCTAAACACACCCATTTGATTCTTAATCTCAGTGATGTTTCCCAATTTAGAATTTCCTCTTGATTTTTTAAAATAATTTCTGCTTATCTGCCCAAATCCTCCACCTTTTCATTTAATTTCTTTTAATCACATTTATTTATTTATTTATTTATTTATTTATTTATTTATTTATTTATTTATTTATTTTAATTTTCAGTTTTTGCTTTTCCGGGTCTGCTTCAAAGCTCTCCTTCTAGCATCATGATCATTTCATTTGAAGACTACTTCTCTTTCTTGGTTTTATCCCCAGTTTTTCTGATGTACATCCTCAAATGCCTTTCTCAGGAAGAGTGAATGAAAAGTTAAGTTCATGAATTCTTTCATGTCTAAAAATAACTCTTGCTCTCACTCTTGATCAATAATTCTGTTGAACCTCAAAAAACTCTTCAAAAATGTTTTCTACATGAATGGTTCTATTTTTTCATATCCAATGTTGCTAATAGTAAGTATGATACCAGTTTGTTTCTTTGTTCTTTTCATTTGTAGATGAAGGAAGGATATGTGTGTGGGGGGGGCTACCTGGAGTAGCTGTCCAAAAAGATATAATTAATTCGTGCCATGTTTTCAAGCCCTTAGTCTCTCTCCTTTACCCAGGAAGTTAGAGTCCTGACTCCACCGAAGTTTTGTTGTACATATTATGAAGTGTTGCTCTTTTTGCTTTATGATACCTTTCAACACATCAGTGTATTTCCAACTGCTTTAGTCTTCCAGAATTTTGTTTATCTTTCTCCTTTTTCACTCTTTAACCCTATCTCATGGTTCACTTCATTGTTTAGGGTTTATACTTAAAAAAAAAGTTTTATTTCTATACAGTATCAGAGGAATGAAAAGTGAATGAGTTTTCTGCATTACTCTCAAGTCAGAACTCCATGGCACTTTTGAAATAAATGAACAGGTAAGTGAAGGAATATTTCATTACAGCTACTTATTTATTTTAAGAATCAATTGTAACATCATTGAGACATATCCATACTTTGCCTTCAGGATTTTTCATTCTGCTCTTTATTATGCCACTTTTTTTTTTCAATTTTTGGATGTATAATGAATATAGGTTAAATAAAACGGCTGTAAGTGGACACTTTCTTTGCCTACATTTTTTCCATAATGCAGACCAGGAGCATTGGCCAGAGATTCACTGGCATAATTGTAATTTTGTGAATCTCTATAAATTCTTCGATAGAGACGAATTTCAATGCCTTTAGTGATTGGCATCACAGAATTGAAAGGACTTCAAAAAACCTCTGTCATCAATCATGCATGGTGGTTCTTCACCCAGACACGTGGGAAAGGATTTAACGGGTTCTTATGATGTGTGCACCTTGAAATTTCTGAGTTTGATTTAAAAGAGCTCACTAGGATATAATTAACTCAGAACTTAGAGCCTTGTGCATAATTTAGAGGCAATTAGAGTTCAAGGAAATAATAAGCCAACTTTTCAAATTCAAACAAAAAACAATCTAGAAAAATAAAATTAATCACTGGCAATTACTGAGTTAAAATATCTAATTTATTACTTGAAATGCTCCCATGTAATCACGCATTCAACTTTAACTGAGCCAGTAATTGTAATCATAATTAGGAATGTGCAGGCATTAAAAACTCCAAAGATCATAAAATGCATGAAGCTACTATTTAAAAAAATAACTGCTTCAACTTTCCACCTGTGAAGTTTGTAACGTAGTTTAAAGTCCTTAGTTGTGCCTTACAGACTTCAACCGTGTAATGATTTGAAATGGTTCTTAGAATACCATTTTGTATAATTTTGGAAAATAAGTTTGAAAAATTAACAGTAGGAGTCCTGTTTGTTCCCTTAAGTATTTGTAACATTTTTCCTGAGATCTTGTTGGGATATGAATTGTATTTTAAAGCAACCAATATGTTAACTATGAATTCTTTGCAATGTCTCATTAATAGAGGCTGGAGTTAGCCTGTTTTATTTATCACTAGCTTTGAAAATAATAAAAATCACTTCAGACTTTTCATTACATTCCAACTACCTTCTTCTCCCTGATTTTCCAAGTAAATGGAAATTTTACTGTACCTAACAATAGTTTTAAAGTCATCTCTCACATGAATACTTGTTAAAACTATAAAATGATATTTCTTTCTGTAATCCAACAAGAAGAAAAATGTAAAGTTTCAATAATTTGTGAAGATTTATTCATTAGGAAGGAATGTTTAAGTTATTTTATTTTATTTTTTAAATATTTATCTATTTATGTAAGAGAGAGAGAAAGAGAGAGAGCATGGGGGGGAGGGGGCCGAGGGAATCCTGAAGCAGACACCCCACTGAGCGCTGAGCTGGACACGGCTGGATCCCCCGGACCCTGGCATCATGACCTGAGTTAAAATTAAGAGTCAGGCATTTAACTGACTGAGCCACCCAGGCGCCCCTGTTTACATCATTTTAAATAAAAGTCAGTTCTATGCTCATAAATTGGAGAACGCAGCATCCTTGCTTACCTCCTAGTTTCTGTGTGAGTAAGTCTCGGGCTTAGGTGTGTCCAAAATGCTGCCATCAAGTCTGCACACTGTTCCTTTCTTTTCTCACTTATTCTACGAGACTCCTTAAATTGAATTTTGTCAGGTTGCTTTTTGATTACCATAATAAGTAAACATTAAAAACAACAATTATAGAAATAACTCAATTGTCCTTCCTATATACAAAATAGTACAAACTTAAAAATAAAAGTCATTTTAAAAACATCAGTTATTTGGCATATTGTAGACATCAATAGTTGGCTCCAGAATGAAAGCAATGCAATCCTGACACAAAAAATGAGACTAACTCTTGGTTAAAAGACTTAAAAAAAAAAAAAAAAAGCAAACAAGTGACAACAACAAAAAAAATACCTTAAAAAGAATCTGTAGAACTATAGAACTATTACCAAGGAGAGTCAAGAAATACCTAAGTCTAATAAAAGGAAGATTAAATTGTTCCCTTAAGAATAGAATATAGCCATAGCAATTCAATCTAAACAATGATCTGAAAAAGAAGAAAAATATAAACACAAACAAGTGGCCTCTAATGTCTAGCGAAAGATACACTTTCACTAAGAGGAAAACTGGGTCAGAACAACCCAGGGGGAGGTGGTCTGTATCCAGAGAGAAGATGGCTGTGTCACAGTTTCACAACCTGATGTAACTACAAATGTCATCCAACCTCTCCCTTCGCTCTGATTCCATGCCTAACAAATACATTTCCTATAATAATTTGGCTTTCTATATACTTTCCTATTTCCTATTATAATTTGGCTTTCTATATACTTTCCTAGAAAGCAGGGGATGTGCTAACCAAAACATAAATTTTCTTGTACATTGTGTAATTAAATATCTCATTCTAAATCAATAAAGTGGTAGTCTTGTTTTTAAAGCCATATCTTTTGAGTCTAGTTATGGAAAACCAAGATCACCAAATGAGCTGAATCAGAATACTAACAAAAATTTGTGTTTCTTGGGCTGTAAGTCTTAGGATTTGTACCTGCATCATCATCTTGTAAAACCCAAATACAGAAATCGTTGGATTTCTTGTCAATAGATATTTACATTATGCCTTTAACTTTATAAGTATGAAATGGTATTCCATGATATAATTGTATTCACTTTTGTTTTTGTATTATTTATTCTTTGTTTACTCAAGAAATATTTATTGAGAAATTAGACAATTTTATCAGGCATCATGCAAAAGCACTGGTATGCCAAATAGATTTTGGTGTGATGGGATGGAATGTACATTTTTTAACTGGGAGTTATCATCCACTCTACATGTACAATGTGCCAGGCACTGTTCTAAAAACTCTTATGACAATCACTTCCATTTAATCTGCATAACCACTCAATGAATATATTTATTCTTATTTTTTGCTTTAGTGATGAGAAAACTGAGATGGCTTTAGGTTAAATGACTTCTCATAATCACAGAACTGGGATGCAAAATTAGAGGCAGAGTCCATATAGCATATGGACTCCTCTAGTAAGAAAAAGACAAAGTAATTGCACAAAAAATATGTAAATGTAAATGATAATTTGTTCTATAAAAGAAAATGTATAATGACATTTGAGAAAGGTATGAAATAAGACCAGATATGTAGACAGGGAACTAATCATGAAGGCTTTTTTGTACCATGTTAAGTGGGAGCCACTTAAAGAGTTTTAACAAAAAAGACATGGGCTCTTTTAAAAGATCACTTTGGTTGCAACATGGAGAAGAGCATTGAAAAGAGCACAGGTGGATGTGGAGAGACCATTCAGAAGGAATTTTAAGAAGCCACTGTGAAAAAATGCTGCAGTGGAGGTGGTGGAGATGGGAGAGGTGGACCATTTAGCAGCTTAAGACGTAATATTAACAGAACTCATGGAAGGTTAAGAGAGAGGAATATGTCAAGGACAAATTCTAAGAATCTGACTTGCCTAGCTGAATGGATGGTAAAACCATTCCCTGAGAAAGAATCATCTTCTAAATTATGCCTACAAACTCTTCCTAATACTACACTTCTGTTCTTTTAAGATTTATTCATTTATTTTAGAGAGACAGCACGCACGAGTGGAGGGGGTGCAGAGGGAGAGGGAGAGAATCCTTAAGCAGACTCCCTGCTGACTGAGCCACCCAGGCACCCTCCCTAATACTACAGAGCGTCAAATCGTAGTCAATTGTTTCCTCACTTTCTGACATCTATTTTCATTAAGCCTTCTTTACAGTCTCACTGTAGGCCTATGTTTTTACTTGAAGGATTCAGGGAATGATCTCTCTCAGTCTGAAATACTGTCCCCATTTGTCCCTTCCTGAACCCTGAAACTTCCCCACTGATTTTTCTTATTAAGAAAAAAACACTTTATTTTTTTTCGAGTAGTTTCTGATGCACACTAAGTACAGAGATTTCCCATATAGGTCTTGGCCCCACATATGCACGACTGCCCCCATGATCATCATTCTTCACCAGAGCGGTATATTCGTACAATTGATGAACCTACACCGATAAACCATTATTGCCCGAGGTCCATAGTTTGCGTTAGGATTAACTCTTAGTGTTGTGCACTCTACGGGTTTGGACAAGTACGTGATGACGGGGTCCATTATTATAGCATCATACAAAGAATTTTCACCACCCTAAAAACTCTCTGTGCTTCACCTATTCATCCCTCCCCTCACTTATGGCAACCACTTGATCTTTTCACGATCTCCATGGTTTTTGCTTTTTCCAGAATGCCATAGAATTGGGAATCATACGGTATGTAGCATTTTTCGATTAGCTTCTTTCACTTAGCAATATGCATTTAAGGCTCTTCCATTTCTGTTTATAGCTTGATAACTCATTTCTTTTTAGTATTGAAGAAGATTCCATTTTCTGGATGTACCACCATTTTTTAATGTATTCATCTATGATAGGACACCTTGGTTCCTTCCAAGGTTTGGCAGTTATGAATAAAGCTGCCATAGATATCCACATGCAGGTTTTTGTGCGGACATAAATTATCAATTTGGGGTAAATACTAAGGAGCACGATTGCAGGATCATATGGCAGGAGTATATTTAGTTTTGTAAGAAACCAACAATCTTCCAAAGTGACTGTACCACCTATTAGAATTTTTTAACCTTACCCATAGATCCAATATTTCTTGAGGACTTAATATTTGCCAGATATTATATACTTGAAGCCAGATGATTATTGAAGATTTTATACAATAGCATCTCCTCCAAGACATCCTGTCTCTTAATCCTACCTCATTGGCAGCCCCTGAAGATCTTTCCTTCAACCTATTTTATAAGAATTACTTCATTTGTTTTGAATTCTAACAACTTCTTGGTATAGCTGCCCCCTTGCTCCCATCTTTAAAGATGTGGAGTACTGTATCTCCATTTTCCTTATGCCAAGCATAGTTTGTTTTGCAAACAGTTGAGTCTGTGTTTGTTGGTAGAATTATATTGATTAGAGATCCATGGTAAACCCTTTAATACCTGAGTAAGTATGCAGATTCCTAACAGGAAAAATTCAGTTGGCTGTGAGTTCAAATATATTAGAAATCATTACAAAGAAACTATAATCATAAAAATTGTAATTGTAGAATTAAAGATATGCATTTTTCTAAGGGCTGATGCCTCTTGTAATGTGTCTTTTTTGAATGTTCCCAATATTTCTGTATCACTGATTAAGTGGCTCAATTTTGCAGTGACTCAGGGACGCATTCAACTAATGCAGAAAATCATGCTTCAATAGGGAGAGACGAACTTAATCTTCCTTTCAGATCCATGCCCTACATTTTCTGGCAGCAGTAATGACTGTCTTCATGGCAGCTGTTTTCTACGATATCATCAGTTGATCTTGAGTAGTTGTACAGTTCCTTGGAAATATAAAAACTAAAATACATTTCCTGAAAACTTTGAAAAATAGGGTGAAACAGTAATCAAAACTAAAACAATCATCTGTAAGAGCTGTCCCATGTGCCCGGCACTAGAACTATTACTGGTCACTGAGAGGAAGGATCGGTTACATTAGTGATTCGTCATCAGCCCTGAGGAATTCGACCAGAGTGCTCTCACAGCTGATTGAAGTGCAGGGGAGGCGAATCAGAAGGAGGGCTGTGAAGGACACACAGTTCCTGCAGTTTTACATTGTTTGACTATATCCAGATTCTGTTGTGAATGAAGCTGTGGCACTTGGAAAAATCAGCCCGTTAATGGACATTAATCCTGAAAGTAAAATGACGGGGAGAAATGCAGGGGATGTGGTACAAAGAGAATAGAAAACATGGTATTTACATAAACACCACCTGCTAATTAATGACCTTAGCCAAATTCCCTAATCTCTTTGTACCTTCATTACTCCTCTGCAAAGTGGGAGTGATAATAATCCTACCTCAGAGTGTTGCTGTGGGGATTAATGTGTTAATACAGGAAAATTGCTTTGGCCACATGGTAACTATCAGTAAGTGCTATTTTTGTTGTGGTGGTTGTTATGTCCCTGAGATGCCTTCAATTTAATTTAGTTTAATCGTCTTCTACAAGTTCCAGCACAAGGAAGGTCTACTGTAGAGTGGAGGCCAGAATGGTTCCTCTGCTCTTGGAACCCATCCTCCTCCATGGCTCCTTAGTAAGTTTGAGTCTTTTTGTTTCTGTTTTTTATTTGGTTCTGGGGGCATGTCTTTCCCATTCATTATGAATGGATAAATTCTCTTCCCTTTAACCTCTGTCCTCCCAACCTCTCCCATCTTTTCTCCTCATTTCCTGAGGTGGGAGATGGTCATTTGGTTCCACTGGGTTCCCGTCTGGGTTCCATTCTCTTCCCAGGCAAGGCTGGCAGATAGAAGTGTGGAGGGCAGATGAACACCAATTAGAAGACCTCTTCCACTGTCAAACTGGGCTTTCCCTTACTGTTCTAGAAGTATCTCTGCCTCCATGATTTTGTTGTCCTACTTTAGTGTCTGCCAGGCCTCAAAAAATGGTATGAAGAAAAGAATGATGCTAAGATATTAAAAAACCCTCCTTTGACAAACCACAAATGATCTTGAAAAATCCAAATCAAATCCTGCCACCTCCTGTTTAAACCATACTCATCACATCTCATATTTAGGATAGTATCCAAATTCCACACCATGGCCAACCAGACCCTGCATAGTCTATCCTCTGCCTCCTGTTCCCACTCATCACTCACCACTCTCTCCTCCTGTGCACATCACTGACCTTTTCTCAGTTTCTGCAAAGTTTAATCTCCTTGCTACTTCAAAGCATCTGCCTGAAATTATCTTGCACTACCTCTTCCCCTAACTCCTTTTTCTCCATAGGGTTTCAGCTTGATTGTCGCTTTGGTTGCAAGGCCTTTCCTTTCCTGACCTCTCCACCTAAATTACACTTTATGAATTTTCATAACACCTTGTATTCTCTCTGGAACATTACTCATAATTTATCATTATATATTTTTGGTTTGATAGAGTTCTAAATGTTGACCTCCTCCAATAGGCTTTGCATGGAACATGGCTGTCTTGCTTACTGCTGTATCCCTATGGATTTGCGAGCATACTTATTTTTTTAAAAAATTGTATCTATGAATTCAGTGTGTGGAAAACATCTAAACGAATAGTGTTTAGAGTTCTACAGTTATTACCAGCTGTGAACCTGGGGCTGTTACTTCCATGAGCCTCAGGTTCCTCGTCAGTAAAATGGAATCATGTTCCTTAAAGTCTTATGATGGAATCTTAGGCTAAATTCACAGCGCTGGGCAGGTGATTAACAAAAATCACTCAGGGATGATCATCTGGCCTTCCTGCTGCCACCCTTGCCTCCCACAATCTATTTTCACAGCCAGTGTGTTAAAAGAGAAGCTGAATCACGCTATTCCTCTGCTCAAACTCTCCAATGTTTCCCCATCTCTTCTCGAATTTCTTGGAAACACACAGCCCCATGGTCTACCCTCTCTCCCCCCACCTCCTGCTTCCCAATTTCCACTCTTACTACCCACCCCCTTCTCTGCCAGCTACCCTGATCCCCTAAATCATCATCAAGCACACCAGACATACTTCTGCCTGAAGCCCCCTTCCTTTGGAAAGGTTTTTTTAGGAAAAGACCTCTCTCCTGTGACTATTCTAATTGCAATCACTTCTTGCCCTCAATACTTCCCACCCTCCTTAGCCTGCTTTACTTTTGCCATCTCACTTATTCAGCCTTTAAAACACTCTAGCAATTTCTTATCTGCTGAGTTTATTTTCTGCTTTGCCCCACTAGAATGTAAGCTCTATGAAACAGACAGGTTTGCTCATCATATTAATTGCTGTAACCATCACACTTAGAATAGGATCTGCACTGTAGTACGTACTTAATCAATATTTTTAATTCATAAATGTAGCTATTATATTAAGATTATTATTATAACTATATGGAGATAAAATCTATTTTTCTAAGGTACTCTCCTATTCTATCCCTATTTCCATAATAGAAAAAGCTTAATTATTTCTTATCACAAAACTTTCAAAACAATTTATCCCCCCAGAGAGTTAATAAAGGGCAAATAACTTAGCCAAAAATTGCCTTGCATTGAGAGGCAATTTGGGCTCTCTGTCATTCGGTCATTTTTATTTGAAATACCCAGTTTTGCAGGATATTTTTCAGGGGATCCTCTCTTTCTAATTTGGCATTCTAGCTTTACTCAATTGCTCTATCTTATCAAAGCTGAACATTTGCATCAAACTACACGTAGAGAAAGTGTCAGGGCCTTTTCAGTCTTCCCTGCCCATGGACTCTATCCTCAGGCTCCACTAGGTGATTACAGGGCCTGTCTCCCTCACCTGTGTGTCTGGTTTACTATGCCTCACTAGATCTTGATTCCCCAGTTTTGTCTCACATAATCCTGCTGCTTCTTGGTCGCTCATACAAATTTAGCTACTTGGCCTGATTTGACTTTGACTGGCATCAATATTCGTCTTTTGGAATTATATCTCATCAAATGTTTCCAGTGTGGTTTTATTATGCCTTGTTATTATCCCTAATTTCCTTTTAGGGGTGTCTTGGGCTTGAGATTGGGGGCAGGAGCCAAGAATGAGCCATAAGTGCAATGATGTAGGTGGTGGGAAGATTAGATAGATAGATAGGGCGATCAGGGGATTAATTTAGTTAAAACACCTCAAGCCTTTCCCTGGCAGGATTGTCACATGAGAGACACAGAAGAAAAAGACCCCTTTAGGGTACAAAATTATGGAAGAGAGTAAAAGCCAGTGAGAAGTGAAACTTGTTTAATTTCTCCAGGACAGAGAGACCGTGTGTTACTCTACTCTTGTATCCCGAGCCCTTAGCGTGGTGTCCAGTACCTAGCAAACTTTGAACAAATGCTTCCTGTAGAATATGTTGGCAAAGACGCATACAGGACAGCAGCACGTATTACAAATCCGCAGTGGATTCTTGACACTACGTGGTTGCTTTCCATCAGAACTCTATCATGACGAAGCAGTTAGCACAATACATATATGTACCTATTTCATGTATAACATATTTAGGGACAACTTCACTTGCCACAGTGTCCTCTATACGACATCACTTGAAGCCCTCCTGCTTGAAGCCCTCCGTTGACTTCTCCATACCTGCAGGATTATGTGCAAATAACTCAGTCCAGACCGGAAGGATCTCTGCAGCATACTGGGGAGCAACGTGCTAAGCAGTTAAGGAAATCGGCTTTGAAATCCCTTGGAGCTGGGCTGCATTACTACTTCATCAGTGACTAGCTCTGCGATCTTGGGGAAGTCATTTTTCTATGGCTCAGTTTCCTCAATCGTACAATGGAGACATTAAAATGTCCTCACAGAGCACTGGGGAATACTAAATTATATATGGTGTTTATCATACGCAGAGTAAATGCTGAACAAACAATGACACATTGTCATGGATGCTGTTAAGATCAGGTGCGGTAACATCATCTGTCATCTCCTATTTATCTCTTCTGGCCTCCCTTTCCACCCGGCCACCCCTGCCGTCCTGCGTCTCTCTACGTTCTACCTGTGCCCCGTACTCCAGTCATCTAGGACTTCCCATGATTTTCTGAATCCTGCTCTAGCTCTGTGCCTCTGCACGAGTCATTATCTCTGCCCGTGTTTCCCCTTTCTAACATTCTCTGGGCAGCAAAGTCCAATGCATCTTGGAGAGTTGCCTCAAATAGCATCTCTTTAGAAGCCCTTTTAGCTTGTCCCTCCCTTTATATTAGCATTCAGCTCATCTTTCTGTTACAGGTATAAGGACAATGTGTGGGGTTGTCGGAGATGCTTATTTCATCAAAGACTAAATTAAGTAAACTCTGTAAGTGGTAAGAAACATAATAATTTCACAAATAAATATGGTCTAGAATTGCAATAAGATCTGTTGCAATTCAGGAGAATAAAAACCTCTAAGAAAAATAATGAGCAGGTCTGAAATATTTTTATTATTTTTACTGGAGCTCCAAAATCAATTCTCCTCACTGCAGTTTCTTTTGGGGATCTATCCAGTGTCCTGGAATCTGATTCATCAATAAATAGTTACTCTACAAATATTTGCATGGCAATGTTCTATATCCTATTTAGATCATTAAAAAGCGCTATGCCTGATAAAACCACATCCTGTCATATCGCACCGACAGATGCTTTTCCCGTGGGAAATGGGGACTATTAACAGCATCCTTCATAGGCACAGATTCTGGGTAATGGTAATGTGTCAGCATTTCCATTAATTTTTTTTCTCATTTTGGTGGCATGATGTCATAATCTGGCATTAATGACACAGCTCGGACTCGATAAACTCTTCCATAAATCATTGCTCACAGGTAATTGATAACAATTGTGGACAAACATTCTGTTTGGTTGTATGGCATCTGTAGCAGTGGATACATGCGATATATGGTGCTGTTGTTCCTTCCACCTGTACCGGTGGACGGGGGATCACCTGCAGGAAACCAGTAGACGTGAGTGATACGCAGGACTATTGCCCTGTGAGCCACCAAGCAAGCAGGAGGATGGTTTAGAGCACTTCCACTCTAGACACTTTTCCCATCAAATAGCATCTTAATAAAGTGTTGTGTTTGTCTTCCTCCCTCCCTCCCTTTCTTCCTTCCTTCCTCTTCCTTCCTCCCTTCTTCCTTTTTTTTAAACCAAAAAGAAATATCCAGGGAATTAAAAATTAAACTATGTTTAAAATGACTAAAAGCCATTTTCTGATTTCTCATCAATCTGTAGGCAGGAAAGAACATTGCAAGAAGTTTCCATGGAGTGAATTTTTCCTAATGGCTAGGGATTTAGAAACAATCTGAGATGTTTAAAGAGTATCGACCAGCAGCTGATTGTGGCCTCAAAGACAGGCGTGGGTTTTCTGGATTCTTAGATTTTCACAATGGAATAACTGAAAGCTACTCATTTCACAGTCCACTGTAACAGAAGGTTTTATGGCCAGAAGGGCAGTTGCTTCAGAATGGCTCACAGCACGTGATGGTATAAATATCTGTTCCTCCTACTGCCTTTGTTTCAAATAATAGATTCTGAAAAACCTATCTTGTGCTAAGAACTATATCAGACACTTAACATGTGTGAACTTTTAAAATACTCACATAGCCCCACTGAAGAGAAACTGATCCTGATGGCCCTAGAACCTGGCCAAGATCACATAGTAAGGGATAGATCTGCGTTTAGAACCCAGGCATACTGGAATCTAAACTCCCTACGTCTCTTCTGGGCTTCTGGCTTCCTATGGTGAAGGAAATTTTACCCTATTCTAAAAGGAAGTATTTCATTTCATTTTAAAGAGATCTATTGTATGGTGGTTTATTGTAGCTGATACCCATTTCTTTTCCCGTGGACATTTTTCTGACATCAATTTCAAGGCAATAGAGATTAAGGCTAGAATATAAATCAACTAACTCCAATGAATAGAATTTTTTAAGATCTACACTCCCTTTTTTATGGCTTTTGTTTATGAGAAGGCAATGGTTCATTTATTCACAGTTTAGCTTTTGTGTTTTACATTGTGCAATGAGGTGGAATTCTAGGAACTTACCATAAATGTGTTTCCAAGCAAAGAGCCCTTTGTAACAAGTCCAGAATTAACAAGTATTTGTGGATGATGATAGTAATGACATTTTATGAAAGGATACCAGGAATGACAGTTATTGAATACATACATTATTTTAAATGTTTTGCTATATACTCTTTTAATGTTATAACAATTTTAAGAGCAAGGTATTACTATTTGTTTTACTCATAAGAAAACTAACTTATTGGTACAATAACTTGTCCAAGATCACCCAGCGAATAAGTGGCAGAATTGGACATTGAATCCAACTTGTCTAACTCCAAAGTTTTCATTCTGTAATATTAAATGGCCTATCCAAATAAGAGGGAAACGTAGTCAATCAGTCAGCAGTGCCTTCAGCTAAAGGGAACAGAAACACATCTACAGTGACCCAACCAATAGTGACTTGTTTCCAAAGACCAAGTCCAGGGTTGAGCAGGCCAGCACTAGCATGGTGGCTCAAAGAAGCCATCAGGGAATGAGGTTTCAAATCACTTCTGATCCACTCTTTGAGAATGTGGCCTCAATTCCCATGATCACAGCTGTGCTGTCTTCTACTGGTCACCAACCCCTCACTGGGGACAAGAAGAAGGGATGAAAGGTGATAGCAAGAGGCTCATGTTAGCTGAATCTATCCTGTTTTATATAAAAAAATAATAATAGCTGTCCCAGCAGTGTCACCTGGTGACTTCACTTACTCACCGTGACAGTGCTGCATCAGCACTCTTTATGGTAAGGGAAGCTGGGGGACAGATGTGCATGCCAACAGCATACATTGACACCATGAACAAAACTGGGGTTGTATTTAAAAAGGATGGACAGATTTGGGGTTGGCTGGCAGCAGTGTCTGGCACAAAAAACTGATCGCTGGGAAAATGAGAACTAGAGGTCAGTAAAAAATTAATAAAGAAATCCACAAAGGCTAGAAAAGAGTTGATTCATTATTTCTCATAGAAAAATAGATTGGACAACTAGATAAAAAGGATCATAAGGGAGCCATTTACTCAACCACTGAGTATATTTTCTGTTAACCTCCCTATTGGTCTAATTATTTGAGGACCACAGAGCAATATCCTACTGGTAGCTAGACGGTTCTATTTATACTGCAAGAAAACACCCACTTAGTTAGGACACTCAAATACAGCATAAAGATTCAATTGGAGAAATAGTCTCTTGGTCTTTAGGGTGATTTCAGAAGTAATCTATGGCCCTATCCATATCCAAGTCGTCAGTAAACAAATTAACACTGTAGATCCCCGACTTTTTAAGATAGAAATCACTATCACAGTGCTTTGGGAATCAAACATTTGTGCCTCTAATCTTGGCCAAAGAAATGGAAGGAAGGAAGGAAGGAAGGAAGGAAGGAAGGAAGGAAGGAAGGAAGGAAGGAAAAGGAAAGAAAAGGAAAGGGGAGGGAAGGGAAGGGAAGGGGAGGGGAGGGAAGGGAAGAGAAAGGAGGGGAAGGGAGGGGAAGGGAAAGGAAGGGGAAAAGAAAGACAAGAAAAACAAAACTTTCAGATAAGTGTTTATTTAATCAACACTTGCTAAACTGGGCCTAGTTACACTGATAACCTGCCCAGCGGTCAAACTTGAGACACATCGAACTTTGCCTGTTGAGGAAAATGAGTCCCTTTCTTTTCTTATCCAGCACATATCTAGAAATTTATTATAATTATTCTTTCTCTGTAAGATGCATGGTTATATGTACATCTATATGCACAAAGAATATTAGAAACAGGAGTTGATGAGAGGAAATTAGAATCTCTTCCCACCTCAGGATCAATCTTAACAACATAGAAAGAGCAGGTGCTACAGCATATGTGGTAAAATTGGAAGATTTACACAGCCCTGTGCATGGAGCACTTGCAAACTCACAAAGCCCTCCATGTTTTTCCAAGATTCCCTTGTGAAATTTTGTCTGATCCTGTGCTCCCATAGCAATCGGTTAATACAATCCTTGTATTAACACGTGCCTTCCTATGTAATTAGTGTACCTATTTGTTTTCTCCACAAGGCTATAAATTTCCTAAAGACAGAAGCGCTATATAGGAAGTTGAACTTGAACACAATATGCAAGAGATGTTCAGAATTCTCCATCTCTAGAATCTTTAAAAATAGTTGTTTGGACAGAGACAAGAGGCTAAATCAGATGACCCTTTCAAGACTTGCAGATTTAAAAGTCTGTTTTAAAAGGAATTCCTTTAAAGGTAAAATCAGAAACATCTATTTGGTTATCCAGAATAAAAAGTAATTTCATTTTCTCTCTCCCACTTAATTGGTTCTTTTGCCGAAAGCACATTTAGATTTTGAGTCTCAATAAAGCTACGATGGTAATCATAAAAGATTGAAGAGTATTCATATCTCATTTCATTACTGTAAAACTACTGCTTAAACCCTACCTATTTCTATAGGCTGAAAACAGCTACTACAGGAGCAATATCTGTTCTACTAATCATCACTAATAGCTCTTAACGGGACTGAGAGTATTGAAACACCATCATCGTCATGTAGCTGGGTACACAGTAACATTAGAAGGAATGTGTTAAATTGTACATTTCAGGGACGTGGTCTTAAAGAGATTAGTGCCAAGATCCGCTCTTACAAAAGAATAGAAAAAGAGCTCAAACTGCTTCTGAGGCGTGAGAATACAGGGGCTCTAAATTGATGCCCCCGAGAACTCAGAGATGAGGGAACAGGACTGCTCTGAGGGTTAAACTGGGAGATCAAAGCAGAACAGAAATATGCAAAGTTGCCTCCAAGGGACAGAATGACTCTGAGACCTGCGGGGTTTGATGAAGGCCAGATTAGCTGTATGAATATTTCTCACGAGAGACTATTTTACTCACAGAGTTTGTCAGCTACAGAAGCACAGAAAACACCCAGAACCTGGAGATCACTAGGGTAACATGGGCATTGCTTCTTAGCCAGGTTATCCTTAGCTTCCCTTGTAGATTTAGTAAGATGAGAGTGTACTTATCATCCTCCTGTGGATTAATCACCAAGTAGTTGCTCAGGTGTGTGTTTCACTCTTGTGTACTTTTTTTTTTTTTTAGATATTATGTATCTGAGAGAGAGAGCGAGAGCGTGCACGTGTGCACAAGGTGGGGGTGCGGTGGGGGGGGAGGGCAGGGCGGAGGGAGAGGAAGAAGCAGACTTCCCACTGAACACGGAGCCTGATGATGCAGGGCTCCATGTGGGGCTTGATGTGGGGCTCCATCCCCGGACCCCGAGATCATGACCGGAGCCAAAGGCAGACGCTTGACCGACTGAGCCACGCAGCTGCCCCACTCTTGTGTACTTTTAAATCAAAGTGAGTTAGTCTGATCCAGCGCTGTCTTGTTCACTGCAGTATTGCCGTGCCCAGTATGGTGCCAAACACAGTGCGTGCTCAGTATTTTTTTTTTTTTCTTTCTGTTGAATCAATAGTGCTGAGACCTGACAAGGGAGAACCAATGGGCCTTTGAGTCCGAGATTCTGGAATGTAGGGGCCAGAATTGAACAACTGATTATTAAGATTATCAACAGAATAATTTGGGGAGGACCTTCAGCAACCCTATTTTAGTGGATGAAACAAAGTTCTGCCTTCAGAAAAACTGTCTAATCAAAATAGGAGCCATCTAGAGGGAAAGGTGTCTTATAAAATAGAATGTGATGATTTTTTTTTTAAAGGAGCGAAGTAGGGGTACTTAGGAATTAAGAAATATGGATTCAGTTCTTCTTAGTAATTATCTGAGTTTTGATGTCCTTTTCCATTCTAAACCACAGTTGATTCATCATTAAAATCAAGTTTTAGAAATAGATGAGCTCTGATGTCATTTCTAGGGCCAAAATATTCTTTCTTAAGAAGAAAGAAAGAAATGATAGCCCAGACAGATCACAAATCAAAGCTTCCAGCAACAACTAGTACAAACGGCAACGAGATTTCTAACAATGTCACATGAAAAGTTTGGTATATAAGAACCTTGATGTTCTATCATTTATAGTGTACATATTCAATAAGTCTTTTAAAAGTATATTTGAGTATATTTATATATATATATTTATATTTAAATATATTTAATAAGTATATAAAATGTAGATATTATTCGCACAAAGATATTTCTCTGTGTACAGATAATGTAAATTGCCTGGCTTCTCCAGGCTAACTTATCCTAATATCTTTAACCTTTTTGGATAATGTCATTGTTCATCTTCTGAATTATTTCTATTTTACGTCTTGCTGAATACAAATATCCTGGCTTTATTTTAAAGTATGAAGTCTGGAATTGGCCACAATCTTAGGTAAGAATCTACCCATCCAAGTATGGAATGGAGAAATAATGTTTTATTGTTGTTCTTATATATTATACTTATATCTGAATATCCAGATATCATACTAGTTTACATTTTGCTGCTCTTTAAAATGTTATCTCTTTACATTCAACCTTCATAGCAGCACTAATGGTACATGTTTTAACCCTGATTTTACACTAAACCATAATGTTTATAAAGAAGCATTTTTCCATATTGTTACTAATTCTTCTAATTGTTTAAAAGACTTCATAATATTGTATCATGTCAATGCCCCATAATTTACTAAACCATTTCTTTTTTCTTTGATATTTTGGTTATTTTCTTGTTTTTGCTAGTAAAAATAAGTAAAAATACAAATACAAATATTATCTTGTGTCTTCTCTTTTTTGCTCCTGATCAGTCTGGCTAGTGGTTTTTCAATTTCATCTACTCCGAAAAATCGGCTTTGAGTTTATTGATTTTTCTCTATTCTTTTTCTTTTTCTATTTCACTGATTTATACCCTTATCTTTATGTTTATTTCTTCTGCTTCCTTTATATTTCATTTACCCTACTTTTTCTGGACTCTTAATATGGAATCTGAGATCATTCGCTTGAGACTTTTTCTCTTGTCTAATGGGGGTGTTCATATTTTCCCTCTAAGTACTATTTTAGCCATATCCCACAAATGTTGATGTGTTATGTATTCACTTTCATTTAGATCAAAATGCTTTCTAATTTCCTATTTCTTTTTTACTCAAGGTGTATACAGAAGTGCTTTACTTCGTTTCCAAATAGTTGTGGATTTTCCAGATATTTTTCTTTTATTTATTTTAAGTGTGGTCAGGTAATACACTTTGCATGATATTATTCTTTGAAACTTATTGTCTGACCCAGAATATGCTCTAGCATGGCAACTATTTCAAGTACACTTGGAAAGAATATATTTTCTGCTGTTGTTGAGTGGAATGTTCTATAGCATGACTTAGGTCAAGCTGACATAGTGTGGTGCAAGTCTTCATTTATACTAAGTTGGTTAATAGTGTTATGATTTTCTATGAGTTCTATCAATTTTTGATTAATGGTTACTAAAATCTCTGGCTATAATTGTGGACTTGTATATTTTTCTTATAGTTCTTTTAGTCTTTTTTAATTTAAATTCAATTAGCCAACATATAGTACATCATTAGTTTCAGATGTAGTGTTCAATAATTTATCAGTTGCATATAACACCCACTGTTCATCACATCATGTGCCCTCCTTAATGCCCATCACCCTGTTACCCCATACCTCCACCAACCTCTCCTCCAGCAACCCTCAGTTTCTTTCTCATAGTTAAGAGTCTGTCATAGTTTTTCTCCCTCTCTGATGAATTCCATTCTCTTTTCCCTCCTTTCCCCTATGATCCTCTGCACTGTTTATTATATTCCACCTATGAGTGAAACTATATGACAATTGTCTTTCTCTGATTGACTAATTTCGCTCAGCATAATACCCTCCAGTTCCATCTACATTGATGTAAATGATAAGTATTCATCCTTTCTGATGGCTGAGTAGTATTCCATATATGAGTACATATTCCATTCCATTTCATATATATTTCATATACACACACACAATGTGTATATACACAATATATACACACTACACACACACACACACACACACACCCCACCTCTTCTTTATCTATTCATTGTCCATGGACATCTCAGCTCTTTCCACAGTTTGGCTGTTGTGGACATTACTGCTATAAACATTGTGGGGCAGGTACACTTTGGATCACTACATTTGTATCTTTGGGGTAAATACCCAGGAGTGCAATTGCTGGATCAGAAGGTAGCTCTATTTTTAACTTTTTAAAGAACCTCCATACTGTTTTCCAGAGTGGCTGTACCAGCTTGCATTCCCACCAATAGTGTAAGAGGGCTCCCCTTTCTCTGCATTCTTGCCAACATTTGTTTCCTGTCTTGTTAATTTTAGCCATTCTGACTGGTGTAAGGTGGTATCTCATTGTATTTCCCTGGTGCTGAGTGATTGGGAGCATTTTTTCATGTGTCTATTGGCCATTTGTATGTCTTCTTTGGTGAAATGTCTGTTCATATTTTTTGCCCATTTCTTGACTGGATTATTTGTTTTTTGGGTGTTGAGTTTGATAAGTTCTTTATAGACCTTAGATACTAGCCCTTTGTCCGGTATGTCATCTGCAAATATCTTCTCCCATCCTGTAGGTTGCCTTTTAGTTTTGTTGACTGTTTCCTTTGCTGTGCAGGAGAGGAGAATGTAGACAACAACCTCTGCGACCTCAGCCACAGCAACTGCTCACCAGATATGTCTCCAAAGGCAACTTTTCACTAGATATGAACTATTGGGACTTCATCAAGATAAAAAGCTTCTGCATAGCAGTTCTTTCAGTTTTTTGCTTCATGTACTTTGATGTTCTGTTATCAAGTTCATGGATGTTTAGAATTGAAATAGTACAGCTTCTGTAAGTCTGCTAATATTGACTAGTTTAATCTGAAGAACATGGGAGGTGTCTAGATAGAGCACCAAGAACTAGCTTGGAGGAGAGGGGAAGAAAGGTACTGTGGTCCTTCCTTAGAAGTCACTGGGAACAAACAGAATACCTGCCTAGAGATAATCCAGTCCCAGGTTCCAGGAACCAGCAAGCCAGACGAATAGGCCCTGAAGAGACCTAAAGGACACTGAGACCCCCAAACCCTGCCCTAGGAACTGAGAGGTCTCCCAAGAATGAGTCAGTGTGACACACACAGGCTTAGGTCCTAGAGCCCTGCTCTAATTCCCTATTTCCTTCTTTGTTTCCTGTCATGACCTCTTCCTTAGAATACTGAAAACCCAAAACGTTCTGTGGTTCCTTCTTACTATCTCTTGCATAAATGTGATATTAAATCAAGAGAATAAAAGAGATATTTAATGTGTGAACTAATGCAGATCTTGATTCAATCAATCAAATGTAAAAAATAAATTAATGAGTCACTTGGAGAGTTCGGAGTATTACCATGAATTATTTTTAGTGTTTCTAGATGTTCTAATGACATTTTTAAAGAATACATTCTTAAAGTTTTATTATTGAAATAATGTATCTGTAATCTGCCTCAAAGTAATTCACAGTGTTTGAAGGAGTGAAGTTAGTTGGGATGTAAGTAAGATGATATTAGTCATGACTGATAATTCTTTAAACTGGATGGGATAATAGATACATATTATGAAATTATATTTATACGTATCCATGAGGCATATATGGCCTTGACATTGGAGCAGGAGGGAGAGAAAGTCTCTGCCCTGAAGGGTCCCATCAGATGATGAGTAATATGGATGCATTGTGGTAAATGCCATGAGAGGGAGATAAAATTATTATTCAAAAAGTGGGGGCAAGGAGAGAAAAAGAGGGAGATGATTTCCAAAGGGTAAATCTGAGAGTCATCAATTGCAGTGGTCAATAGGCTTGAAGTCTCATCACTTGTGACCTTGAAATCAGAGCGGAACTTCAACATTGGGACAAAGGCCTACAGGCCAGGAGAGGTGGAGAATGATTTCAGAGGAATGACTCTTTTCCTATGGTTCTATAATAAACCATGAAGCATTACTCTATCTCATGTCTACTTTATTTAAAATACAAAAGAGCAAGAATAATATATCTCTCCTTTTGTGATTTGTTGCAGGAATATTTTTAGTTTCATGGTAATATAATACTATTTTAGCTTAATGACAGTCTTTTTTTTCTTTCAAATACCACAGATACTTGAGTGGAGGGTGACATTTGGTCTTTTGACATTTTGTATTCAGCTACCCAGAACAAGACACTTTGTACCTTTAAATGTTGCTTTTTGAAGCACTCAACAGGGAGTGGGGTAGATATCTTATGTTAATATGAAGAATGAACCATCATATAAATCCTAATTTTAATTTTTGAAATAACATTTTTTACAATTTAAATATATATTTTTGCGCTTTATTTTTATTTCTCTGTGGTATTATAAAATCCTTTAGAATGTACTGTAACTCACTTAATCGCTAGTACATTCTAAGCGGCCCTTCTGGGAATTCTTAACAGAAACAGCATGTAGTGGGTGCTAAGAACACTGCAGCTTGCTTTATAATTTACAGTGTAGGTGTAAATCCTTTCTCTTAAGAACAGCACAAAATTGCCATTTAATTCACTTCAGGAACATTTAAATTAGGTACACTTATATTTTAAAATAACATTTTGTATTTTGCACAAGTTATACTCAAAGTGAACTGTTCACCCAAAGAACTGCACGTGTATAATGCATAATCAGCGTAATGCCACATAATGACTGTATAATAAATAAGAACAATGCTGTTAATTAAGATTTTGATTGAGCACAGAATTACATCTAGTGAAATATCTCCTGGTGTCTCCAGGCCATCTGGTTCAGATTGTCAATATTAACCTGCTCAGCTTTCTTTCAAAAAATGGGTCCATGTTGGCAAAGGCTGGGGAAGTCAGGAGAGAAAGAAAAAATGCTACTGATCATGTGCCATTATTTTCAATTCTTAGAGAGATGCTAACAGAATGCATGTTTATAACAGAGCATATAAAAGTCATGAAGGGTAATGGAGAAAAAGCATTTGGATTTGGGGGAAGCAGAGAAATGTAGCAAGGGTGACAAGCAAATGACAAACATCTGGGAGTCCGACATGCTAGGAAATACACAGTTAGGAGTTAGTGGTAAAAACCAGGAGCAGGGAAATGTATAGGTGGGTGTACTTACAAGTGAGAGATGGAAAAAACAGTTTAAAGAACACTTCCTCAGTCATGTTTTGTTTTGTTTTTTTCTATGAAGGAATAATAGTGGAGCAAACCAAATATTTAATATTCAGGAAACGAACTGTGACTCTTATCATTTTATGTAATGATCAAGAAGGTTTGGAAATAAAATTAAAAAAAAAAACCTTATCCAACATAAGCATAAAACATGGGTCCTCATACGTGAGAAGTAGAAAGGTTGATTTGATTTATTATTCATTTATCCATTTCAAATATTAATTGTGACCTGACCAATCACCACACATTGCACTAAATATTAAGTTTAGAGCAATATCTAACACAAAATCCTCACTTTTTGGGACCTGATGTTCTAATGAAGCAGAGAAAAGACAATACAGACTCTCAAATAAATTAAGTACCCTTAGATAGTGATAGTTTAATAAAGATAGAAAACAAGTTAATGTGATAAAGAGTGAACGTGAAAGTGGGTTGGGGCCAAGGCCCTTGAGATAAAGTGATGAAGGAAGGCCCCTTGAGGGGGAGGCAGCGTATGGGCTGGGGATCGAATTACTCACAGGAAGGAGCCAGCCAAGGCAGGGTCTAAGAGCACACCATTCCAGGCTGAGAGAAGATGTGCCCTCAGACAATGAGACTAAAGGGGCCAGCCATTTCCAAGGGATGGAAGAAGGAGAGTGGGTCTGAGATCTCACAACCAAGGTGAGGGGTAAGAAAGGGTATCAAGGTGCAGACAATGACCAAATCTTGCACGTCATCCTCCTAGGCCATGGTGAGCTCAGCTATGGGACACTACTGGAGAGTTTTTAACATGAGAGACACATAATCTGATTTATATTTTAAAAGGATCAAGCTGCTTCAGGAAGACTAGAAGGGGATAAAGAGTGAAAGTAGAAAGAATAGTCATGAGACTGTTGCATTAGCTGAGACATGACTTACATTAAGATACTAACAGTAAATATGGTGAAAGTGACTGGCTCATATTATAATTTGAAGGCCTATCTAAGAAAACTCACTGATAAATTGGATGACCCTGTTGTTTTCCTGAGAAACTGAGGGAACGGTAGAAATTAGTTTGGGGTTGAAATCAAGTATTAGTTTGCATAAGTATATTTATATATATATAAATTGGATATTTTAGTCCAAGTTCAGAAAAGACACCAGTGCGGAAGATAAACAATTAGGAGCCAATAACCCGTAGATGCTATTTAAAGGCACAGGACGAGATGAGCTCATCGAAGGAAATTAAGGCCTTCACTGAGCCCAGAATTACATCTGTTGAAATATCTTCTTAGTGTCTCAGGAAGAAGAAGAACAAGATCGTTACAGAACAGGGCCAGAGACTAAGCTGTGGCCTAAGCCAATGATCTGAGGCCACGAGGAAGAGGAGAAAGCAAGCACAAGAAGGGACAGTGAGGCAGGAGGAAAAGCAAGAGGATGTGACCAACCCTGTCAAACTGCACTGACAGACTGAACATGATGAGCTCAAAGAATGGACGATGGAGGTCTGGTAGGATAGAGGTCATTGCTGCTGACCTAATGAAAGCTGTCTGCGAGCGGTCGGAAAACCATGGCTGGAAGCATGGGCTGAGAAGACACGGAAATGAGAAGGTAGAAAGGGGAGGGGTAAACAATTGTTTCCAGGACAATAGCTATAAAAGCAGAGAAAAAAAAATAGGTTAGTAGATGGAAGGAGGAAGACATCATGTCAAGGGACTGTTATTCTTTATTTCTTTGTTTTATTGTTTCCTTTAAGATGGCTAATATTAAGACATGTGCATATGCCAAAGAGAGAACCCGAACAGTGAGGGAAAAATTAATGCTACGAGAGAGAGGAAATAATTGCAGAAGCAAAGACCTTGAGGACTGAGAAAGGATGACCCGAATTTCCTCAATGATGCACTATTTGTTTACTGTAAGTCTTAGCTAAGCCATTGAATAGAGTGATTCTAATTTAACTGCTCTGGGCTGGGTCCTGGGCATCAGTACTTTTTGTAAAAGCTCCCCAGTTATTTCTAATGTGCAGCTAGTGTTCAGAAGCTGTAATCTAAACAATAGCATTTTGTGTTGATCATTTTTTTTGGCTTTTCTTTGTAGTTTTATGACATATGTATGTGTCCCCAGCAATGTACTGTTTAGTCATGCATGAACTTTATATAAATGGAATCACACTCTATATATTCTGGGTATCTTGTTTTTGTTTTACATTATATTTATGGGATTCACACATGGTAATATATGCGGCTCTAGCTCATTCACTTTCACTACTCCATAGTGTCCCAGCATAGGAAAATGTGTAATTTCCCCATTCCCCTGTTTCATGGATACATGAAATACTTTTTTTCCATTTTTGACTGTTGCAGTTCACATCGCTGTGAACACCCTTGAATATGTAGCTGAATTGCTATTACAATTGCTTCCTGGGGTGTGGGAATATAAACTGATATAACTGATTTGAAAAATCATTTGATATTACATATTCGTTTTTCAAAAATGGTAATTATATTTTATGTTCAGTTCCATAATTGCTTTCACATATTGTTTTTTTGAAACTGTTTTTAAAAGCAAATGGGTTACATTTGGTTGCAGTTCAATTTGATCTTCCTCTTCGTTATTTCTTTCATTACCTTTCTACTTAAAAATTCTCCACTAATAGTAGTTCAAAATTCACCGACAGTTTTTTTGATTTCACTTATTTTACATTTAACTTTTTATGTTTTTCTTTTCTTTTATTTTTTTAAAGATTTTATTTATTTATTCGACAGAGATAGTGACAGTCAGCGACAGAGGGAACACAAGCAGGGGGAGTGGGAGAGGAAGAAGCAGGCTCCCAGCAGAGGAGCCTGATGTGGGGCTCGATCCCAGAATGCTGGGATCACGCCCTGAGCCGAAGGCAGACGCTTAACCGCTATGCCACCCAGGCGCCCCTACATTTAACTTTTTAATATACCTGAACATTTTTATTAGATCAAATTAAAAGGCAAAGTATAAATTGGCAGAAAAAAGGCAAAAAAGTTGATATCCAAAGAACCAATAGGAAGAAAATCTGTTAGGAAAGTGACTTGATACATGAGCAGATAATTTACAAGAGAGACGTAATTGCTAATAAACTTGTAGGCAATATGCAACCTCGTTAATTAAAGAAATAAAATATAAAACTATTATATAATGCTGTTTACATTTGTCACTTTTTTAAAAATAATAATATGTAAGTTAGTCATTCTTAAACACTGGTGATGGAAGTATTTATTAGCACCAAATTATTGGAAAACAATTGGGTAATCTACATGGAGGGCTGTGTAAAAAAAACAAAACAAAAACCCAAAAGTCATAATTATATGCCTAGGATTCTACCATAAGGAAGTAGTTCAAAATGTGGATGAGAATACATATTCAAGGATGTCCATTGAAGTATTATTTATAATAGAAAAATTTTAAAAAGGTTTGAAATAACATAAATGGTCCCAAATTGGGCAGTCATTAAATTGTTTACTCATATAATGGAATATTACCAGGTCATTAAAAACATGTTTTCAAAGGATGATGACATGGGAAAATGTTCGTAGCTCCCCCCCAAAAAGACAAATATATATAATTTATGATCTCTATTTTACAAAATGTTTCCATTTTTTCTACCTCTGTCTGTCTCATCCTCCCTCCCTCTCTGTCTCTGTCTCCATTTCTCTTTTAGAATATATGCCAAAATATTAAGAGTAGATGGAAGGAATGGAAAGTAAATTCAAGTTTTTATACCTTTTTTTTTTTTTTTATGTATCTTTAAAATGCTATTGAGATGCTGTTAGAAGTTAGTTGGTAAGTTATGTCCCAACAAGAAAATATGGAGTCAGGACAGGTAAAATAAAATAGCGCTGACATCCTGTTTTGCAGCTTAGAGAGGACTGCACTAACATTCTGCTTTGCAACCTTTGCAGAAATGGCTTCTGCAAAACATCCTAAAATAAGACAATTAACCACACAAGCATTTGTCAATATCACAGGCAAGGGACAGCTAAGACCTAAGCTCCCAGATGTCAGAAAAAAAAAAAAAAGACCATCAGCACGTGGACATTAACTTAATAGGTAGACAGATACATGACCAAAGCCCTGATTGGCAAGGCTCAGCACACCCTGACTGCTTAAGAAAGTTCTGCAAAACGGGCACCTGGGTGGCTCAGTCAGTTAAGTGTCTGCCTTTGGTTCAGGTCATGATCCCAGGGTCCTTGGGTTGAGCCCTGCATCAAGCTTCTTGCTCAGTGAGTAGCCTGCTTCTTCCTCTCCCTCTGACTGCTGCTCTCCCTGCTTGTGCTCGTGCCTCTCTCTCTCAAATAAATAAATAAAATCTTGAAAGGAAGGAAGGAAGGAAGGAAGGAAGGAAGGAAGGAAGGAAGGAAGGAAGGAAGGAAGGAAAGAAAGAAAGAAAGTTCTGCAGAAGAGCTCATAAAAACCCCTACACTTAGAAACTCCAGGCGCAACCCACTTGGGTCCCCCTCCCTTTCCAGGAGCTTTGCGCTCTTGCTCAGTAAACTGCTTTGCTGCCCACCACTCATTCTTCAAAGTGGCGTGACCAAGAACCATGGGCACTAAGGGGACACAAAATCCTGTAACAATGTTTCTCTTTATGCTTGGTTTAATTGAAGAGAGTGTTTGACCTTCTAAAATACACTAGGCTAAGCTTGAGGGTGGAACCATCCTCGTGTTCAGTATTACTCTGTAAACACACGTCTCTTTCTGGGCATTCAGATTTGCCCAATCAACCTCTGTCCCTCAGTACCTATTGTCTGTGTACGTTGGTTTTTTGTGTTTCGTTTTGTTTTGTTTTCATATTTTTTTTTTTATTTTTTTTAAAGATTATTTATTTATTTATTTGACAGAGATAGAGACAGCCAGCGAGAGAGGGAACACAAGCAGGGGGAGTGGGAGAGGAAGAAGCAGGCTCATAGAGGAGGAGCCTGATGTGGGGCTCGATCCCACAACGCCGGGATCACGCCCTGAGCCGAAGGCAGATGCTCAACCGCTGTGCCACCCAGGCGCCCTGTTTTCATATTTTAAACCCTGTATTCACCTCTCCAACAACCACCACAACAGCCATGATGATTGGGTCTATAGGAGCTGATTGACCTGCCTCAGACATTGCCAAGTAGAGAGAAAGAGAAGAACAAGAGAAAAGCAGCAAAGCTACAGCCACACGGAGTATAAGCTTTGAGAAGCCTGGGGCTGTGTAAATGAGTGAACCTCAGGGAGGGTGCTGGGCAAATGCTGGGGCCCCAGGAAATCTCTTCTGGTTGGTGTTGATCTTGACCAGAGGTTCTTTTTAAGATCTCCTCTACTCTACAATGGATGTTGGACTTCCCCCGCCCAGGGATGTTGTAACATTAAATAAGAGTGACTTTAGCAGAATACCTGCATACAGTACGTAATAAATGAGTGCTGCTATCATTACTTACATCAAATCCTCATGCAGAGAATTCAAGGCATGTCTCCTGATTGAGACAGTTTAGACCTTTTAGCTAATACATTATAAATGATGAGGTGAAGTCACAGTGTTGATTTCCCAAACAAGATATATCGATCCTCTCTTGTAACAACATCCTTTTTTGCAATAACTTTGTTTTTTATGCCACATTATTGACACACAGATTTTGTGAGATGACTATTGGTGCTGCAGATCCTTGCCATTCTTTAAAGCGTAACTGACCATTTTATTTTAATCTGATGCTCTCAAGGTGTCAGTAAGCGTTGGTGAGATGCTAGCATTTTTCTTTGGAGACTGGGAAAATTAACCTGAGCCAGGAAATTTGCTTGAGGTTCCTATGGAAGTATGTGGTTGGAGCTGCAAGTTCTATTCCCCTCTTTGCACATAGAAGAGAATGTCAGCCCCTCTGACAGAACTGGCAAGGAGGCCTGGCTCTGGGCCATAGAGGAGGAAATGTGTCTTCAGCCAAGAGAAGCCATTATGAAGGAGCAGATGTGGGTTAGATTTTCATAGAGACCCAAGGAAGCAGGCAGAACTGGGGGTGTAGGGCAAAGATTGATGACAGAGGTATTTATAGAATAGCTTCATCCTAAGAGAACCACAGGCAAGAGTCAGGTATGAGGAATGTACATCTCTACCCAGAGCCGGCAGGGGCCTGAAGAAGCCAGCCTTGGGGAGAAGGCATATACCCTGGAACTCTGTCTAGTGTCCAGTGATGGCACAGCCTCTGTTGATGGTGTGGAGACCATACATCTACAGACTTCCTTATGTGACCCTTGGGACAATGTCCTTTGTATAGTCTTCCCTAAGGAAAACAACCCAGTAGGCAAAATCTGTCTTCAGCCACCTGAGCCTTCTTGTCTATGCCTTTTTGCCCCTACTCTGAGATGCTTCTATCTTGTCTTCCTTCAGGTCCACAGCATCAACCCCACCCATGTAAAACATGGGGTCAGGGAAGAGATAGTCACGCCTACCTAGATATCCATTTTTACCTCCTTCCTGGTAGGGATGTCAAAGGCTTTATCACCCAGTTAGAGAGATCAGTAAATAATTTTGGAAAACAGAAGTTCAACAGCTGGTAAAATAATTTTTAAAGCCCAGTCCCAGATTTAAAGGTTTTTTTGTTTTGTTTTGTTTTTTAATAAAAACTTGCCCTCTCAAAAGTATCTCTGCCCTCAACCTATTGGTGGTCAGTGGAAGTTTGGCTCCTTTCCAGTTGAAGATACCAAGCCTCCCATAAAGGAGCAGATCATGCCACCATCACTCAGCCTCACCCTAGCATGAAGTATTCTATCACCGCTGAGTAGACTTGTAGCCAGTGGAGGGAGTTGTGCCACAAAAGGATAGAAAGAGAGGTCCAGGACCTTTTTTTTTACTATGGCTGTATATCAAAATTACCTGGGGAAGAGTGAAAAAATATATAGTTTCCTGACTCTACTTCAGACCTACTAAATCACAATCTTTTATGGTTGGTCCTTAGCACCTTCATTTGTAAAAAGATCCCTGGATAATTTAATGCACATTTCAGTTTTGAAAACTCAATATGGTGCAAAAGACCTTGAGGAGACCTTGTAGCAACTAGAAAATCACAAGCTTATAGGTCTCTAATTCAACCTAAGCCATGCTATCTTCAGAGTTTGAGAGATGTGGCAAGGCCGCCTGATGGGTGATGCCAATTCAAAGGGGTGTTGAGTGTCCTAGCATGTCTTATCTGGATGCCCCACTCCTTCTTCCATGGGCACCAAGAAAAGAGGAAAATCACAGATACTGAATTTTATATTTGATTCCAAATCTTTAAAGTGCTTGAATAAAAAGAACACTGTTAGAAATAGAAAAAAAAAAATCAAACAAAACAGAATCACCCAAATATCCTTTAGTGGGGAGGGGTTGATTAAGTTGTGGTTTTTCCACACAATCAAAAGAATTTTGAGTGATCCTGAATAAATACATTTATAAACCTAAGAAGATGACATAATATACTGGAGATGGAAAAATAAACATTACATATAGCATGACCAGTATCTGCTCAAAATTACACATCCATGCATAAATGCAGATACCAATTACAACCTTAACAAAATTACAAATCTTAACAAAATTACAAATCTTAACAAAATACTACAAAATGTTTATTATGGTCATTTTTGAATAAGGACACTCTGGGGGATTTTTGTTCCTTCCTTTCCACTATTGTAAGGAACTTACAGTGACTCTTGTAAGGAACTTACGTTATTTGCTGACTTTAAAACAATGAGAGAAAGTACCACAATGACACGATGAGCTCGTGCTCTCCAAGTCTCTCACCTCAACTACCACAGCAGCTTCTCAAATCTCTCCTTTGATCGCGTAACTTGTCAGCCTAACATTGTCACCATCTTAACATGAAGATCAAGTGGTACCCACCCTCTACCACTTCAGCGACTTCTCCTTAGCTACCAAACAAGGTCCGGCTCATGTCATTTGAGTTTGCTCCTGATCTTTCTTCAAGGCTGTTTCTCACTTTAACTGCTGGATCCCTCCTGCCATGCGCCTCGAGCTCCAATCCCTTCAGAGCACCCCTGGTACTCCTAGCACACACATATTTTCAATGCTGGGTGCCTTTCCTACTTTTTTTTTTTTTTTTACTTTTTCAATTATAGTCACACTTCAATAGCTGCTCAGAAATCGCCACCTACACCAGGCCTCCCACTGACACCCTCAGAATTAATGGCCTCTTCCTCCACACCTGCACTGCACATTGGTTGAACCTCCATATGCCACCTATATTTATTCTTTCTTCTTCACAGATTTACTTCCACTGGGAGGGGGAGGGGCGAGGGGACAGAGGGGAGGGAGGGGAGTGGGTATAAAGGCTCCTGGAGCAAAGTTATCTTCCTGTTCACCTTTGCATCTTTCATCATTTGCAGCTCAGTGTATTACAGATTACATTCACTCAATAAAAAACATTAAATAGAAGCCTGAAATGTCAATAACCCAAATAACAATTTCCTTCTTAAAAATTTACAGGTACAGAGAAATTGAATCACCCTAACATTTCAGGTAGTAATGTAAAATTGTTCACCCTCTCTGGAAAATAGTTGGGCAGTTTCTTATAAACCTAAACATGCAACCACCATATGATCCAGCACTTGCAGTCCCGGCCACTTAATCCCAAGAAATGAAAAGTTAAGTTCACACAAAACCTTCTATAGTAGCTCCCCCTTCATCTGCAAGGGTTATGTTCTAGGACCCCCAGTGGATGCCTGAAGCCAAGGATACTGTCAAAACCTATATAATACGATGCGTTTCCTATGCATACCTATCTGTGATAAAGTTTAATCTATAAATGTGGTACAAGTTAGATTAACAACAATAACTAATAATAAAACAGAATAATTATAAATATCATGCAGTAACAAAAGTCACATGAGTGTGGTTTCTCAAAATATTGTATTGCCCTGTGCTCACCCTTCTTCTTAGGGTGATGTGAGATGATTAAGCGCCTACATGACGAGATGAGATGAGGCGAATGGCGCAGGCACTATGGACTTTATGACTGTTAGAAGGAGGATCATCTGCTTCCAGACTCTGCTTGACCTTGGGCAACAGAAACCAGGGAAAGCAAAACCATGCATTAGGGGAGACTGCTGTGTTAACCACATTTTCCAGTTTCAGTATCTTATGTTTTTGACATCTGGAGCCTTGCTGCCTGGGGAACGACTGTCCCTTCCGTGGTTGGTTAGGTTTGTAGATTTCTGGAGGTAGCAAAGCTGTCTCCCAGAAGCCTGCTTTTCATATACAAACAAACCAATCGAAAGCCCAAATCCCCTACTGTCCATAAATGCTGCTCTTAACACTTTCTAACACTTTCAGACACTATTCTCCTGTGGGGCCAGGCATCAAGTGACCTCTGCACTCGGAAGCCCACTGAAATTATTCAAATGAGCCACAACTATCCTGGTTCAGTGCTTAAATACCTTGCCCATTCCTTCCGGTGAAAACTACAATAAAGGCCATTCTGTGGTTTCCCAGCTCTTTCTCTCCCTCTGCAGCTGACCTTAGGGTTCTCTTGTGTGACCCTGAGGGCATGGTATGCTTCTCTCCTCTCCGGACCTATGAGTAACAAGGAGTCTTTTCAATGGCACTGTCTCCTGATCTGTGGGCCTCATCATACCTGCACAAAACAAAACCCCAGGTATGTTTTAATGCAAATCTGTATGTGACTGTTCATATCAGCTTTATTCATAATAACCCTAAACTGGAAATAACCCAGATATCCTTCGAGGAGCAAATGGCTAAACAAACTGTATGACATCCATGCCATGAAATATTTCTCAGCACTAAAAAGGAATAAACTGTCAATACATACAAAAACTTGGATGGATGTCCAGAGAATTTATGCTGAGTGAAAAAAGGCCAATCGCAAAAGTTATATACTTTATAATTCCGTGTATATAACATTCTTGAAAGGACAAAATTATAAAAAGGGACAGATTAGGGGATGCCAGGGATCAGGGCATGGAAGGGGGGGCAAGAAAGAGGTGGGTGCAGACAGAAAAGGCAACATGAGAGATCCTTGTGGTGAAGAGACTGTTCTGTATCTTGACTGTTTCAGTGTCAAGATCTTAGCTGTGATATTGTACTATATCTTTGAGAAATGTTATCACCAGGGGAAACTGGGCAAAGGCTACACAATTATATGTGAATCTATAATTATGTCAAAATTAAAATGTTAGTTAGGATAAAATTACAGTATTGCACTTAGAAGCTAAGAGATGTACTCAAAGCTATCAATAAACAGCCCATAGAGTCTTTTAGTAAACTTGATCATCTCTCCAGAGTCACTCACTGACAAAGAAATTCCACTCCTTGCTATAACACACATTTCTAGACCAAGTGATAACTATGCAATTAAAACACACACACACACACACACACACACACACACACACACACACACACACCCTTACAAAATACTGCTTGTAGTTATAGTTCTCCATAGGGCAGGGAAAAGAAATATGGAAATTATCTGCAAATCAGGTCATAGGTCAACATCTGATGTTGAGGAAAACTTAAGAAGAACAATAATATATAGAAGTGACTAATAGCATCAAAGTGATTATTTGTTATACATTTACTTTAGAGGGAATCATTGATGATGAGATTAATGTATCCAACAAAAGATTTTAATTACAAAGAAATATCATCATCGTAACTGTATAATCAAGAGACCAAGTAGGGCCATGATTTATAGGGAGTTACAAATAATGATCAAGAGCAAAATTATTTACATGGAGATGGTGCTTATACATCCAACACTCAGTCGAAGTAATGTTCAAGGTGAAATGTATGCTTGTGGATATCAATCAAAACAAATTTAAATGAATACCAGAGGATCAAAATATGGAAGAGCAACAAGGAGGGAGCTGCAAGAAGTGGAGCTAAGGCCACCAAATCCTGAAAAACAGGAGCCTGAAGTAGGTAGAGGGCAACAAGATGGGATGTTGACAAAGACTTGGCTTTCTGCAACAGGAGGGATGAAGGCTTGTGGGTCTATTAATGGGTATAAGGCAAGTCCATGGAAATCAGTAAGAGACATTAAACAAAATGTACACTCTGGTGGGTAATAAATGGCCTCCACTTTATTGCTTGTTAATGACACAGAAGTGGGGAAGCGAGTACAGAAGGAGTTCCCGGAGGTAAGTTCAGTGACAGCTACCCCAGTTGTTGTTACCCCTCCTCTGGGAGGTGCACTTCTCTAGTCATCTGGTACTGAAGTCTCTGACACACACCACTGTAAGAAGATTCTACCCTTTCCAGTAACAGCTAGAGATGTATGCTTCCCCGGAGCACGGAAGGAGGGGAATTTTTGACCGTTTGAGGCAGAAAACAGCTGACTTGTAAAAAATTTCAGCTAGTTCACTTGGGTGACAAGAGGGCTGGGGTATGTAATGCTGATTAAGGGAGATTATCTCTTAAGGCTCAGTTCCTTCCTATAGTCCGTGATGCCAACCTTAGATTCATTTGGAGATAAGAGTGAAAGGTCTCAAGAATTATTTTGCAATGGGTATCAGCTACGATATGGGAGGTTTGGCCCTCTTGGAGAGATTTTCTGAAGAAAGTCAAATTTCCAGGGTCTATTAGTCTGTGAGAGCTGTTGTAACAAAGTACTACAAACTGGGTGGCTTAAACAACAGAGATTTATTGTCTCATGGTTGTGGAGGCTGGAAGAGGTCTAAAATCAAGGTATTGGCAGGACTGTGTTTTCCAGGGGACTATGGGGAAGATCTCTTCCAGGTCTTTCTCTTTGGCTTTTAGATGGCCATCTTCTCCCCATGTCTCATCATATCATTTTCCCTCTCTGTGTATCTCTGTGTCCAAATTTCCCCCTTTTTAAAGGACACCAGTCATACTGGATTAAAACCGATCCAAATAACCTCACTTTAACTTGATTATCCCTGGAAAGTCACTATCTACACATAAGGGCAAATTCTGAACTATTAGGGGTTAGGACTTCAACATAGAATTTGAGGGGGCATAACACATGAGAAAGCATACATGAAGCCCTGACAATTACTTAGGCATTTCCTGTCCTACACTGGATTTACAATGTTGATGAAGGTGGCCTACTAGATAATAAGAGAATGAGCCAACGATTGGGGAGGGGAGAGACTCAACCTATTCTAACTCTGTTGCAGACAGGCAACCAAGTTATGGTCCTACTAGACCTTTGGAAGTAAAAGACACCCAGATTCAGGAATGGGGTTTGGGCAGGATTCACAGTGGGGAAAGGAAGCTACAGTGGCCTTGTGAGTGGGCTTTTTAAACATTTTAATAATGTTTTTGCTTCTACATCTGAATGTAGAGGAATTAGGGTGCTATGTGCTTTACTATCCCGTAAGTGCCGGAGGGGACCCTCCATTTCAGAAAGAGCAGTATGTAGAGAAGTAGTGAGATGGTATATACAGGTTCCCAACTCACCTTCTCCAGAAATACCTACTCCCTTATCTTTTGACACCAGTGGGTGGGCCAGGATTTAGCACAAGTGACCCAAAGCTTTTACCCAGATAATGCCGTATTGATCAGAGAATCAGAAGCCTCAGTCTCAACAGCCCTGACTTCCAGCAGTTGGAGAGGGGAGCAGGTCTGATATTAACAACACAATATTCGGGGACATGCTTGCCAAATAAAGTTTCTTGAGACTGCATGGGTAGATTTATGATGCTCAAGCTCTCTGGAAGTCCAGGAAAAATTCTTGCTTCAAACCTCCATCAGTCAAAAAGAAGCATAACCCTTATTGTACTCTTTGGGTATTAGACATAACATATGCCTCATCTGGACATCCTATGTGGTTTTTTTTTTTTAATATTTTATTTATCTGACAGTGAGAGACAGCCAGCAAGAGAGGGAACACAAGCAGGGGGAATGGGAGAGGAAGAAGCAGGCTCCCAGTGGAGCAGGGAGCCCAATGCGGGGCTCGATCCCAGGACCCTGGGATCATGACCTGAGCCGAAGGCAGACACTCAACAGCTGAGCCACCCAGGCGCCCCTCTATGTGGTATTTTATATCAGCTAACCTGCAAGTCTACATTTCTTAAAAAGGACCCAGTGCAAGAGGGTATGTGGGAAGCTGTTCAGGAAGATGTAGCTCTCTTTCCACCTTGAGGCCACACAGTCCTCATGACTCCTTTGAGCAAAAAGTCCTTATGACTGATGATTTAACCCATTGGATTCACAGGCAAAAGGAGACAGAATGTATCTGGAGGTTCCCCTGGGGCTATCTCCCTGACATGGCCTCCAGATACTTGTTTTGAAAAGCAGCTATTAGGTTGCTTCTGGGTTTTTCTGGACAGCTGACATGTGAACATCAGACAAATGAAGCCCTTAGGACTCCCACCTGAAATTCACATTCTGGAGTGCTTGAACTCAGACCCAGTAACAAAGTGGGAAGGGCTCAAAAAGCTTCTGAGCCAAATGGAATGGTATCCGTGATATCTTGTCTTTACAGGGAAAAGTGGCAGCTATCTCTGCGGGAAGAAATTTTCTTTCTAAAAACATGGGTCTAGTTCACTATAGTTTAGCTAAGCTAAAATGTAATGGTACCCACTGGCCCCCCTCTCTGACTATTCAACCTCAGCATCGGCTATGCAGAACTGAAAATGGAAGGGGTCCCGTCGCTCCGTGGGCAGAACTCAAGGCCATTCTCAGAACTCTAGACACTCTTCTCCTGGATGAGCCTTGTTATATTTTTACTGACTTTTATTTTTATTGCCCATGAACCTAACCATTTCATCTACCAACTTGGACAACTAAGGCTGGTAGGTTAAATATACTCCTCTTTAGGACTTTGAACTAGGGAGACAAATCACAGTTGCTGGTCAAATGTGCAGGTCCTTCAGGTAGATGACCCCAGTAAAAGCCTGCTCTCTGATGAGATTATCTAGGTTCAAGCTGCTGGCCAAGCCTGCACAACCCTGGTTGCTACTACCTAACCGTCAACACACCAGGTATGGAAAGAGAGATAGTGCAAACTAAAGGACTCCATGTTTCTTTTTTAAAAGATTTTATTTATTTATTTGTCAGAGAAAGAGAGAGAGAGAGCGTAAGAGGTGGAATGGCAGCCAGAGGGAGAGGGAGAAGCAGGCTCCCCATTGAGAAAGGAGCCCAATGCGCGGCTCCATCCCAGGACCCTGTGATCATGACCTGAGCCAAAGGCAGACACTTAACCCTGACTGAGCCACCCAGGCATCCCAAGGACTGCACATTTCTAATGCAGAAGCTGTCACTGTGATCCTGACTTTGGGACTCTTTCCAAAACTGATCTGTTTGCCTTGGGTTGAAGGAGGTGACATTACATGGGACAATACCTCTGCCTGCCTTTGGTAGATGAATCACATGAAACTTTTGGATCTCTTTCAAGGCCATCAGTGGTGCCTCACCACTGTTGACATTGTTTCTCAGTCTGTGGCTTGCCTTTCACACTCAGAATGGCGTATTTTGATCAGTCGAAATGTTTACATTTGATGACATTCAATTTGTTAATGCTTCATGGTCAGTTGTTTATTCAACAATATTTGACCACAAAAATGGAAATTTTGTATGGTTCAACCTAATTAATATGGTTCAACCATATAAATATGCTCCACATATTAATTCATGTAATTTTCACAGTAAACCATTGGGGGAGACATTGCCATTTTACAGATGATGACACTGAGGAAAGAGATTACATAACTTCCCTAAGGTCATACAGTTAAATAATGACAGAGTGGGATTCAAACACTGGTGATGTGGCTCTGAAGTCTGTGCTCAATCACGATGCTGTATCATATGTCCCACCTGGTGCTCAAGTGTCAATTTGTATGTCTCTCCCTCTAGTCTATGGGCTTCTTGAAGGGAAAACTGCTTACTTGTCTTTGCAACCCTTGCAGTCAGCACAGTACCTCGTATGTTGTAGACGTCAATAAATACTTGAGGAATGAAGAGATAAATAAATGGGGAGGTCTCCACTAATGCCACCATCAGGGACTGCTGATTTGACATTACATGGGCAATGGCCATGTTCTTTCAGACTTGATTCATTTTCATTTGCATAGTGTACCTGCTGGCCTTTGAACATACATCAGTTTTTCTGGAACTCTCCCTTTTCAGCCGCCCCTTTAATTAAAGCATTGAATATCATAATATAGATACTCATGAGTAATATGGTCATTTCAAGTAGGGGTCTCTGACTTATATGGCTGAAGAAAATCCTATTGTAAAAGATCCTAGGTGTTAAAAAACATTATCTCAAGCACAGAAAAATGGTGCTTATCAAAGATTACAAAAATTATATGTGATTCTACCAATTCTCCTGGAAAACCATTTCTACTCTATCAAAAAAAAAAATCTGCCTTTTTACTCTTATTTCTAGTCATATGTATTATATCTATATAATATGTAGATATGATGCAACCCAGCCACAAAGAGGTTATTTTGTGGCATACTTGAAATATTATTATTATTAACAAATTTATCAAATAGATTTGGAAGAATCTCACCATCTTTCTTTATAATTCAATACCATTATTTGAAAAAATTAGCCTTATTCACTCCTGGTATTGTTGCATGCTACACTAACACACTCATTTAAGGGAGAAAATTTATGTGAGTTTCTCTGTGCAGTTCAGTGACAATGCAGATGAGTTATGTTATAATTTTTGGTAATTAGCATTCATAAAAACAGGAACATCCTTTACATAGAGTCAAGTTTAAAACTCCTTCTCAGATTTAAAACCTCTAGATAAATCACTTTTAATTTGTGCCTTATAGTTGAATGCCTATTGTGATTTACCAATTCTAACTCATGTCAGCCTTGGTGCAAAGAATATTTTGCAGAAATGTTAGCTTTGCTGTGTAAGTTAAATATTGCTGCAAGTGGGGTTTGCTGAAGTCAGATCTGATTGTTTTGCAATAACATAATTTCATTTGTTCTTACTAGTGCTTGTCAAGGTATTTTACAACTATTTGATCTAATATAAAATAAAGCTCTTATCCTAACTTTCTAATCTATATTCAGCTTTGACAGAACAATTCCTTTACCACATAGGTAGCATGTAGGTGAATATATATTTCTTATAAATGAGTAACTAGAAGAACGCCTAGGAAATGTCTTATAAAACCTAACTCATTATTTTTCATACTATTTGGAACTTTTAAAGAACAGGTGCCTTGGAAACTCCAGATGTTGCTATTATTATTATAGTCATTTAAATTAGTATTTGTAATATATATTAATTGCTCTTAATGAGGATAATAAATAATTATGATAATAATAAAAATTAATTGCCCTTCATTGAATGAGTTGCATTTTGTAATGTTTCTGGATAGGTATAGTTGGAAACACAATTACTTTTTCCCAAAATACAGTACAAAACATTTTTTTTTAGAGAGAGAAAGAGAAAGGGAGAATGGCAGGGGGGCAGGGCAGAGAAAGAGGGAGAGAGAGAGAGAATCTTAAATAGACTTCACGCCTGACACAGGGCTTGATCTCACGACCCTGAGATCATGACCTGAGCCCAAATCAAGAGTCAGATGCTTAACCGACTAAGCCACCCAGGCGCCCCAAACATCATTTTGATTAGCAAACTGAAATGTACTGCAACCGAATATTGTATATGCACAATGTACCCCCAACCAGATTTAGGGGTGATATCTTACGGAAGTCTCTGCCAAAAGAGAAATGGACAAATACCGTGCTATACTACACTTTCACCCAAAAGTCAGAGGATAATGAAAATGACCAGAAATATAAGCTGCAGAGACATGTATAGAATTCCAGGATTTCTATATTAAAGAATCTGAGAGACCCTCAAGATAAAGTCTTGACTGTCCACTTATTTTTAAATGCACTTATTGGACTCCAATCCTAGAAATTCCGACCCAATGGACCTGGATGCAGGCTCCTAGCCTGTATTTTTGTTTGTTTCAAGTTTTTATTTAAATTCTAGTTAACAGGGGCGCCTGGGTGGCACAGCGGTTAAGCGTCTGCCTTCGGCTCAGGGCGTGATCCCGGCATTGTGGGATCGAGCCCCACATCAGGCTCCTCCGCTATGAGCCTGCTTCTTCCTCTCCCACTCCCCCTGCTTGTGTTCCCTCTCTCACTGGCTGTCTCTATCTCTGTCGAATAAATAAATAAAATCTTAAAAAAAAAATTCTAGTTAACAGAGAGTATAATATTAGTTTCAGGAGAATTTAGTGGTTCATCACTTCCATAAAAAACACTCATTGCTCATCACAACAAGTGCCCTCCCTAATCCCCATCACCCATTTAGCCCATCCCCCTATATTTTTGATAGGTACCTCACAAGATCCAAGTGAAGGATTTTCCATACCACTCTTTGAAAAATGTGACCTGGAAAGACTGAAGTATTGGGCAGGTTGCCAAGATAGAGACTCTGATGTGCAGAGGGAGGCTGAAACTTGGTTATCAGAGTCAGATCACACCATCAATGCTCGGCTGGAAGTGATGTCCTAGAGTCTGGGTTAAAGCTCCTTTTTTATTCATGTCCAAGATCAGATTGGTCTTAAGGAGTAGGGCGGGGCTGAAGCTACACAGAGGAATGCAAGTGGTCAGACTGAAGACAATGAAAAGCCCAAGAGTCTAGAAGACCGGCAGTTCCTACCACTTGGTGCTTCTCTCACTTCTGTCTCCTGGAGACTCTGCAGCCAAGTGGAGTATGGCTCTCCCCTCTCAAACCAGCCCGGATTTAGGTGTGGAGAAGAGCCATTGTCTCTCTTCTTAAACTTGCCTGCATAGGTACCTGATACAGGAAGATTTTCTGAAAAGATGCCAAGTGGAAACCAAGAGGAATGTGGAGGGTAAAACTACCTCGGGTTGGGATTATGGGGACACACCAGATAACTCTCCAGATTTACAAGTGAAATTGACTTCTGCTCTGCCAATGTCAAACATCTGTGAGTAAAATGACTTCCTGGAATTCACTTAAAGGAAAGAGTACAGCTGCAATAGAAATCAGTGATTTCCAGTTTAACTGACCATCAAGATCTGAGAAGCATTAAGATCCCTCCCCAAAAGACTCCCATTTCAGTAAGTCTCAGGTGAAGGTTTAGAATCTGTGTTTTCTTACACACACCCAAGTTGGGAGCCACTGTACCAAAACACATCAGAAAATTGACACATGCCTGAATTCATCTTTGTTTTATCAAGAGTTTAGAACCTGAAGATTCTAATAATTAATTCTATGCTTATTATCTACTAGAGCCAACTGCACACTTTTCCAGAAGTGTTAGGAATGTTAGTGTTTTCATGACTTCAGTCATAATACAAGTTGAACTATTTTCACTAGAGTCCATCAACAATCATTAAATTAGTATTTTGTGAGTTTGTTGCTGCTTTTGTCTCACCCAATGATCTGTAGAAGACAACTATAGCATGACTAAAATTTTTGCATCAGACAATAGTTTCCAGAAAGGGAATGGACAAGGTCTACTGAAGAATACAAGATCAAAGGAAAGAACCCCTGGCAGCCCCAGGGCCTCATGAAAGTCTAATCTTTAGTAAGAGGCCAAACTGCAAAGTGTAGACTTCATATAACATATTCCTTTTGGGATAATGAAGCCTTCATTAGAAGGGGGGAAACGAGCATAGAGTGACATGGTGTAATTATAATAGGCTGTAACCCTTAAGTGAGGAGATAGTGGCAAGGCTGACACCAGTAATGACCACCAGCTTTCTTTAGAACTTTCCCTCAATTAAGAGGAGATGGTAAAGCAGAGGGAGAGAGGGACAGCCAGGAAGCAAACTTTTGTTTTTCTGTCTAAAAGAAAGAAATGCTAGCTGAGGAAGCTATGTTCTTGAGCTAAATATAAGAGCTGAGAACACAAGAAATAATATTTCATTTTCAGAAAGCTAGATAGATGTTAAAAGTTCACCTAGCAGAGATTTTAAGCAAAGTAGCATCAAACCACTTCATTTTTGGTTACTTTTAACACAGACTGGAAAGCCCTGTGATTCTTGGAAGAATTATGTAGCAGTTGAGAGAATAGTGTTATAGAAGACTGTCTTGTTTTTTTTGTTTTTTGTTTTTGTGGGGGTTTTTTTGGAAACTACTAGTTACCCCCTTTCCCCTTCAACCTGCCAAACCCATCTATATCCATATGGTTACTGCAGGTTTTCCCTGATAGTATAATATTACCTTGTCCCCTGGTTACATTTGATCAGCCCTGGGGTGGGCATCTGACCCAAGCTGAATAACCCCTTCTTCTCTGAGAATTTGGAATATGTCTAGGAGATTCCTGCTTGTTTTAGTTGCTTGCTTGAAAAGAAGTGATGAATTCCTGAGAAATGAACACAGAAACTACCTGATGTCACAACTAGAAAACGAAATCAAGTCTTCAATATGAAAGAAAAAAGAAACAGATGTAAAAAAGAGAAGCAGAGACAAGCAAAAAAAAATATCAGGGGCAATATACATCCCTGTGCTAATTATTCCTCAGGTGGGGACATGCTGTTCTACTTCATGCTAGTCTGGATTAGGCTTTCATTATTGCCATCAAGAGATCTCTAAATAATGTTGAGGAAGAATGCTGTCGGAGGATTGGACAAAGGGATCAATGTCAAATGCCTAGGAAAGAGAAAGGACTCTAAAACTACCAGAGAATTGCACTCCAAAATGAAATCAGTTGAGTAGGGCTGACATCAAAAGGCAAATAAAGTTGTTGGTAGAAAGCAAAAAGGAACCATCAGGCACAAGCCACTTATGGGGAAGCGACACTTAAGAAGTTGTGTTACCAGTGGGTTGGCCAGATTGGAAAGGCTTAAAATAGATATGCTTGATTGAGGTAGGTAAAGTTCAGCATCCACATCTGAAAATCAATCTCCAGCTTCTGACTGGAGCAGAGGAAGAAGTGCTACACTCAGCGTTTAGAAGCTCTCGATGCCAGTAAAATAGAAAGAAGACGGTCCCAGATGGGGTTTAGGTGCTATCTTTGCTGTGGTTGATATCTTTTGGTTCATCTGTCTCTTTTAGATATTAGGAGGTTTTTCTATATACATGAGAAGGATATTTGGTGGTACATATGTATTAATCTCTTAATGATCTCCATTTGCTGAGATTGAGTTGAGTCTACCTTTGAACATGGTGATACTTACTTAATCAGAAGGATAATGAAAGCACAGGAGTTATTAACAGCCTTCTAGGGATGGACCTTGAAAATTCAAGGCAGTTATTTATAACATATGTCTCCGAAGGCATATGTCACAGATGGTCCAATTTAACTCTTGTCATATAAATTTATCTGGTACTAAGCATACCAAAATGGTTCTGTGGATTATGGCAAAGTTAAACGTGAACATATATTTAATCTTCACTCCTACAGATTATCGTTATTTTAACCACTATGTTAATGTGTTAAGAATACCTAAGGTGATCAGTTGTATTGACAAATCAATGAAGTTAATACAATATTTAAACTTAAATAAATGGAATTTTTCTGTTGATGGACATGAACATCTCTTAGATTTTAAGTACAGAAGGATGAGTGTGTAAAGTGTTAATGAACCAGAGCATCCCATATTGCTAATATTTTGTGCTTGACCTCTAAGTTTACTGAGAAAATATCCTAAGATGAGGATATTCTGTGTAAGGTTATTTTAGGATGAAAGAGAACTGAATTTGGGTAATGAAGAGTAAGGATAAAAATTCTGGGTTTTCAGTCTTAATGAATTCAAGCAGTCAGACTCTCTGAACTTCAATTTTTTAAAAATGAGATCAGATTATCTTTCCAACCACCTTAGCAGGGTGGCAGTGAGGAAGCCAAACAGCACTGGAGAAAGATTTTGCAAAAAAGAGAAGCAAATACAAATAAAAAGGGCGGAAAAAAGAGAAGACCCACCCCTAATCTCAAAAGGTCTCTACATTTCCAGCTAACTACCAGGTTTAAAACTACTAGAAAGCAAGAGCAGAAATAAACAAAAAAAATTGGAAATCCACAAATGGCTTTAGAGGTAGACAGAATAGGAAGAGCTTTTGTGATATTACTTTGGATGTGCCAAGATGGCTCCTCTGATTAAAACCAAAATAAGACGATCTTGTGTTTTTACTTAATAATTCCCCAAGTCTCCAATTTTTTTAGATTGTTAAAATGTAATGCCAATGTAAAAAATAACCTTTATTAATCATTTACACTTTAGTTTAAATAAGTTAGCATGTGCTGAGTACCTACTGTGTTCATGAATGTAATTAAGCTACAAAGAGCTATAAAGAAGACCACGATACAGTCTTTGCTTTCAAGGAGCTCACAAGTCTAATGGGAGAATCAAACTCATATGTAAAGCTTTGCAATATGTAATGTGATTAACTTTATAGAAGAGCAACCTGCAGTGAAAGCAAGCGGAAGGGAGGCAGAGCTAGGAAAAGCTCTTCTTAGAACAGGCTTTCTAGTTGAAGGTAAGAGATAAGAATTGCCATGAGGAAGGTAGATATCCCAGAAAAAAAAAATTCCATAAAATGTAGGACAGTCACAGAAAGGGAAACAAAGCATTTGGGAAAAATGCATTGTTTTGTCAGTAGTAATATCAGTGGTAACTTGAGGACAAATTCTGGAATATTTGGGTCATAAGCTATTCACGAGTTATCATTTCTAGGTTCCATTACTGCCTGCTCGGTCACAAAAGAAAATAATGTCAAGAGAAGTTTTCAAAAGGAGAACGGGGAAATTGTGGGTGACTATTTCTGAAAGCTGAAAATTTCAGTTGTAATGAAGAAAGCCAACAGGAAGTGAGCACCTAGCTAGCAAGGAAGGGAGAGAAGCCCACTTTCCATAACATGAAGGGGCTGTATGTTCTTTGAGGGATTTCAAATGCCCAGATCTCTTTTTACCTGAATTTCTCCCAGGTACATGTTGTCCGAGCAGGAAAATAATCTTGAAAAATCGAAAACTTATATGCTAATTTCAACGCCATTGTTTTATTTTCAGGTGACTATCTTAAAAGAATAACTCTCATTTTTCCCAGATTACTTGCCATTAATTTTCACATTAGGTAAAAGCCACTGACATCTCTATTTCACAGTTTGTCATATGGAATCCTGTTGCTACCGCGAACCAGCTAAGAACTCATGAAACTTCTCTTTAGTGGCCCAAATGCAAGTGTCCCAATTTCTAGTATTTTATAATAATTTCTTTGCTGAGTTGCCAGATTTTTATACCTCCTTGCTTTTCAATTTCACATATAATTTTTCTTGGATAAAAGAGGAAAGCCCTAGAGAATTTTCCTTGTTCTCTACTGCTTGAAGAAAATAGAATTTTAAAATAGCTATAGGTTGCCCAATGGAGAGAGAGCGAGATGAGTAACTTACAAACAGTTACAGCTCTTCTAAAGATCCTAGCAGTGTACTCATTATTTGCATTCAAGTTTTTTAAAAAATTGCAGAGCAAATAGAACTTACATCCATCTGAGGTAAAACATTTCATTATATTTTATTATCCCCAAATCAATTCCTAAAGCAATGTGTGAATTAAAATGTTTTATCCGGCGTTTTCAAGAAACCAATTTAAAATTACACAGCTTATAACAAATTGCCAGAAATATTGCAAGCAGCCATTAATTTACTCCAAACCAATTAAACTCTACATTAATACATGCAGTAATATACATGCACTTGTTCCTAATTTCCTTTTGTAATTAAGCAGTGGTACAAGGAATAGCTTCACTTGACAAAGAATTTTAATCTTCTCGTTTGATCTTCCCTTGTCCTCTCTGGCCCCTAAGTGGCAAAGGTCACTTTTTGCAGCATCCCCCTCTTCTTTCATTTTTAAGAGCAATTTCTTTTAAACACTCAAATATACTACATAGTGAGTTTCTAGCTATCCTGAAATTGCCTTGTATTTGGGGGACATTCCTTCCTTGCATCCAGAGAAAGGAACTCCCAGAGGTTATGGAAAGTATATATACATGTTCCAGAATTTGACGTCAACAGTATGGGGAAAACAAACATAAAGGGCACTAGTTTATAGTCAAGATCAGTATGGATTAGTCAGGGTCCTTCAGTGAAACAGAAGTGAAAGACTGGATGATGCCCACCCACACTGGGAGGGCATTCTACTTTACTGAGTCGGCCAGTTCAAATGCTAACCTCACCTGAAAGACTCCTACAGACACGCCCAGAAGTAATGTTTAATCTGTGCACCTCATGGCCAAATTGACACACAAAATTAACAATCAGTAAGTCCACGCCTTGCCAACTTCACACCCATATGCATCTTCTTAAACCATATTTAATCTTTGAATAAAGATAATAACAAGGTCATAATTCCACCTAACATGATACAACTACCCTGTGTACAACCAAAAATTCACTAACCCCTTTCCCAGAAGAGAAAGTCCTTGATTAATGTTTACTATTCTCCTCAACATCCTACCACTTAAATACTATGAGTTAAAATTAGCAATAGTTATTAAAATTAAAAAATTAGTAGTACTTAAATGCTATGATATAAAATTAACACATCTTATGTTACATTATAAGGAAATAAGAGAGGAAAGAAAACAAATATACACAAATAGATACAAAAAACATACACACACAAATATATGTATACACACATCACATAAATGTATTCATAGCAAAATAAGGAGGAAATATTCATGAAAATTATATTCTTCATTTCTGTAACTGGTCATATGGTCATAGCTGGTATTTATAACTATTTTCTTCCACTACTCATTCTGTATTTCCTTTGCCTTCACCAAGCACCTCGACTGGTCATTGTTCTTTACCTGGTAGGGTGACCCTAATCCTTATTCCTGGAGTCCTGCCTGGCTTGGGTTGTTGTAATCTTCCATTGATCTTAATCACGGGATTGGCAATGCTAAGAGACACCTTAAGGGATATTGTATATCCCAGACATACTCTTCCTTACCTCCACTGTGGGGTGGCAGTCCAATCTCCTTTTGGGAGTCAGAATCACTCTCCTGAGCCAACATGTTAACATGGTAGGCTCTGTGCCTGTTTTGGGGTGGTAAAAAGGTCTGATACCACGACTTACCTTTCATCTTGGAAGGGATATCTCTACATGCCCCACACCACTGGACCCCTAGAAATCTCACTGAGATAAAAGGCCCATGACTTTTAGTTAGATTTCACACCCTCTGACATAAAAATATCTTACGATAAGTCTAGAGTAGTTGCTACTTCTTGCTCACTCAGCCCAATTAGCATGCTATCATCCATGTAGTGAACCAGTGTGATATCTTTTGGAAGGGAAAGGAGATCCAGATCCTGCAACCTAAATTACGACACAAGGCTGAAGAGTTGATGTACTTCTGAGGTAGGACAGTGAAGGTGTATCGCTGGCTTTACCAGGTCAGCTCTTGGCCGACCTTATGGACAGAGATGGAGAAAAAGGCATTTGCCAGATCAATTGCTGTATTCCAGGTATCAGGGTACATGTTAATCTGCTCAAGCAATAAAACCACTTCTGGTTAAAGCAGCTGCAACTGGAGTCATCACCTGGTTAATTTTCAATAACCCACTGGTCATTCTCCATCCCTGAACCTCCAAAAATAGGTTCAGGGATCCACCGGACCTACTACAAGGTGGACCTGAGCTTAAACTCCAGTGATACCTGATCTCCAAAAGCTTCTACTCTGACTGGCAGGCCACAGTGATGTTTTGAGTCTCCTGGAATTATTGCCAGTTCAGAGCCTGTGTCCAATAATCCCCCAAAGGTCTGATTAGTTCCTTTTCCCCAATATAAGATTACCCTGGTAAAAGGCCATAGGCCCCTTTGATGGCTCGGAGAAAGATTAGTAGTATACATTTTCAGCAGTATACCAGGCTCCTACATCAAGGGGACCCAGCCTCCCCTTCATTCAAGTTCTTCTGGATATGTAAACTGGCTCAAGCCTGAAACTGATTGAAGGGACATGGATTTCTGTTCTTATGATTCAGGTTAGATTTGTGTACTTGACCTAGAACTTTTCTGCCTGTAAAGACCAAGTAAGAGTTTAGAAAGCTTTCTATCTATTTCATTTCTAGAGACACCGTGATCAATTAACCAGTGCCATAGATTTGCATGAGTCAGAGTATTCTGATTGTGGCTTTGACTTTCATGTCCATTATAGTAACCACACCTATCTTGCCTTTGGTGGTTGAGTGCTAGCACTAGGCCCCTTCCATCCTGAGATCCAATTACTGCCATTGCATTTAAGTTTCCCAATTCAGTGATAGCAGTTCCCACTGTGAGTCTGGTGTACAGAGAAGAGTAATCACAGAGTTTTCAAGGATGCCAGGGCTCCCCTTACAAATTTATTCCTCACAGAACTGGGGAAAGGTATGTCTTTTGGACCCTCCTAGTTTGGCTAAGTAGGTTTTAAATGATAAATCTACTCTAACATTCTAATCTCCTTAAGCCTTTGGATCCCTTCCTCTACAAATCACGTCTGGCATTTCCAACTCACTCATAGTAGGTCATCTTTTGATCCATGTTTCAGCCAACCAACCAAAGAAGCTATCAGAGTCCTTTCTAACTCCCTGAATTACAACATTAAATGCAGAACCTGTGTCAATAAGTGCAGCCGAGGGGTGCCTGGGTGGCTTTAGTCGTTAAGCGTCTGCCTTCGGCTCAGGGCGTGATCCCAGAGTCCTGGGATCGAGCCCCGCATCGGGCTCCCTGCTCCACTGGGAGCCTGCTTCTTCCCCTCCCACTCCCTGTGCTTGTGTTTCCTCTCTCACTGGCTGTCTCTCTCTCTGTCAAATAAATAAATAAAATCCTTAAAAAAAAAAAATAAGTGCAGCCCGATCCCACTTCATGTTCTTTCCACCATTATCCTACATCTTTACTATCTACTTCCACACACATTCCTGAGATTTCTGTCTGTATAAATTGGAAAACTCAGGTAGTTTTTTGGAGTGCAATACACCTTCTCACTGGTTACACAGTTTAAATTTGGGGGACCTGCTGGGACTCAAATCTAGTTACAGGTCTAGAAGCAAAGTGGGGTGGTGGGAGGGTCCTGAGGAGAATCGGCATTGTCATGCATAGCAACTACCCCAGGGGAGCCTATTAAATCAGTTTTCTTAGGCAATGTAGGGTTAATCCGGTCAGGTGGAGGCAGAAAGACCGGTAGGACTGTGGATGGCCAAGCCAGTACCTCTGGAGGTGGGAATGCCACTGTGAGGAGCGAGGGGGTGAGGAGGCCAATTCTGCTGGAGGTAGGGAGACTTCTTCCACAGGTAACGAAGACTCGCCAGAATTTAGGGACTCAATGTTCTCAGATTCAGTAGTCTTCACTCATGACCTCATCCCAGCTTATGATCCCATTCTTGTCCATTAAACGTCCTCACTTTAGCGGCTGACACCCTATGAGGCTGAGAGTTCAAGTTGCATTATAATTTAGCAGATTGTAGGAGGAGGTTCTACATTTTATCTTCAGCAAGTTCAGCCTTGTAGCTACAGGGGCTAAGGGTCTTTCCAGACATACATAGTAGTTCTTAGGTCATCTGTGCAGTGCTCGAGCTGGGAATTTAAATCCCTGAGCTCATCCTTCTCTGTTGCTACTTTGTCAACAATATTAGAAACAGTTATTCAATGTCATTATATTCATTAATTTCCTAAAAATGTTCAAATGTACCATATACTATGTCACCTTGCCCCTTGCTTCTTATAAATAAATGATTTATGCAGATATTTTGCATATCTATAAACAGTTTATGCTATGGTCTATCAGTGCTCTCTCCACTCCTGGAAAGAGAGTCATTAGCATCTTTAAACCCAATTAGATTAGAGAAACAATTCCATACACTTGGTATCAAAATTTGTATTAGTCAACGTTCTTCAGAGAACCAGAAGTCATCAGAGATATCTATCCATCTACCTATCTATTAAATACATACATCTATTAGGTAATATCTATCTAATTATCTAATATCTATCTAATATCCCTGTCATCTATCTATACAATTTTATCTATCTATCATCTATCTATCTATCAAAAGAGAAAGAGAGATTTATTATAAGGAGTTGGCTCATGCAATTATGGAGGCTGAAAAGTCCTATGATCTACCATCAGCAAGCTGGAAACCCAAGAAATCTGATGGTGTAATTCAGTCTGAGTCCAAACACCCGTGAACCAGGAGAGCCTATGCTGTAAATCTCAGTCCAAGGACCAGATGAGATGAGATGAGATGAGATGAGATGAGATATCCCAGATCAAACATTGAGGCAGGAAAAAGGGATGAAAGGGGATGAGTTCCTTCTTCCTCCAGTGTTTGCTCTATTCAAGTCCTCAAGGGATTAGACAATGCTCACCTACATTGAGAAGGGCAATTCAATTCTGAGTCCATTGACTCAAATACTAATCTCATCTGGATATGATCTTACAAACACAGCCAGAAATTATGTTTAATCTGGGCACCCTGTGGCCAATTAGGTTGATGCATAAAACTAACTATCACAAATTAATATACCATTCTGAGTTTTATACTTCAATTGTATATAGAAATTGACCTCCAATCCTGGATATTTAATATTCTTCTGAAATCCATTGAAATATAAAGATTACAGAAGAGCTATCACATGAATCCTTAATTTCAGTTTTTAAAAGATTTTATTTATTTATTATATATATAGAGAGAGAACATGAGCATGGGTAAAGGCAGAGGGAGAAGCAGACTCCCCGCTGACCAGGTAGCCTGATTCAGGGCTTGATCCCAGGACCGTAGAATCATGACCTGAGCTGGAGGCAGAAACTTAACCAACTGAGCCACCCAGGAATCCTTGAATACTTAATTTCTAATTGCCTTCTAAAAATTCTTACTTGGGTCAAAAACAAGGATACTGAAATTCCTATCAGAATCAATCAATTTGAGTAAATTTTCTCACCCTAGGGAAGTCCCAGGTAGTTAGTAAGGAAAAGGGAAATAATGGTATGCCCTGGGCACTTTAAGTGGATTTGCTTGTTTAATTTTCACACAAAAAAATTAACTAATAAGGACAAAAATTTAACTAATATTTAGAGAGGTTCATAATTTGCCAGTGTCAGTTTGGGGCAGAGTTGGAATTCAAACCTAGCTCTAATCCCAAGGCTGTGTTCTTTACATATTATAAACCTTCTGTCCAATGAAACAAGTCTATTTGGGGAATGTTCGTGCCCATATATAAACATCTCATGTACTTAAGTACAAATATTCATTCTGCTGTTTTTCCACTTGACATTATGGCATAAACATTGATGCATATAGGCTCTAAAATGCTAAAAATTAACATCTTTCTAACATGTTTTCTGGCTAGCACACTTTAATTTCTTTAAGCATTCCCTAGTAATGGGTATCTAATTGTTTCCAACTTCTTTTTATCATTGATAAGGCATAAGTAAGATATTCATTCCCTTAGATTTTTATTTCTATTGAGCTATTTCTTTAAGATACAGTTTCAGTTGTGAATTCATGGTAGTAAAGGATATGAACATCTATCTAACTCTTACTACACACTGACCCTTTTTCTTCTCAACCAGATTCACTAATTTCAAATGAGATATTGCTACTTTTAAAAGGAGTCATTGTCAACACTCAGATTCTGCAATGGGGAGAAGAACATCAAGCTTCAGGGATTTATCACTCAAATTGTTGTTGTGAATTGCCCTTGAAAAGGATAGTGACAGACCTCCTCCCCTCCCCTGAATTATATTACATCCCGGAGGACTGAAATGGTCATTAATTTTTAATATTATCTCTTCTCAGGGAAGAGTATAATGAATTTTCCTTAGACATTTTTGTAGGATTGAAATTCTAGAAATTCTGGGAAGATCTACATAGTGAACTCAGAAAAATGTTAACCAGCTGCTAAGTTCCTGGAGGAGAGTATGTAACAGAAATAAGAGTAATTATTAAATTACCTACAACATCAATCCCTACTGTAATAACAACCAGCAATGTCTGTACAATATTTTCCTGTTTAGACAGTTTCCCCCCTATGCTTGATCTTGGGTGGGGAAGAATAGATTACACTGGGCTGGAGTTTGTGAGATACAAAGAACTGTGTGCCAGAAATAAGATTTGTGCCTTTGTCCTTATGAATTTAACAGTTTCACTGGATTAAAAATGCATCATCACATTAAAAACTAACTATATCCCAAAGAAGGTAATATTAAATATCTAGCAAGCAAAATATATAATGTTTCAAAACATAAAAGAAGGAAAGTTTAATTATTCTGGACTTGAGTGATAAAAGTAGGCAATATTGCTGAGGTATAGAAACTCCTTTTCAGAAAAGTCATATATGATAGGTATCAGCAAGTTAAGTCTTAGTTATATTCTGGCCTCTCTCCTGCCTTCCCATTATCACCTCAGTGCACTTTATCCAGGCCTTTAGGTGCATCCTGAGGAGTTCCCTTCAGGAAGGTCAGCTGAGTTCTGGAATCGCACATTTCCGTGGCCATCTCTGGAAGTAGACCCTTTTAGCAACTCAAGAGCAGAGGGCTATGCCAATGACCCTCTACTTCCCTGTAGCAAAAGATGTCTCCTACATCAAAACCATCTGTGTTTAAAAACCTTGCCCAAGTCTGAGTGTGGAAAATAGCAAGCTACAAGAATGGATGGTGAAAGCAACTATTGATTCAAGTAGACAACTGAGCAAAGCCATTCACTCAACAAATACTTAGCTAGCACTAACAAGCCTCTGGCACTGAGTGCTTACACACATTACTGACGTATGAAGGAAAATGTAATATTTGATTCTAAATATAAAACAGAAGAGGTTCATACAATTTATCCACCGTGAGAACAAAGAAAATTATTTATTCCAACCTCCTTATCATGCATATCAAGTAACTAAGACCACCGAAAGTGACTTACCCAACAGGTTAGTTGTTGCAAAGCCAGATTTTAAAACCCAGATCACCTTATTCTTTGCCAATCCATCTTACCCAAGGGTTCCATGAAGACACTATCATCACCTTTCCTTATGGACATTTTCAATCCTCTTCTCTGAAAGAAAACATAAAAAATGACTCTCAGTGCATGAGTAGTTTTTATCTTTCTTCTTCTTCTATTCCAAAATTATAAGTTCCTCACCAACTAATATTTATTCTTCAATGAAATGAACTTGAATAACTGGGTAAATATCTATAATGTTTAATCAACTATTACAATAGCTCAAATAATGGTAAAACCACTAAAGCTGTCTTGTGCAATAAGAGAGCCACTGGCCACAATTTAGATTACATAAAATTATCCAGTTCCTCAGTTCAGTAACCATTTCACATGTTCAGTAGCCACATGTAGTCAGTGGCCATCATATTGAATAGTGCGAATATAGAACATTTCCATCACTGCAGAAAGTTCTATTGCAAGGTACTACATGAAAACAATGAACCCACTTCCCACTCAGCACTGTAAAGAATGAATTAACTTGCAAAATGCATGCTTTAACACATTCTGCCTTGAGTAATAGGGTATTTACATAAGGATACAGGAAGAGAGATTGTACGGAGAAGCAGTACAAGAGAGAGAGTCAAACTGTGTTCTTCTGCTTCCCTGCTTGCAAAACTAAATGCTTAAATGGCATTCTTTGAATGCCTCAGATGTGCAAAAGCTTTTCCTCCATATAACCAGAGTTTCAAATCTTTTCCATAAGCCCTACGAAATGGTTTATGTGGAAATAACACTAATATCCATGATAGTACTCATTCTCTTGCTTATGTATTAAATATAAAACAAATAAATAATATGTACTAAAGAAAACACATATGATTGTTTAAGAAGGAAAGTTATTTCTAAGTAGGTATTCAAATGAAGAACCATAAAAGAAAAGATAATACTTTTGACTGCAAATATTAAATTGGGCACATCCTAATTCCAAATTAGAGAATTCTGGAGAAAATAATGGAAGCATAAAAATATTTTTATATAATAATATTTATAATGGTGAAAAATGCAAAAAACCTAAATGGCCTTACATAAAATATTAACAAAATAAAATAATCACTTCCATGCAAAATATTATATATAAATTTATATAGACATATATCTATATATAGACATAAAATTGGGGGTGACCAAAACAACTGAAATGTAGTCTTCTCCCAAGCAGAAGCAATGTGATTCCACAAAAGAAAAGAAAATAAAAAGTGTTCGTAAACTGTCTGTTTGTTTCTGTCTCATTCTCTCTCCTCTCCTGTCTTTGTTGACTATTTACTGATAGTGGATAGTACTACAAACTGGAAATGTGTAATATACTTAATAAATAAAATTAAAAAGCACTTTCCCTACCTGGATATAGTTATCGTACAAAGTTCAAATAACAGATGCATGAATGTATGAGCAAATGAATGCATGCAGAAATAAATATAGCTCCCTGTCCAAACACACTTAGAATATAATTATTCTATTCTCATAATTTTGGGACACCTCTAGTAAAGGAAATAGAGTTTGCTTTTGAGTTATTATAACAAACAAATCTATAAGAAATCAAGCTTTCACTAGTTACTAGCCCTGCTTAACAGTATAGAAGGGCCAATAAAAAGAGCAGAGGGAGTTGAGAAAGAAAAAATGGAACCAGGAATATATAGATTTATACCACAGCAATATGCCTGGACAGTTACAGGACTATTCCCAAAGTTGGAGTTTTAGATGATTAAAAAAACAAACAAACAAACAAACAAAAACCTTGAAAGGTGAAGCTTAAATGAATCAATAGTGCTAAACATAGCAGTATACCTTTCTATTAGTCTGGTTATCAGCTCTTTGGATCTCTATTTTTTCCCCAAATATTTATTGTGCAAATTGCAGGCAATAAGTTAATTTTCTAAAGGACACCTTTTAAAACAAACTGAAAAATTGTAAAATTTTCTCTCCTTTACTTCAAACCTTAATGAGATCAGGTTCATAGGATTACTACAAGAAAGAATAAACGAAGGGGGTGGTGGGGGGCAAAGTTCTAAACCATTTCGGTGCAGTAAAGATCAATTTCATTTTAATATAATTTTTAATGGTTGTTCAAACTCCTATAATGCACCCACACAAAAGCCTTCAGTTAATGTGTGTGTATTTTGAGCAGTTCCCCTCTTCGACCCTCCAGTTTAATTTCCGTCCTTCAAATGAGATGAATGGAGCGTGAAGCAGGTCATATCTCAATGCTGACACATGGGTTGCAGATAGAACTCACAGCCTGGAGAAGCAGCCAGTTTGGAGATTAAATCAAAGCAGCTCTGAATAGATGGGAGGTCAGCCAGGGCCGGCTTTGACATTTGATAGGACCTTGTGATCAATCAGGCCTTTCTTCACTCTTCCAGGTTTCCTTATGACCGGGGCCCTAAAAAACAGATGGGATATGTTACAAAGTGCAGGAGACGCACTAGATTGTGAACGGAGATAGGCGTCAATACTATCAAAGGGACAACTGGTGTTTGAAGCAGCCAGCAAATCGGAAGGCCCTGCTTTGCGGCAACTGCTGTGCCAAAGTGTACCTTTCATGATGGGGAATCTGAGCCTTCAGAATGGAGAGATGATTTTAACTGCGTTTTAACATTTCTGACTTCCTATGCATTAGACTGGAAACTTTGAACATTCGAATATCTTTTTTTTTTTTTTTTTTAAAGATTTTATTTATTTATGTGACAGAGAGAGAGAACACAGCAGGCGAGTGAGAGAGGAAGAAGCAGGCTCCCAGCAGAGGAGCCTAATATGGGACTCGATCCCAGAACGCCGGGATCACGCCCTGAGCCAAAGGCAGACGCTTTAACGACTGCGCTACCCAGGCGCCCCTGAACATTCGAATATCTTAAGATTGCCTTTTAGCCAAGATTCACCCCGTGAATAAGCTGTGTTTACAGCAAAGCCAAGCTTAGTTGTTGCTCCATTTATGCTTGTTTGCCTTTGGAAAACACACACACACACACACACACACACACACACACACACACACACACACAAATAAACCCAAGACATGATAACCTTTGGAAGAAAGGAATCAGAGGGTATTAATGAGGAGTGCTCCCTGGGCAGGGACTGGAGCATGGTTTCAGGAAATCCCAGTCACGTTGCCAAGGGGGTCATGAAAAAAGAATGGCTGCAGAGCACCACTGTGACAGACTGTCTTAGTGAGTGGTAATGGGCCATCTCTAGGATGAAAGGCCATGTATTTATAACGGTGCAGGCTACCAGGTATCACACCATTCATTCTGCCTGCCTGATTTAAGGGAGATGCCTTTTACCAGGATGACATGGGAGCAAATTATTTCCAGGACTATCACAGCTCTCTTTCCCCCACCCCCCCAACCCCCATCTACCTCTCCATCTTGCCCACCCTCATCCCAGCCATGGAAACACCTGCTCATATTCACACAAGCACTTTCTCTAAATTTTTCCTGTCATCGAGCATTGCATACTCAGAGCTAACTTCTCCAAAACTTCTCACTGCAATTTACTTTGGGATGGGAAAGTTGGAATGAGGGAGCCTGACCTAAGGAAGGGTTAGGTAAGGAGGAAGAGCACAGGTACACTCTGCCAACCTTCTTACATGAAATGTTTGACTGGAGCCTGAAAGCCAAGACAGCTATTGGGCTGATTTGTAAAGTGAGTTAGATTTCCGCTTGACATGGACTCCATCTTCAAGGTAAAATGCAGCGGGGTCGCATTTTGTTCCTTGGTTACAGTGGTCAGTCATCAGTTAAATGTACAAAATTACTCAACCTCTCTGGACGATTTCTGATGAGAAATTAAACAACTGCACAAAATTTTAAGTTATTTTCAGCATTAATACTTTATGATGTCTTGAAAGTCTAATACGACAGAAATGTAATACAACAAAACATTCCACTAACACATCCAATATTCTGGTAAAAACAATTAATCTCAGGGAACTTGATGTAGCTAACTCATGAAATAGCAATGTTCGAAATATCATTTTGAAAACAACAAGATTTATATCTAACAGAAGAGTCATTATAGGGTAAGTGTTTATAATATGTGATTTAGGTCCCTTACAGCATTAAATAAAAAAAGATAAGCTTTACATTTCACACTAGTCTATTGAGGAAAGGATACATATAACATGCTTGGATTTTAACCAAGTTTATTCAGCTGCAAACTTCATAGAGCTGAAATACATCAGTGGTTAAAATAAGGTTTCTACAACAGTGTTTTCATGGTCTGTATCCCAGGCTCTTTTGAAGAGTTGGTACAGTTATTGTGACAATAGTTTCCAGAGAGTATCATAACACAACCGCGAGACCTTCAGATTAGTAAATGTGAGCGTGTATGTACGTGTGTGTATTTAATCTATGCAAATTGTGCCCTGATTCTGGCCCCCAAGAGCTCAGATGTTTGTGAGAACTTAGAGATTATTTACAGAGAGCATTTCTTCTGAATAATTTTATCATTGAAATGTGACACAAATCTTCCAAAATGGTAATTCTTTCTAGAAGCTAATCCTTCAAGAGGTTTTTATGTCTCAGAGAAAGCTGTGTATAATCAAAAGACTCTACAAAATACATGTTGGTTTGAGTCAGTCTCTAGAATTCCATTTAACTATTGCCAGCTCCAGGAACAGCCACAATTTCCTTGTCTCTTGTGCACATCAGATAAAGAATTCAGAAAGAATTGGCAGTTGGCAGTTGAGTAGCTGAAAGAGGAAGGAAAAAAGCTTTGCTGGTGTTTCCCAATTAATTTTCTTTTCAAGTGAAAGTTTGAAAAGAAAAAAATAAGAACACTGGAAATGACCTAAAAACTCTGGTGTGATAAGATAAACTTTGGCCTGACCATCACCCTGTGACTGAATGCATAGTCTGAACATGAGAAAGTTGTCCAAAAAAAAAAAAAAAAAAAAAAATAGACTGCATTTTCCAACAATGATGTTTTAAAATTATGTTGAAACTTAAAAGTGAGAGAGAGAAGGGATTTGATTTTGAAAAAAAAAAAAAATGAAGTCTGTGGGAAAATTAGTGAGAGGAAAAAGCAAATAAAAATAAATATTTAGTTAAGAACCTTAACCTTAAATTCCATTTTCAAAAATTGTATTAATGCCAAACCCTTAAAAAGAGATCTGTTTTTTTTTCCACTAGAACAAAGACACTTGTTAATATTAAGGAATCCATTATATTTTATACCTCAATTGTCTTTTTAAAATAATGAACAAATGAGTTGATGACATTTGTCAGAATGACCTTAGATGTATAACTTGAGGCATCTGGTAGATGTTCTGGCACACACCAGTTTACCATACATGTGAGCTCCCTTCTTCCTCAGTGAGAAACAAAGAGGGGGTGGTCCTGGATACAGGCAGAGGTAGGGAGTTCTTGTTCTATTCAACCAAATGTCTCTGCAGACCCTGAGACTGCTCCTTCAGGATCATGTACTCCTGGTCCCGAAAATCCATACGATCAGCCAGTTCAATGACCTCCCACATTCTAAACAAAATTTCAGATGAGCTAAAATTTTCTAAGGGGAGGAGGCTGGTGACAAAATTTATGTCATCTTGAGCATTCACCCCTCTCTTCAAAAACATCAAGGACTCAGCTTTGGCAAAGGAGTCTGTTTGGATTCCAAACCCCTCTCAGGATACATCCATGGAGACGTAGAAAGGGTTTGCCCTAGTTCTGCTCCATAAGTATTGTGCCACGAAGAGAATCCACTCATTACAGTATATTAACTTGTTTATAAGAGATTCAGGAGACCTTCTTTCCTGGGGTTATTGAGAGCTCAGGCCTTACAGATAGACTGCCCTGAGCTCAAATTTCAGATCCACCTCTAACGAATGTGTGACACTGGGTAAGTCTCTTGAAAGTCTCTTTAAATCTCTTTAAAGGAATAACAATGGTACCAATACTTTGATATGAGAATTACCTAAAATGATTACATAAAAAGCAATTTGCGCAGTTCCTGGTACAGATAAAGCGTGCCAACAAGTTAGCTATTGTTATGTATTGATCTAGCCCATCTTATCTTTGAGCATTCTAACCTGAGAGAAGTCTAAGGACACAAGAGAACATCATACCCTAATGACCTCTTTAGCTATCATTTTATTTTATTTTATTTTTTTAAAGATTTTATTTATTTATTCGACAGAGAGAGACAGCCAGCGAGAGAGGGAACACAAGCAGGGGGAGTGGGAGAAGAAGCAGGCTCATAGCGGAAGAGCCTGATGTGGGGCTCGATCCTGTAACACCGGGATCACGCCCTGAGCCGAAGGCAGACGATTAACCGCTGTGCCACCCAGGCGCCCCTTAGCTATCATTTTATAATTAAAGTACTTAATTAGTCAAAAGATCAAGTAAGACAGTGGAGAGGTAGGAGACAAAACTTGAGGTTGGCATTTTTCAAATGGAGACTAAAGAATTCGTTGATAAAATCATCTTATTAAACAGATTGGCATTGCCCCTTTACAAAATGTTACATAATAGCAATTAGAACATTGGAGTGTAGGCTATCTTCTAGAATAGAAATGTATTTTTTACCCATTTCTGCATAACAAATTATCCTGACACTTAGAGGCTGAAAATTACAAAACATTTGTTATCCAACAGTTTTTGTAGATCAGGAATCCAGGAGCAGCTTTCTGGCTAGTTATAGCTCAGATTCTCTTATGAGCTATCATCAAGGTTTTGGCTGGGGCTGCAGTCATCTCAGGGATTGACTAGAGAGGATCTGCTTCCAAGCTTTTTCACTTGCCAGTTGGCAAGCCTCAGAAGGTCCACTTTCAAGTTCACTCGCATGGAACTCGCCACAGGCTGCCTCATGACATGGCAGCTGGCTTTTCCCACATTGAGCCATTCAAAAGACAGTGAGAGAGCCTCCCAGATGGAAACAACAACTTTGTATAAACTCATCTCAAAATTGACATCCTATCACTTCTGTACTCTGCTTGTTAGAAGTGAGTCAATAAACTCAAACAATACTCAGCAGGGAGAGACTACACAAGAGTGTGCATCCCAGGAGGCAAGGATTCTTAGTGGGCTGCCTTAGAAACTCCCAATAGTCCATCCTCTGGCCCTCAAGGCAAATACACTTACTGCCCCCAAAGACCTCAAAATTCTCAATATCCACTCAAAGCCCAGAATCTCAACATCTAAATCAGGTCCAAGTATGGATGAGGTTCCTCAAGTGTAATCCCACAAGCACAACTCCTTAAGTATACTTCCTTGCAATCTGTAGTCCTGGGAAGCAGAGGAGACCAATTATCTGCCCCCCATCTCCACCCCCCACAACATGCAATGGTGGGACAGCATGGGATAACCATTACAGACAGTCATGTTCAAAGATTGAGGTGGGAAACACAGGGGAGTTACTGGTCCACTGCAATTCTGAAATTCAGCTAGGCAAATGTTGGAAGGTTTTTGATTAGGCCTCCTATCTGAAATAATTTTTCATGTTTTCCCACTGTGCCCTCAGCACTCCTGGTTCCACCCTCTTAGTTATCTTAACATTTTCACAAAAAGTCACAAGTGTTAAAATTCTGAGGATCCAAAGGCCAATCTCTCCTCAATCTATACCATCTCTGCCCCACTCAGCCCAAGCTGCAGTGTTTCTGCATATGTCTCCTTTGAGAACTTTGTGAGTCTCCTATGAAATTTCTTGAGAACTTTGTGAGTCTCCTATGAAATTTGTGAGTCTCCTTTGAGAACTTTGTGAGTCTCCTATGAAATTTCTTGGGGTCAAACCCAATGGACAATAGCCACACTCCACCATCTCTTCTGAATAAACCCCTCTCTCTCTACCTTGGCTGCAGCTAAGATGACTGAGGGATGATGTCCTGAAACTTCCTAGAAGTACTTTGATGGAGAGACCCTCTATGGCACATTCTTAATCTCTTTGGGGCCTTTAATCTGACTCAGGTTCCTCTGAGAAACCACTTTAGACCTTCTGAGATTTGAATAAAATGTTCTATGGCCATACCCTGGATTTTATCTTCCTTCACATATTGTTTTTCTGGCATTGCCTGGATTTGATCCTTGCTCACAGCTTGCTTGCTCTCCTTCCTCCCTTCCTCCTGTCCTTCCTTCTTTCCTTCTTAATTTTAGCATTCTGGACCATCTGAAGGGTTTGAGAGCTTTCAAAAAGTCATATTCTGGCTTTTTTGTTTCTTTGTTTCAAGTCCTTACCTGAGTTTCTCTCTCCTGCATCTCACTTGAAACAGCAAGAAGAAACCAGGTGGAACTTAAATACTTTGGGAATCTCCTCTGCTTGGTTCATTAGGCAAATTTTCTATTTTCCAGATTTCTATAGGCAAGAGTGCTGCTAAATTTCTGCCCTTTTCAATACAATTTTTCTCCCATTCCTTAAGGTTTTCACTGCCAGCCACCACATAATTCAAAATTCTATGAAGAGTAGGTTCAAGGAACTTGACGCTTTTACTAATACTCTCCTCAAAATTCTTACAGTGTTCCCAACTTCCGCACACTGCCTACTTGCACTGCCACTCACACATCTGAGGTTTTGTTATGGCAGCACCTCGTCTCATTTCCAGGTACCAAAATCTGTATCAGTCAGGGGCTAGAATTCAATCAGCATTTAGACATCAGAATAGGTGGGTAGGTAAGTAGGTAGGTAGATAGATAGATTTAAAAAAGGGGGGGGAGATTCAACCTTACACAATCCTGGGAGATGGTTAATCAGCCTCCACAAGTCTGTACTTTTAAAGAAACTCTAGTACATTTCATCTATTCAATAAATGTCAGGCACCAATCTAGGTCCTCGGTCCCAAGAATGAACAAAGTGGAAAAAAAAAATTCCAGTTTTCTTGGAGTTTGTTCTTTATTTCAGGAAGATGGACAATAAGCAAACTATAATAATAATACATGATAAAAAATTAATAAATTATATGGTCCCTGTAAAGGAGGAAATGCTATAACAAATCAGGATAAGGGGATTGGGACTGTAGCCTGAGAGAGGAGGTCATAGGTCTCATTGAGAAGGTGACATTTATTCAGAGTTAGAGAGATGAAAGAGTATGTCATACAGATATCCAAAGGGAATACCCTTAGTGCCTAGAAAATGGTAGTCAACAAATGAAAGGATAAAAGACAATATAATGGAATAAATGAATGAATGAATAAAGCTGAAACAAATATAATGGGAAGATACAAGCCAATGCATGCGTTTCTGAAAGGAGGAACACTATTTCCCCACAAGCTTCTCACCTAGGTATCTTACTAAGAGATGAGTCATATTGAGGAAATATTTCTGCTTGTTGCAGTTAGGAATTTTTTATTGCAACCATCCTCGCCAACTTCAAAATCAAATTCATTGCAGTGTTGTGAGGTAACTAATGGAATCAAAGAAACCAATTAGCCAAGCCTAGGGAAGAAGAAATCAGGACAACGCCCTTGGTGTAGTTAAGAGGATTAACGGATCAATGGGGACTCTCTTCAAGGTACCACTAGCAAACTGAATCAGTGACCATGTTCCATTTTCGTGTCATTCCACTCAAGACTCAGGTTCCTGTGAGAGTATCTCACTGTTCAGGTTTGGGTTACATGTCCATTCACTAGTGCAAGGAAAGGCAGGATAGCTGGACTGCCAGTGTCACCAAGATCACATGGGACAAGGAGGTTAGTTTGTCAAAGGCAAAGCATATGGTATTGCCAAATGAAGCAGGAAAAGGTACTGGGTGGATAAGTCATGGATGCCCACCACCTCCATCAAAACTCTTTGTAACCGGCTGATTGCCTGCTATATGTAAATATACATATGAAGAGACTCCCCAGGGTACATGGATCCCAAAGGTGTCAGTATGACTTAAAGACTTAAAGACAACCACGTTAGAGATTATTCTACTTCTGTCCCCAGGGCCATCTTTTGTGTCCGGGGTAGCTCATGCTTTGCCTAGTTGGCAATCTTACACTGAAACCAGAAGTGGAAGGCAAGGAAAAGAAGAAATGTCTTAAATGAAACAGGATGATGAGAAACACCTATCTCCTATAGACATGGCTTGGGAGGAAAAATGATCCTTCTGAGATCACAGAAAACGCCAAGAGCATTGCAGACAGGATAAACAGTCCGGCTTTGGGGCTGCCGTGACTGTAGATAAGATGATTTGTTTCTTCTCAGTCTATTTATGTCAATTTCTTCCTGTTCCATTGCTAACATTCCTCTCCCTGTACATTTAAAAAATATTAATTCAGAACATGTATCTTTCCTTTCTTCTCTAAAATGTCTCTGGCTATGTGATATTTTCACACAAAGGAGCTATATTTGGCATTCAAAAATTGCTTTTCTTCCTACTGGCAAGAAGAATTCACTCACTACCTACTAGTGCAAAACACTTATTTTGCTTAAGAAAGAAAAAGGAGCTTCCTCCAAATGATACAAGAAAAAAAATAGATATTAAATTTCAAAGAGGACAAAATGACTCCTCCTCTTTGAACATTTTCCAGAACAACACGCTGCTGCCTGTCTATTGTTTCAGAGGCTAATAGTTATATAAATGCCCCCCTAGCTGCGTTAGTTCCATAGTATCATTGTCTTTGCCACAAAAGGAGTAGGCAGCCAGTGGTATAACGACTCACTTTTTAACCACACCCTTATTTATATCCGGAGCTCATCAAAGGAGAGATTACTGCATTGTATTTTATTTTCCTTCCTTGTTTCCTTCTCTTTCTCCCTTTTTAAACCTTTTTTAAGCTCTGCTTCAATGTGTACATGGGACACCTATGTCCATACTGGCAATATAGGAAGAAAATTAGGCCAAGAATCAAAAGGCTGGAATTCCCTTTGGTCTAGTTATTTACCGGATACTCTGAGGCCAATATTTTCTCTAAAGGGAGGGAAAAAAAAAAAGTGGGGACTTTGTAAAAAGTATTTGCCCAATTTGATGCTCAAATGGATATAATAGGGGTTAGAGTAAAAGGTCATTTTATTTCATATCTTCCTTTAAATTCTGGGTTGCATGGTAATTTAGACCTTACCACTCTTTTTAGAAAAATCTGTGAACTTCAGAATCTGGTGAAAAATAAACTTGGCTAAATGTCTGTCACTAAATTTAGACAGAAAATGATATGTCATTTTTACCAGCGTCTTTGCTGGATTTTTTGTGAGACCTAAATAAGAAAATTCTGCAACCATCTTAGTTTTTAAAAAATCAGGAGGGTACCATTTAGAGCACTTAAAATTTTGGGATACTGATTAGTGAACAACTAGTCTGGAAAATTAAAAAGGCCTTCCAGAAAAGAAGGGAATGGGGTTAAAATTTTTTTTTTTTTCCGTATGGAGAGAACTAGACTCAACTAACAAGTAGTTTAAAGGATAAATTATTCTTCTATGAGGTTATACGTCTATAATAAAAAATAAAAAGTATTCTACTCTATATGGCCTCAAAATACAATAAAATAAGATCCTACAGGGAATAGGTAGTTCCCAGTTGTGTGATGCCTTCCACTAACAAGATGAGGGGATCTGGAATTATACCAAAACACTGGGAAGTTCTGGTCCCAAGGAGACCTTGCCTTGCCCTATATGTCTCGAGGATCTGTTTCCTCGTATGATAAAAAAGTTGGAGCAATATAATTCTTCCAAGGCTACAGGTTTATCACTTTGGTGGGTCACACCTCCATGTGGACACGTTCATATTCCCCTGGCATTTCCATCTCAATTCCACTTTTCCTTCTTTCACCTGCAGTAACTCGTTTTTGAAAACTCTTTTTCTTATCCCCATTACTGATACCTCATCCTGGCTTCTTACTTTAAACCCTTGATGACCAGACTCTCTTAGGCCCCAACCATATCTCATCTACTCCCTATCTCTAGCACTAGCATCTAGCAAAATGCCTAGGACATGGTAGAAACTAAGTGTTTGCTGAGTGAACGATGTATCAATAAAGAAGCAGATGAATGTTGAATGAATGAGTGATACATGACTGGGGTAAAAGAATCATCCTTCACATCACTGAAAATGCAGAAGATAGGTTTTTGATGACGATTCCATTTTTCCTGAAAACACTATAGAAAGCCACCATATTACAAAATAACTTGGTGCTCTACTTTGTGAGCATGCTCTATAAAATAGGCTTTCTGTTGGTCCATTTGGTCCCTTTGGTGAGACACTGACATCTTGTAAATTTTGAGTTGTGCAATCAGCTCCAAAAACCTGACTAATGCCGGGCTTGTGGAATTGTTAAGTTGAATATCAGAAGATAAAGTAGACATTAACTCCCAGCTTAACATGTTTGTAATGTTGTGTGGAGGCTTTCAACACTGACGATCATGGGCAGACGTGCAGGCTACAGCCCTGCACCCTTATCTAGCGTCGAGCTTGTTTGGAGTGGTGCTGCCACACATCAAAGGGAGGAGAAGTATTCCGTGACTGAACAGAGAGTCAGGGGCCAAAGTAACATGCACCAGCATCAAAAGATTTCAATACAATGTAAAGAAGGCCAAACTTCCCAGGAGTGGACTGGGGCTCCTCCTGAAGGAGCCAGCTCACCTACCAGCAACCATATTTGAGAAATAGAAATACTTGGCATTTGTACAAAAGCTTCATAGTGACAATATTTATGTGCTAAACTGAAAGAAATCTGGGCTACCCTGATGCCTCATTGAGCAGCTACCCCAAAGTAGATCTTGACTGATGGTTTTCTTAAAAAGGTGGTGCAGGGACTTACCCTAGTTAGTCCATCTGTCTATCTGTCCATCCATCCATCCATCCATACCTCCGTCCATCCATCCCTTTCACATGAAAACTTCTAACCCTCTTTCTTAGGAATGCTATGCTCATGATGCCATGACAGCCCGTTTCCCCTGTGTTCTCCCTTCCCTGGCTTTCTGTGCCCTCCTTCCCTTCTGCTTCTCAGACACAATTGTCCTAATCTAGGCACTTTCCGTGCAGGCACAGTAGAAAGTATACATTCTATAATAGAACCACTTGGACTTTTTTTTTTTTCTCTACAGGAGACAAACTCCATAGAATTCTGGGGAATAAAGTTTTTCCTCTAGTCACTCACACTTATTATTTTATTTTTATAACACCATGTGGAGAAAGCAACATTAATGTTAATATCCCCATTTTGCAGATAAGGAAACTGAGGCCCAGAGAATTTCTGTCATAGGCCTAAGGTCACATAAGTGAAGTGATAGAACCATCACCCAATCTAGGACCCTCTGGCTCCAGGCTTGGTGCTCTTTCTACCACAAGTGAGACGATGAGGCATTAGATTTAATACAGAAATGTACAGGATCCTATACAGGATAGGGGATTTAGATGGGGAATTCCTTCTAAATGCTAGAAGTTTCTTTGTATTTTATGTATATATGATTCAATATCTAAATGTTATTTATCTGTTGATAAAACTATTATGAGGATCTATAAATATTCCTCATACCAACCTCTTTTTATAAGGTACATTGCAGCCTTTTAAACTCAGGGTACTATTATTTAAGTTAGTTAAGATGCTTTAAGATTACATAAAGAGGCTAATTTTATTTCACTGTTATTGCTATTGTATCATTTTAACACAGGTTAATTTAAGGAAAGAAAGCTATCGCAAAGGCAGTAAGCCACAATGGTATAGAAAGCCCTCTGCCAGCTGGCTGTAAATCTCGGAAAATTAATGAAATCATCACCCCTTAAAATTTTCTCTAGAGCTGCATTGTCAGGAACTTATTCTTTCTACATTTAGCTGCTGGCAAACAGTCCCTCTTAAATCTAATACAATTTAGTAATACTTTCCATACATATTAGGGTGTGTCTTTCTACTCAGTGAAATTGTAATCTAAACAACTGGTACTCTGTGGCATAAATGAATCAAGATGTGTTATATGGGGGAATGAGAAAGGCAGCTCCGTGGAATGAGCTTCTAAATGCTTTCTGTATAGGTTAGCCTGGGTTGGAGGAAAATCAGAGTCTTGTTTCAGCCCTATATTCACATATTGCAAGTCTCTAAATATCCAAGTAGGATGATGATGTCACAAAAAGCCAGGCAGAAGGAGGCCACATAGATCATCTATAAGCAAAGGCCATATGCTGAAGGCCAACTTTTGGTGAATAAAATAGTTATGATCACCATAAGTTTAGGGGCATAAAATGTGTTAAATTTGCATAAAATTTACATAAACCTACCTAAATGATTCCAGCTGCCACAGAAAAATATGTGGGCATCTTCTTACATTATCTTTTTTTTTTTAAAGATTTTATTTATTTATTCGACAGAGATAGAGACAGCCAGCAAGAGAGGGAACACAAGCAGGGGGAGTGGGAGAGGAAAAAGCAGGCTCATAGCGGAGGAGCCTGATGTGGGGCCCGATCCCATAACGCCGGGATCACGCCCTGAGCTGAAGGCAGACGCTTAACCGCTGTGCCACCCAGGCGCCCCTTTCTTACATTATCTTAAACCTCATCTACCTTAAACACGAGAGAAGGGCTTAGGAGAACTGGCTTGCAATTTTCTCTGAAGAACACCATTGCAAAGTTTAATAGTAAAAGCTTGATTAAACGATTGAGGAAGGGGAATCTGTTTAACTTTAATTCAAATGAATCCATGTTTCAAAATCCTCATTTTTGAAAATGAATTCTTTTTGTTGGTTCAGCTTATGGTATGGAATATAATTTGGGGACCTGGGTCATTTCGAGGAAAACACAAATGGGCTCTGGACCCTAGGCGTGACATCTGCTAGCCATGAGATACAAGGCAAATACTTGAAATTCTTTCATTTTCTATTTTCTCAGTTGCAGGACAGAAGATGGGCTTTCTCCAACCTGACTGAACAGAAGATCACCTAAAGGCTTTGATAAATATGACAATCCCAAGACCGACCCTGAGAAATCCTGAGCTCAGGATGAGGAAAAAAGCCAGAAATCCATATTTATGATCAGTACCACAGAGGTCAAAGTTAGGAATTGCTGGACCAGAAGAAATCTACAAGTCCCTGACAACTCTAAAAGTTTATGTCTGCTTAACTCTTTTGATGTTTAAGCATCTTGAAACTCCATAACCTCTGTGGAGATTAAGTCCTTGAAGAATTTGAGGTCTTAAAATCAGCACTGGATTGGGATTCATGGGTGTGAATCCTGAAGTCTTTCACTCCCTGGATGCATGACATTTGCATTTCATTGTGAGTGTTCTACGTAGTTATGAAGTGAAGACTAATTCAGTTAGAAGTTCTCTCAAGTTTAAAACTCTGCAAAGAACTTGATATGAATCTAAGTTATATGACTCAGATACATTAGGAAAGTTGGTGAGAAAAACAAGTTTCTTTGTGCAACGCCTCCTCTTTTTTTTAAGATTTTATTTATTTATTTGAGAGATTGAGCAAGAGAGAGAGCACAAGCAGGGAAGCTGCGGGGAGAGGCAGAGGGAGAAGCAAGATCTCCGCTGAGCAGGGAGCCCAATTGCAGGGCTCCATCCCAGGACCCTGGGATCATGACCTGAGCCGAAGGCAGACATTTAACAGACTGAGCCATCCAGGCACCCCTGCAACACCTTCTCTGAAAAGACATTTCACAGAGACAATCTCTGCTTATGGACTAGGACCTCATAGATGGAGGCTTCAAATCTGATTCAAACCTAGTTATAGTCCTTCTCTACTGAGAACTTCACAAAATGTCTCATATTTCTATTTTAAAATATAAATATGGGGCAAAGAAAGCAAAAGAAATATGTTTAAATGTCTTTGCTCAAAAAGCTAATTATTGTGTAACATCTCCATTCAAGCTCTCAGTCCAACATTATACAAATTATTTGCAATAAAGCATACATCTGGATTAACTTTTGCTGCTTTGGGGCTTGCAGAAAGAACTGTCTACAGAAAGTACAAAGCCTGTATAAATCTGTTTGCAGTGGTCAGTATTCTAGAGGCAGTAGAAAAATAGGTTTTCTGATAAGGCATCAGTTTTGCAATGAACACGATGAAATATGTCACTTTCAAGTTGAGTCCATTTTTGAAATTCCAGGCAAAGCCATCACAGCCCCTGTCATGGAGGCTGGATAATTGGGATTCGTTGCACGACCTACATTCTCTAGGAGATGATTGACGTCCCTGTAGTTTGTGCTGTGAGCAACTGGCCACATTGTCAAAACCTGGGCAAACACAATCCTCTCAAAAGATTCATTGAAATTCAGTCGAATACAAAGTTGTGGAGTGGTTTCTTCATATATTTTTAATACACAGCTTTTAAAGTTATGATTAGAAGGAAATAATGTCTAGAACGTTGCACTGACCAATATATGGTAGCTACTAGCCACATGTGGCTACTGACACTTGAAATCTTGCTAATCCCAACTGAGGTATTCTATAAGGTTAAATATTCCCCAGACTTCCAACAGTCAATTTCTTAAAAAAAGAATACAGAATATCTCATTAAAAATTTTTATATTGATTACATGTTGAAGCAGTAATATTTTGAATATATCAGGTTAAAATAAATAGCAAAGTTAATCTCACTTTTCTTTTACTTTTTTAATGTGCTTACTAGAAAACTTTAATTTTATATATATATATATATATATATATATATATATATATATATCACTTACGTTATATTTCAATGGGACAGAATTGTTTGCAGCAGAAGATCGAACAAGTGTGCCTTCTCAAAACTGTTTTATCAGTGCTATTTGAAGCTCACTGTAGCATCTATTCATACCTACAGTATGTAAGTTCAAGATAGTAATGTTGCTCCACACCAGTTTATTTGATATGAGACCCATAATGTTGCCTCTAAAATATAAAACTCTAAGTTCAGAATAACTTTATGTCTAAAAGGACTTTGATATATAACACAGTGCCTTGGAGAGTCTTAGAAGTGCTAGGTATCCTAAAAAGCATTTAGTTTAATCCTATTTAGTTCACTCTCTTTTAGAGGAAGCAATTAAGAAACAGAGTTGAAGTGCTCTCCTTAATACCACTTAGGAGCAAATCTAGAACTAGAACCCAGATCTCTGACTCACAAATCACAATATTTCTATTTTACCAATGCAATTTAAATGTGACTATGTTTCAAACTGACAATGAAATTATCCCTTGCTTTTTCCTCCCATAATAAATAGTCTTATTTTTACAAAAGCACTTCAATTCAAAAGTTTTTTTTTAAATTGCCATAATTAAGGCTACATTCATTAAAAAAAAGTTTAGTTAAAGTAATTGAATACTATCTTAGTGTTGGTCTCCTTTCCCAATAACTATATTTTGACCTAAAAGGATTTTGCGATACAAAGTAATGAAAGCATAAACCTTACAAAATCACCAAGAAAGCAACCAGCAGGGAAAATACAGTATGTCTTACCAGAAGTAGCAGGAATAGAGGAAAGAAACCAGTGTGATTCAAAGAGAGCCTTAAGGCCCTAGAGCAGAGATGGGCCTCCAAGCACCTGGCCAGGCAGGGGGATTTTCTACTAAGAAACTAAAGACAAGACCCCTGGAGGGATCGAGTCAGCTAAAGAGAGGGAAGGAAGACACTGACCAAACTTGCAAGAGATATTAAAACACACACACACACACACACACACACACACACACACACACACACACATTAATTTAATATATTGGACACAAAGGAAGGGTAAAGGAAAAGTGTTACTTCTTTATTAGATAGGGAGAAAAAACTGTCCCTTGCCTGAGGCTTTCAAGATATTGACTTGGGCTCTTTGGCAAGCATTTAATCTCTTCAAGGCTGAGTTTACTGAGGCGCTAAAATGGTCAGGGTCCCCTACAGCGAAGAATTCAGTCAAACCTTTTACTGTTTTTCCGTGGTAAAAAAAAATGAAAAATGAAATAAAATAATTGATATTCCCTTTTGCAGGGATTGGGAGGGAAGGGGAACTAAAGTAGACTTTGTGAGGTCATTTAAAAGATAGTCTCACGATCAAAGGAGAACAGTCCCTCTTAAATACTGCTTTGATTGAATTGACTAGTCGTTGGGGTTTTTTGTTGTTGTTGTTGTTGTTTTTTGTCAAACAATTCCATGACATATAGTGTATAAAATACCTGCCACTGTACCTGAGCATGCTAGATACCCAGTAAATGTTTGCCTCTGATCAAAGAGTTCGCTCATGTAAATATAAGGTTAGGATGATAAACAATCAGAAAGAATCAAGCGTCTACATTCTATTTATTTTTATTTTAATATTCTGATTTTATTCTATTTTGTAATTCCAATTGCAATGTATTTTCATTGAATGTAGACTGGAAAATATAAAAATATAATATTAAAAGTATAAAGTATGTAATAAAAATCCTTTTCTTCTTTTATTTTCTTCAACCTTTTTTTTATCTCACAATGTCTTTTTTCTTTGCATTTGATTTTCTCTCAAACACTGTTTTATGCTATCTGACACTTTCTCTACCTCTATTCTCTTCACTGGGAAACTACTTTTTTTTAAAGATTTTATTTATTTATTTGACAGAGAGAGCACGCACGCACAGAAGAAGGGAGAGCAGCAGGCAGAGGGAGAGGGAGAAGCAGGCTTCCGCTGAGCAGGGAGCCTGATGTGGGTCTCGATCCCAGGACCCTGGGATCATGACCTGAGCCGAAGGCAGACGCTTAACCGACTGAGTCACCCAGGTGCCCCTACTTTAGTGAGTTTGAGAGCACTCAGTGAGCAGGGCAAGAAGAAATGGCAGGAACATCAGGGAAGCCTCCTGGCCACCTAGGGAACACCAGAAGAGTGGGGATCACCAGCATGTTAACTTTAAAATTAAATGTTATCATTGTATTTAGAAGTGATCTGGCTCAGAGGAACCAACTCTCACTAACCAAACCATTAAAAGCCAGCAAGTCAATTATCAATCTACAAAGAGAGAAAGATCTACCAAGGAGACAAGAAAGTTTACCTCAGTTAGTCAGACATTCTTCTGTAAGACAATACTCAGGGGAAGCTGATTTATAATCAGTAACTCACTTCAGGTCGATGATCTTGATGCGTGTCATTAAACTACAAAGTCCAGATGCGTTTCTCCACGCTCTAGAATTTGCCTGCCAAATCTGCAGGAATTTGTCTGGGGAATCTGCAGGACTAGCAAGAACATTCTTTCCCTCTAGGGAAATGTATGGAGATATTCTGACAAATGCTACTTCCTGACACTTCTTTTTAATTATTCCAGGTTAACCATCTCTCTTCTTTCAATACTGTCTTTCTATAAAAATGTATTATAAAACTGGTTAAAATCAGATTATTGTATCACAATCATATTCTAGTTCTGCTTCTCTAGTAAATGTCCTTGATTGGAGTTTTAGGTGCTATCAAGACTTCCCAGTCCTACATATACAGATGACTCTTGGTTTAGTCATAGAAAGTGCTAATCAAATATGTTATGTATGGATTTTAGCAAACTAATGCATTGAAAGTGATGCTATTTCCACCTTTTTGCTGGACACCTTACTGCTACATTCTGTCTGATTGCATAAGGACTACATACTCTCTTTAGTAATAGAAGCACTGAGCCTCTTTCTAAATAATTTAGGATATGTCCAAACATGTTTTCCATGGGGAATTTTGACCTATATGACTCAGTTGCTTCAGAAAATACCATATCATCTTCTAAAAATTTCAGATCTAGACAACTGGAAAACCTTTGGAAGGGCAAATGCTTCTCTATTTTAATTCCTTCCCAGCCTTCCAAGGCAAATGGGTCTCTTACACTATTTTCTTAAGCCAAGTAAACATCATTAAGTGGGCCTTTGGCAAAGCTTGGATTCATTAAGTGATGTTTCCATTTGAAATTACAAATATAAAGCAATCCTTATGTTCCATTTGACTCCACCCTGAGGATAGATCTATTTACTTCAAATTTTAGTGTAGAGTCAGGATTGTGTCAATGTTATGCTATAGAGACATCCTGGCTTAGATGCCTATGTAATTTCTGCGGGCAGTTTAGAACAAATTTCTCTAAAACCAAGTCACTACACAATATTAAGAATGTTCGATTATTTCATTAACTATGGTTTTGAGGAAGTGTACACATTATAATTTTTATAAATATTCCATTTCTTAGATCCCTGAGGATCTCTCTTACATTTAACAGGTGTTCTCTTTTTCTCCTCACAGTGCATAATTAACAATCACTCAGTACAGTTTTTACAGTGCATGACAATTTTAATAAAAGAAAATAATATATAAAAATCCTAACTAAGCTAAAGGCAAAAGAAGAAGAAAAGTACTGCTTCTTCATACTACCAAACTCCTGATTTGGGGAATATATTTTTATTTGCTCATGATGGCTGAATTTCCAAGGAAGATTCCAGAACTGAACCTACCACCTCCCATCTTTCATCAAGTTATAAACCAAAAGCAAGTAATGTCCAGAGGCAGGCGTGGTGGTAGAAGTGAGGCTGTGGGAGTTGGTGATAGGTCAGCACAGGGACTCTCCTTGCCTTTGAACTTTCTAGAAGTCCAAAGTAAGTTGTAGCTGAAAACGTGAGAGAAATTTCAAAAGTACATGAAATCAGCCACATACATTGTGAAACATTATCCCCATTAGTCTTGAGTAATTATTTTAAAACACACAAACTTTTTATTGACACAGAAAATGAAACAAGAAAAACTATGAGCATATTAGCACAAAGCATCTGATTCTGTCTCCTTACCACCACCACAAATGTGATGGCTTATATTCATACTTTCCTATCTTTGCATCACTTGGATAACACATCTCATAATTTTCATCATAATCTTGGGTACTTTGTTGTGAAAATTTTGTCTCGATAACTACAATTCTTGGAAAATGATGTCAAAACCAACATATTAGAAAACAACAACATATTTTCTCTCGGTCCAAGAGTCTCGATCCATTATTCATCTCTCTCCCACACATAGCTGCCCTTTCGGCTCTCATGCTTCTGCTCTTTCACTCGGCAAGTTCAGAATTTCTACAAGACGTTGGCAAAGATAGCTACGTCCAGCATAAGAAACAACCCCACCCTGACGAGGGACAGATCCAGGCTATGGCGAGTGAAAAATTTACTTGCTGCAGCCCCACCCAATTTAATGGACGATCCTGTGATCCCTGTGTGACTCTTTATGCCCTCGTATATTACCCCCATTAGTGATGCTCTCTAACTTTGCCCTCAACTTGGCAATATGCCTCAGTGGAGACACTGCAGCCCCGTTACAACAGCTCTCCATCTGGTTCTGCATCACGAGTTACGGCAGTTATGTTAAGCAAACTAGCGTGAGCTTTTAAGACCTCAAAAGGTACCCTGGCAGTCCACAGATATCTAGGACACAGAGGCAAAACTAGGAGAAAATATGGGGTTTGGAAAGAGACCTAAGAGAAAAGCATGGGCAAAATAATTAAAACAATAACAATTTTGGCCAACATCCAAAAACATAAGTGAAAGAGGGGAGGTATTTTTGACCCCCTAACTAGTATATTAAAATGTGTCATTTCACATACTCACACTGCATGCGTGATTTGGGTTTCTTTTTCTCAGCCCCAGCAACAGCTAGGAATACTTTGTTGACAGTTTTTACCTCATAAATTTGGCTCCCTGATTCAATTTTTCCTTACAAGAAAAAAAAAAAAAAAAGGAGGGGAAAAAAACTTAAAGATCTTCTCTCAAATGAGATTCTCTTTCCCTCTGGGTTTTCATTGATTTATAATTTCATCGATATTTCACATTTCTATTAAAATACCGTGTTCTAATGCTCAGTCTGGCAGAGGCTTTCCTTTGCATTTGACAGGATGTCCACCAAATCTTCCTATTATGGAGAGAGCTTGGGGTTCTGGGAAAATCAATAGGTATTTAGCTACCAGGGAGCCAGGGAGATGGAGAAATGTAGAAGGGTGGCCACTAGTGACCACAGGGATAGGAATGTCTCTAAGGACTGAAATGAGGCCACAAGCCTGCAAGTTGTGGAATTTAAGCAGTTATGTAACCATCTTCTTGGGTTAACCATTCAGTCTCTCTCTTTTTCCCCATATTCCCTTTAGGTGAGCTGCGGCCAGGAGCCAGACACCATCAGTTCTCTGTGAATTGCCGCTCCGTTGACCATCGTTTTTGTCGGAAAGGGAATGGCCTTTCAGACAAACTCTATTTGCTTAAATTTCTAAATAAGAAATCCTCGGCCTCTGTGATTCACGTTGCTTTGCCATCGTTCAATTATTCACCGAGGCAAAGCCGGGTCTTCTTTTTCAGATACGCTCTGTCAAAAGCCTGCCTCCCCACTATTTGCGGAGGGTGTTCCGTTGTAATGATTCTGCTAGCTGCCTTTTCCCTCATCTCTGCCTGAAAATCAAATCATCTGCTCAAAAGTCAATGAAAGGTCCCAAGCTGCTAAGGCAGCTAAACAAATCTGCTAACAATAATAGCCGTGCTGAGGAGAAATGTAGAAGAAATTAACTGTATTTCTCAGAAAGCATTCTGGGAAACAGCATGCCACACCAAACCCAGCTCTAAAATGCAACCTATTGTGGAGTTGGACGGGTCATGCTTTGTGACTAGAGTTGATGGCTCACATGGAAACAGATGGCATTCTCCCCGCCAACACTCAACCCCACAGCTCCTGAGAGTGAGATCCTGCAATTAGCTGCTTCAGAGTGGTGGGGACAATTGTCTAACAAGTTTCCACTCATCAGGAAGGCAAGGACCTGAGTTGCACTTGGAAAATATTGTGTGACCAAAGCTTTCAAGCAGCAAACCTACCATCAAGGAGAAAGAACAGCCTCCTATGGGAAATAGCCAAACCTAAAATAAAATTGACCAGGCAGAAAGTTATAAATAATATTATTTTAACAGGGTTTTGAGGTACAGCCAAATATTTTGGAATGTTCTCAGTCCAAACAAAGACAGCGTAGTTCTCATTTTTTCCAACCTCATGACTGAGAAAAGAGATAAATGGAAAGGAAAAAAGCCTGCAGTTGTGAAACATAAATTCGAAAGAAAAATCAATCTGGACGGTCATAAAAACCAGGTGGCCAGCAAAAATTGGACTCATTTATGAAGAAATGCACAATATCCTCTAACAGGCAATAATTAAGGTACAGTGAAAAGAGCAAAGAATCTGGAGGCAGAGAGAAGTTCAGATCCTAAGTCCATGACTCACAGAATGTGTGCATCTGGGTAAGTTTCTTAGTCACTCTGGGCCTCACGATCGTCATCTGGAAAATGGAGACAACAGCACTGATCTCACAGAGTTGTTACAGGGCTTAAAGAGATCAGGAATGAAAGTGCCTGGCCCAGCACTCAACACATACAGAGATGTTGGGCCTCCACTGTCTTCCCCTGCTTCCCAAGTCCCTCCACCTCCCCACACACAGGCAGCTCTGAAAGTTTGCAGTTTGGTTTTTGCTTATTATTAAGAGTGATCATGTCAGGGGCACCTGGGTGGCTCAGTCGGTTAAGCGACTGCCTTCGGCTCAGGTCATGATCTCAGGGTCCTGGAATCGATCAGAGCCCAGCATGGAGCTCTGCATCGGGCTCCCTGTTCTGTGGGGAGCCTGCTTCTCCCTCTGCCACTACTGCTTTCCAGCTTGTGCTCTCTCTCTCTCTCAGATAGATAGATAGATAGATAAAACATCTTTTAAAAAAAAAGTAATCATGTAATTCTCAAAATATATATTTGGACTAGAAGTCTGGCAAAATGAGTCAGTTACTGATTCTGCAACTAGACAAGAGGCGGCCTCACCTCTCTGGGTTTCAGGTTCCAGTCTTTAAAGTGAGGCCACTGGAGTACGAAAATCTATAGGGAAACTTCTAGTTTGGGCCTTCAAGGGCTTGCTGTGATCTATGCCTATTCAAACCAAGAGTTCTGCTTTGTTTCCCCTGACCCTTTTCTTGCTATGTTATTTCAAAATGAGTTTTGATATAACTAGTATTGGGATTTTTCTTTTATATGGGGAGATCAAGATCATAGTAAAGGTAAAGAGAGCCTTGTTTTCAGAAGATGTTCAATACATGTTTGTGGAATGAATACGTTACACTAATTAGGATGAAGTAGAATGTTGTCTTTATATAAAACTTGGATCCAGTCCCAACACACTGCTCCTCCTCACTCAGAGCTCTCCTGCCCACGACCCCCATTTCTGCGGAAACATCGGACAGAACACTGCCCCTTGCTACTGCCAAATGAAATTAAGTTGTAGGTGCTTAAAAAAACTTCTGCTTCTGAACCTCGTTTATCTGTACTTCATGAATCCTTTACTATTATTATAATGCTCAAGAGGTTCGGGGAAAAAAATCATTTCTCCTAAATAAATAACAAAACAACTGTAAGCCATCTATACCAAATAAATCCCCGGGGTGGGAAAAAACCCTAATCTTATGGGCTCAGATTTAAATGCTTTGTGTGAAGCCCACCACAAACTGTAGCAGCGCCTCTCTCTCAGACCTAAACGAGCGGGAGCACACAGAGAAATGCCTGCTCTGCCTCTAGAACTTGGACATCAGGCATGGAAAACACCACTTTCTGACCCTGTGAGGCATCTGTCACATGTATGTCAGGTCTATAGAACATGAAAATGTTCAGATTAACCTATGAATCAAAGCCCTTTTATGTGTCAGGTTGGGAATTTCTTACTCAGTGGAAAAATTCATGCTTGCCCGTGAAAGAATTCTTCTACTGTCAACATTTGATATTATTTTTTTAATTGGGAGAGGTGTTCTCTCTACTTCGCCCAGCCCTGGACCATTTGTTGGTCAAGGTTGGAATTGAAATGGCTGTAAAGGAAAAGCAGCGTTGGCTGGAACATCCAGCCCTCTGGCTGTCAGTTTCCTGTAGGCATGTGTTGTTGCTGGCAGTGGCCTCCCAGTTGGCACCTTATAATTTTTCCATTTTCATGGATGTAGTTTGAATTTCCTTAGGAGTCAGTTCTATGGGGGGGGGGGGGGATGCGGTAAATCCAGAAAGGAGCTTTTGCCAAACCGAAAACTTTTTAAAAATCATAGTGTCTTACCAATGGGATTTCAGACATGCCTGTTTGGCTTTCAAGCTTACACAAAAATATAACCATTGACTAGACTACATCTGATGAGTTGTTGGTTTTAAATAGATTGCCCGCTTCTTGAACATATTCCAATCATGATTCTCTGCATTTAATTATTCGTTTCCTTTCCTGCTGTCAGAAACTTAAGGAATTTTGTGGATGTGAACATTCTGGGTGAATACATAAAGACAACAAAGTTTGCCCCCCAAATCCTCTGCAATACGAAGATGTCATAAGTTTATAAGCAGAAAAAAATATTTCAAAAAAAAAACTGGCTTTCTTTTATGTTTAGAAGTATTTGTTTCCAGTAATATCTGAACTCTCTTAAAAAGCACTGAAAAATTTATTCTGAATTTGCTAGACCACTGTTAAAAAAGAAATTCAGAATCCTATAAATTCAGCTACATTACTTGTCAACCAAATTTCAACAGCTAGGCCACTTGTACTTTAAGTTTTACCTAAAGCACTGTCACAGACAAGTATCCATCATATTAATACATGAGGGCTTTCGAGACCCTTCACAATCGGCTATACGATGCTCATTGACCTAGTTCCCATTACTCTCTAACCTACTGTCTTATGCCACGTGGTCTGAGTGGTGCATAGGTATTTCCAGCTCTACACCTTTATCTACATCTGGAACTCTCTACCCTCTTCTCCTTCTATGTTTGGCAATGATCTACTTTTTCAAAATATAAGTACAAGTCTTACACATCTTTATATCCTCAATAAATAGCCTAGTCCAGCACATGGAGGGTATTCACCAAATGTACACGGTTGGCAATTAGAACTCTTTCTTTTTACCAAGGTGTGGCAGTCCATTCACATTTTTCTTTCTTTGTTTTTAAAGTTTGAATAGATTGTATCTAGTCTACCATGCATAGTATCTTGGAATACGTACTATCATTTAAGATTGAGCTCTAAATGGCATGCCAAAAGATTTAGTGAACATTCCAAACTGTCTGATTTCTACCCAGAAGTGGTTAATGTAAGTAGGATCTGGAATATAATATTGAAGATTTTAAAAACTTTAAAAACCTACAGCACTTTGAAATTCATTGTGCTCTTTCATTACATTCCATCAGAGTACATGAACCTGGGCAAGCCACAGACAGAAGCCCTGTATTTAATATTTCTGACACCAAATCCAGGACTTTCTTCACTCCATCACACGTGTTGAAGTCCCCATAATGAGATGGACAGACTCTGAACTGGAGGAAGAAAAAACTTGAAAGAAATATCAGAAACATCACTCCCAAATAAATGAAACTGAACCACTGAGCAGCAAGTCACTCAGCCATGAGAACTAAGAGAAAAGGAGATGATACATTTAATTTTAAAAAAATCATTACATGTACCTAAAGCCATCTAGGGCAATGCAACATATTAATATTTTCCATTTAAAAAAGGCAAAGTGAAAGGTTTTATATTCACACCTGGGATGATCTGAACATCCCTTAAATGGTTCACTCTACTGTAGCCATGCTGGGAAATACTTTCCTATAAAGCAATTACTGTCACTTCCCAAATGACACAGGCTTGTTCACCACCATCACTACAATCTCAACAAGAACAACAGCAACTCTACTTTGAATATTTGTATTGATTTTTTACTGTTAAAGGAGTTTAACATTTATCACCTTGTTTAATCCTAAACACTTGTGAGGGAGAGAGAATTGAAGAAAAAAAATTGGAGAGAAAAGGCCTACAGGACTTAGGTATCAAGTCCCAAATCATTGGCAAGATTGTGTAAAGATAAAAGTATTTGCAAGAGTTTGATTCCCAAGCATGGGAGTTCCCAGTCAAGTTTCCTCCTCTAACACCTTCTTATGGTTAGGGTTTTTTTCTTCCTGATAATCTGAGACCTCCTGGAAAAGGAAATTAGAAAGCAATTTCAAATATTAGTCAATCACTCAATTAAAAGCAAAATAAAAGAAATGAAAAACAAAACGTCTTGCCAAAAGCAGGAATTCGCTTCCTTCCCAGCCTGTGGGGGGGGGGGGGGTGCTGATAAGACAAGGACCTTTGTCTAGTTAGCAAATAGTCCATGAATTTTAATAATCCATATCAATTTCCTCTAGAAAGCAATGAGGACAAAAACCTTATGATCAAATATTTGGAAGAAATTGGTTAAACATAGTTAAATATCTCTTTATTTCAAGACCTCAATATATCAATCAATAATGTGAATTTGCAAGAAAGAACATAATATGCTATTTTCCTCAATTAAATTACTTGACTGTGGTACACTTCTCCCATTCTTTTTTTTCACCTTATGAAGCATCTTAAGAGATGGACACACCTTTTTTTCCCGGACACAATTTTAGGGGTAAATGCTCTATCCACGTCTCTGCAATTTAGCAATCCACTATATAAAACCTGAGGAATACAATCAAGGGGTTGAATGTTTTCAAATCCATATGTTTGTAGCATTAGAGAAGTCTAAATTTGTATTACTGCCTTTTCATGTATGTTAATTGCATAACAAATCATAGGAGTATATTTGTGAAAACATTCAGGGCAAGCACAATCCTTAAGCTTAGTGATCTGTAATCATTTCATGCTCAAACTGTGGAGTTTGAGGAAGAAAAAGAATTTCTGTTTGGCCTTGACCCATGTGAGAAGTCAAGTTTCTAAGTATGGTCGGCCCTGTGAACAAGGAAGTGAGACAGTATTGTATATTGTAGGAAGTGATACCATTACAGGAAGTGGTAAGAGCTTATTGAGCACTTGAATGAAGGAGGGTATATTTTAAGACCCTTGTTAGATATATGAATTCATTTAATGCCAACAAAGGTCCTAAAAAGAAGATACTATTATCTTCTCCTTTTCCAAACTAAGAAATATGGAAAAGTTAAGTAATTTGTCCAAAGTCACCCAAGTCATAAATTGGTGCAGCAGAACATGAGTTCGTGCAGTCATTTCCTGAGTTTGTGCATCTAACCATCACGTTTAACTACCTTGCAAGCATTAGCGATAGAAATGCAATCTTTCTGGAATTTCTATTCTTGCTACTTAAAAATAGATATAATAACTCAAGTATGTAAGTCTTTTCCATAACTGCAGATTGAAAAAAATGCATTTGTTCTCACCTTGAAAATAGAAAAATAGTCCAACACTGAAGTTTACATGACTTTTCTCCTTATATTTAAATCAGCTTTTTTGACCTCCAGCCCTGGTTCAACCAGTGACAATCACACAGCAGATACTAGCAGGAGGTACTAGGATTTTATAATAGATTTAACAGAAATGAAAGTAGTTTAAGGAAAAGACATGTTACTGGGGTTTCTCCCTTCATTCAGCATTATAGATCTATCCTTAAGGAAAGTTTTCACTGAGCATATTAATACGTGGCTTAAAAATCACAGATCTACAAACTAAAAAAAAAAAAGGAAAACAAATCTTCGTAAAAAAAAAAGTGACAGTTAACTTGAAAATTATTGGCTTCTAAGATGTATCTTTTAATCATTTCTGAGAAGGGAACTTGAAATGAGGAACATTTATTAGTGAATTATATTTAGCTTTGAACTGATCCCTAATGGCTTTCAGAAAAGTCCTGGTTTAACCTTGGGATATATTTCACAGTTGCATCTATGGATAGAGCTCTTTCACAGTGCAGTTTTAAAAGAGATGTGCTCTATTTAATTAGACCAATCTACTATATATTTTTAATTTCAAATTTTGGTGACTCTTTATGAAGTCTTAGCAATAAGAATAATACTAAGGGTATTTAATCCAAGTTTATAATACTCCAAACTTACAAGTTCTTTCCCAAATAGATGCAAAGATATTATCTAATATTCTTCTCCTTGACAATATGCTTAAAATCCAGGCAAGTGACAGGTCTTATGCTCCATATTTTATAGGAAAAAGTTCTGAGTCTGAACAAACCAAAATGACTTATTTAAGGTCAGACTGATGGTTTATGTTGATATCCTATATAGCAGGGGTTTTTTCTTTAAATTCTATTTCTTCAAGTGACAAATGAAGAGATAAATGAGAAAGTATTTTGTGTGGTTCTTTTCTCATAATTTAACAATGATTTATTTATGTGTCCACCTACTTGTTTGCTTACGCTCCTCTGTCTTCGATAAAGAAATTGAGGATGTTATTGCAACAATAATGCTTCTTCTGCAGTCACATAATGAGGTTATAAAAATACTAAGTGCTGTCATTTCTCTAAAGGAAATCATTTGCATTGTGTTGTTTACTTCAACCATGATGACAAACCCTGATGCTTGTGTGTTAGGTCTAAAAAAACTAGCTAGAATTGATCTAAAGAAAATTTCTTTGACACTTTTATTTGTTTTAGAGTGTCCTTAATAATCTGGTAGAACTGTCAGTCACCCTAGTAGAGGAAACCCAAACTACTCCTGGTGTTTTAAGCAGGAAGCTATCCAATTCAGGGAATTAGGTATTTATAAAATTATTGGAGAGGTAGAAGAATAAATTATAGGCTAAACCTTCAGAACTTACCCCCAGAACAACACAAAACTTACCTACCAGGGGATCTCTGATCCCACCACTGCAACTACCGTGTCAGAAAGCACACTGCAGAATAGTAATTCAGAGACCAAGAAGCTGGAATCTGAAAACCGTTGAAGCTTCTGCTGCTGCTTCATAGCTGCCTCTGGCAACCAGGAGGCTGAGAAAAGTCCACTGGAATGCTCTTGCAGAGGAACATGCTGTCCTCAAGACCCTGTTTGCCAGGAAATACACAAGCGAAGGGAACAAGAAGACACCCTTTGTCTCATTTTTACCTTCCAAGTTTGTGTGCTCATCTATTTAGCAAAACCCTATTCTCAGTCCAAACTCTAGCATATTATACTGAAGCCTGGGAAATTTTTAAACAGTTCAGCTTATGCAGTACAAAGAAGCACAGCAAAAGGAGGATGGGATGAGATTGAACCAGATCCTATATCCTACCTACCAAATGTGAATTAAAAGTTTTAGCTATGGTTCACTTTAGATTACTTTTCATCCATTCGAAGGCACCACTGGTTGCATAATACACCACTCTTTCAGATAGTTATAAAAAAGAAAAAATATTGTCCGCTAGATCATGAAACAACAGTAAGATGCTTGCAACAGTGAGATGCAGCCAATTTCAGAGATATTATCAGGTAAAAAAAGATGCGCATGTTAGAATCAATGAAATACGGTCTACACATCATGACAAATTATAATGGTAAGACCTTGTCACGGTGGTATGCATGAATATATAGAGCAGTTTACTGTGTTTGGAGAAATTTTGAAAGGTTCAAATAAATTAACATTTCCATTTTTAAGTGACATGCTAATGTGTAAAGAGAAAAGAACCGAAGGATAATAATTTGGACAATTTACCAAATTAAAGAAATGAAAGTTATTTATACCTCTCTAGGTCAAAAATAGATTAAATTACAAATTTCCCTATTAAGAAGTTCTGACCTTGTTGAGAAATGGAAAAAGATATTTTGTGAGTGATATTAAAATATATTAAATCAAGCCACCCAGAATGACTACATTCTGTCAACCTCAACGAAGCACAATTGCTATAAAAAGGGTCATTCTTCTTCCTGGGTAGAGCTCCCAGGTGAGGGTAGAGAGCAGTGGAGGGAGAGGAATCTGTACAGAGCTGTAACTCCTCAGTGTGTGAGCCTACTGGAAGCCTATGAGACAAGCAAGATCCTAGGCTAAGGCTCCATCCAGGTGGATACAGAAGGGCCCGTACATGGTGTAAGACCCTGTACAAGGGAAGCTGCAAGGGGAGAGGCAATCAGTCAGTACTGCTGAGGAAACAGAAGGCAAATGATCTAAGATTGGAGCTTGAGCTAGACGTTTGTTGAGTACCTACTATGTGCCAGGCACTCTTCCAGGTGCTGTTAGCAGAAGAAGGGAGGTGATCAAAAGGTATCAACTTCCAGTTATAAAATAAGTCCTGGGGATGTAATGTACAGCATGGTGACTATAATTAATTATATTCTGTTGCATATTTGCAAGCTGCTAAAAGAGTAGATCTTAAAAGTTCTCATCATAAGAAAAAAAATTTGTAACATTTTTAACTGTATGGTGATGGATGGTAACTTAACTTACTGGGGTGATCATTTTGCAATATATACAAATATCAAGTCATTGTGTTGCAATCTGAAACTAATGTTATATATCAACTATACCTCAACAAAAATATTTTTAAAAATTTAAAAAGAAAAGAAAAAAGAAGAAAGAATCAAGGTCACGTAAAATAAGTAGTATTCACGGCCCAGAGTTCTCAGCACAAGGCATGTTAGCTGGTCCTGACAAAATTATTTCAGTGAGGACTCAATTATCCCACTTTTGTCTTAAATTGTCAAATGAGCCTCTAACCTGAGATCAGAACTTAAAGAGCTATCCCCTGAGCTGTTGAGAGGTCTGGGCACATTCCACCATCACCAGCAGCATTCATAGTAACAACCTGTTCCTGGGTACCAGCACCAAAATGTCTAGAAAATAGAAGTTGGCCGGTGATATTTATGGTGCATAATATATTTTGCTGTCAGCTCAAAGATTGCAGATGTCATTTGCCAACAACTTGCTTATTTGATTTATGGAATAATTAATTGCATGTAAGATAAGCCGTGCACTAAAAACTGGCAGCTATAATTAATTGACCCTCATAGCAAAGAGATCTTTATGCAATTGTGAATGCAAGTTCAGAGACCACAAAACCAGTGTCTCTCAAATTGCTTTACTCTTTCTCAATATCTCATTCTCTAGGTGTGGGCCAAGGGCTATAACCCTTTATATTCATTTGGTGCTTTGTAATTTACAAAGTGATTTCCAATGGGTGCTATTTTGTTGGGTCATCACAACACACCTACAATGAACACAGAAAAGGCATTGTTATCGTGCTGAGGGCAAAGAAAACAAACCCCAAAAGGTGACATGACTTGCCCAGTGCCACACAGTACGTGAGGGAAACCCAAGCACGGTGACTCCCAAGTCACTTTGGGTAATGCCACATGGTGTGGGATGTTAGGAAAAGCACTGGCTTCAAAGTGCGTGTATTTGAATCCTGCTTCTGCCATGCATGGCCTGTAGGAACAAATCCTTCCACCTCCAGGGGACTGTTCCCTCCCCTATAAAAGGGACAGAACAATTTCTATTGCAAGCTTCTGGTGGAGGATTAAATGAAAGGAAATAAAGCATGGGCTAGTGCTTCCCTCTTGGTGCCCAGCACGTAGGAGGCACCTACAACTTCAGCTTCTGGCTGCTTCACATACTCCAGTCTCCCTGCCCCGCCCGACCCTCCAGTCTTTTCTATTCCTTCAGCTGCCTGACTTAGCCAGGGGTTCAGTTCATCAAAGGCTCCCCATAATTCTGCCATGTCAAGGGAAGATCAGACAGCCTTAAAAGATCCTTTTCAAAACTTCAGTAAAACCTTTTTGAAATAGATCCACTCCAAAGGAGATTGTGCTTCAAATAAAACAATATTTGAGCCAGGTTCATACTTTTTTTAAGATAACAAATGTACCAGTCTAGACAAAGCCACTTGTGTGGGGCACAGAATTTTGACCAGTGTCAGGAAGTGCAGTAGCTATATATACTTTCATGTTTGCCTTCAAGGAACCTAGAGCCGAAAGGGAAGGGCTTACCAGAGAAAGGACGCATAGAAAAACAAACATGACTCCTTAGTTATCTTTTTCGTTAACTAAATATGAGAGCATGTCTTCTTCACCTGTCAACCACAACTCACTGCTAAGAATTACAGTTTTATTTCCTTACAAATGAGGCAACTGTTCTAATTATAATGATACCTTGTGTTCAAAGTACCAACAGCACTTTTCTTATTAATTAGTAGTAGACTCACCCAATCAAACAGCAACAATTCTTTCCCTGGTATCCTTTCTGACTGCAAGCTGCAGGATTTTTGTTAAAATAAAATCTCTGCAGGGTACCTGGGTGGCTCAGTTTGTTAAGTGTCTGCCTTCAGCTCAGGTCATGATCCTGGGGTCCTGGGATCAAGCCCCAGGTTGGGCTCCCTGCTCAGTGGGGAGTCTGCTTCTCCCTCTCCCTCTGCCCCTCCCCCTACTCATGCTCTGGGGCTCTTTCAAATAAATACAATCTTTAAGAAAAATAAAATAAAGTAAAATAAAATCTATGTTCTGACTGTATGCAACCCTCCTGGCTGGATTATTTTCTACACAAATCTTGCTGAAGTAAGTGTGTGTGTGTGTGTGTGTGTGTGTGTGTACCCATCCATGTGCATATGTGTATCATGAAGAATGACAAGGATGGCGAACACATTGACGAATATACTGTAGAAACCTAACATGGAGTACAGTTCATGAAATGGGTCAACTAGCCCCTGATTTATTGCTCTCTCTTAGTATATTTTCATCACCATCAATAATACTTCTTGGAGCACAGTCTCCAAGTATGTGATTTCCTCTCCAGTCTGTGGACTGTGACTGCAGACTCAGCTACAGAAAAATTTTCCAAAACATTTTTAAGTCACCTCCAGATCATATACTGAAGAGGTTAGTCTATATTTCATCAGAGACCCACAAGCACTAATTTTCCAGATCATGCCTCGTTGGAGCATGGTCTGTGCTGATCAATTTAATCAAAAGTAACACCTGAAATGAATGGCTCAGAATGGTTCTGCTCCTGAGCTCAGCAATATGTGCCATATTAGAGAAAATGAGAAAAATCACCTAAACAGTGAGTTGTTTGTGGTCTTGGGCCCTGTGTAAACATGTTGAATCTATTGCCCCTTGATGGTATTGTTCACACACATACACACACACACACACACACACACACACTGATTTCTTTTGATTTGGCAGAAAAGGGCTAGTTCAAAAGAGAAATGGGCAGGGGCTGTTGTATAAATTATGCGAGTTACTTTTAGGCAATTAGAATGGATCTTATTTTAACAAACACATACACAGCAGCCTCCCCAGTTAATGGTCCTGCATGAGGGAGTGTTGAGAGAAAGATTAAAAAGGCATAGCAAATAGTCCTCACAAAGCTCACTGCCTAGTGAGGGAGGCGGGAAGTGTGCTCTGACAGTGTGGTGGGGTGAGAGCTGAGGGAGGAACCGCAAGAGGCTGTGGATACATGTTGGAGGGCAATGCGGTATCTCTGAAGAGGTGATGGATAGACTGAAACTGAGTGGTTGACTGGGAACAGCCTGGGAGCAAGAGCAGAGGGAAAGAACATTTGGGAGAGGACCTAAAAGCCAAAGACAGCACTGCAGGTAAAGGGCACAGCACACAGTCCAGCAGGACAATGCCTGATCCTGGGGCAGCAAGAGGGAAAATGGTGAGAGCTAAGGCAGCATCAGGTCCTCACAGGCTTTGTATGGCCTGCTAAGGAGAAAGCTGAGAAGGATTTCAACAGATGACATGATTCAATTTACTTTTTGAGACATCTGTGGAAGCAGCGTGGAGGGCGAACCGAGGAGGGCGAGGGGGTAGGCGGGGTTGCATCCAGAAGCCATAGTAGTCATTATCACCATTCAAGGCTTGAACCAAGGCAGTCAGAGGAGTGCTGGTGAGGAGGAGGGAAAAGAGTATAAAAGCATATGCAGGCTACCGTACTGGTGATTTAAAAAGTAAAATCACCTTATAAATCGGTATCTTGGTGTATGGAGAATGCTTCTCTCTCTCCTGGTCTCAATTGGCAGCTTAAAATGTGGTGTATGCATGAGGAACGTTTAGTTTTTATGGCGATTCAGTACTTAGTTTGTTTTTGTTTTTATCACAATGAAGTCAGTAACGAAAAAGCTGGAAAGGAGAATCTTTGACTTACTTAGGATAACTTAAAGGAGCCCCCTGAGGTCTTTCATTATTTTCTACATAAGATAGTAGAAATGGCATTTTCAGTTGTTAATATTACGCATCCAAACTACCTAATGTTTACGAGGACTACCATTAAAAGTAGCAAAACCAGCGGTGATGATGTTGGCTGTCAAGGGGAAGTTCCAGATGAGCCATGCCACCCAACCAGTGGAGTGTTTCTGAATTAAGCACAGCTACTTACAGGGGGTGTAGTTACAGTGTAGCTGCCTGCAAATGAAGAACAAAATACTCTGTCCAACATAAAACACTTATTTGCTATTTTGTGCCTAAAAGTTGCTCCTTGGATCCAACTCAAAAATGTGTCACAAAAGACAGACTGTTTTTCCGGCTTACTCTTTTTGTCCAGATGTCACTAAATGTTCAAATGTTCATAGTTTTGCTGTGTACAGAACAGAAGCTGTTCAGGCTTTCTCTCTCTCTCTCTTTTGGTATTCCCAGATTACTTTTTATTTCATGTTCTTTTTTAAAAAAGATTTTATTTTATTTATTTATCTGAGAAAGATCGAGAGAGAGAACACAAGTGGGGGAGGGGGGCAGAGGGAGAGGGAGAAGCAGGCTCCCTGCTGAGCAGACAGCCCAACTCAGGGCTCCATCCCAGGACCCTGAGATCATGACCTGAGCCAAAGGCAGACACTTAACGCACTGAGCCACTCAGGTGCCCTTATTTCATATATTACCAGGTATAGCTGGGACACATTTTTTTTCTTTTTAAATAAATAATCACATATTTTAAAATTTTCTCTGGGCAAAGGTTTGTAGCATAGTAACTGGATTATAACTGTTTGTTATGTAGAAATGTTAATGATTATTTTCTCCCTTACAAAAGACTACTTGTATCTAAACGATGTTAGTTTTTTGCCCAGCTCAGAATAATCATAGTGAATTTAATCCTGCTTATTTTCATGTTGAACAAAAGTGCTACCTATACCCATGTGTTTATGTGAGTGTGTATACGGGTGTGGGAAGGTGATGCTGGTGCAAGGGAAAAATATAAAGAGTTTAGAGATCAAAATTATAAGGATAAAAGCCCTCTACATATTGGGTAGGTAATTCTTGTGCCTCCCCATCAGGCCTCCTTTTTGATACTACAGATAAGAGAAAGCATGTCATTCCTCTCATCCCTAATTCTTCAATGCACTTTCATGAAACGTGTCTCAAAAACGTGTAATACACCTACAGCATTCAGTTCACGGTGCTAGAGAAATCAGCCAGGAGACAGTGTAGGATGGTTATAGATATTTATTCTTATTTTTAAAGGATTTTATTTATTTATTTGACAGAGAGCACACACACAAACAGGGGGAACAGTGGGCAGAGGCAGAGGGAGAGGGAGAAGCAGGCTCCCCACAAAGCAGGGAGCCCAATGCAGGACTTGATCCCAGGACCCTGGGATCATGACCTGATCTGGAAGCAGACGCTTAGCCAACTGAGCCACCCAGGCGCCCTGCTTATATTTATAAAGCAAGCTGCATTGAGGGAACTAGAAGAAATACAAAGACTGATCAATGAAGCAATTGGAGAAACTGAGGAATTATGTTCACTCGCAGGAATTGGGGAATGTTTCTTGAAAGAGATTTTGAACCCTTGAGGATGGGTAAGTGTCCTTGGTGTGAATATATATAGTTCATAAGAAAGAAGAGGCAAGGACAAAGCCAAGGTGACAGAAAAGAGTGTGCTATAGGGAAAGTGGACAAAGTAGGCACATTTGGCTCAGCATCATGTAGCAGAAGTGACTGGGATAAGAGTCAAGAAGGGAAAGTTGGCTCCCATAAACACCCAAGTCAGGCGGCCATATTTGAGTCAGAAGTAGAGAGCCACTGAAGAGTTTTGAGTAGCAAAATGACTATCACAACCATATTTAAGAAAAAATTTGCCTGGCACTTATATATTTTGAAGAGATGAAGAGGGAAGACATGATAAATTAGGAAACAGGGAAATTAGAAATTTATCTCTTTAAGAAAGAAGGTATTAAGTAGGGCCTGAAGAGAAATAGTGAGAATAGAAAAAAGAAGCTAGATGTGTGTTTATTCCTTGTCATGGTTAGTCATCATTTTCTTGTGGTTGGCAAAGCACTTCTCTATGTGTGGAAATAAGATGGTTCCCATGAGTGATGGGCCATCATGGAATGTTGCAGAGGTAGTTCAGTTAGTTGATGTTGATGTATTTCCTGCAAAGTCCAGCTTACTCATTAGCGTTCGTGTATTTACTGCAGAAAACACATACATATATATACACTAAGTTGTTGTGGGTTGGGTTTTTTTTTTGGTTTTTGGTTTTGTTTTTTGCTTTTTGTTTTTAGGAACCAGAATGAAGTGGGAAGATACTATGGAATGTGGAAAGACAGAATACTAATGAAAATTAAACATTCAAAATGTTTGGCCTTTAATGAGATACTACAGATCAATGGAAACGAGATCCCAGGGCTTCGAAGTCAAAGCGTTATTCAGAGGTTCACGTATTGTAAAAACATGCTGAAAGGGAAAGAAAATAGGAACTCTGTCCTAGAAAGCATGTAGGATAATTTATTCGATGAACATTTAATAAATCTATATCCGGCGCTGTGCTTGGTTCTGAGAATAAAACAAGGATGGCCATCCAGACCCTTACACAGTTCATCATTGAGAGTGATGAATAGTAGCCATGGTGGAAAATAGGGAGAATAGGGCATGAATGAATGGATTTGAAGCATGTTGAACTAGAATAATCAAAAAGGTAAGAAATTCTGTCTCAGAAGTATTTATCTTTTAAGAGAAGATTCTCTCGTAGGCACTTTTATTCATCCAACTTCTGGATGGGGAGGTTTCATTTTGTTTCCTGAAGAAGACCATCATCTGACAGAATGTGGGAAATGTCAGGCAAACCTGAAAGGATGATCTGGGGGAGGAGGCAGGAATCATTCGTGATGCGAGGAAGCCTGGAGCTTGGGAGAGTGAAGGGGTGAGGGAGGATATCAGCGCCCGTCCCCCCCTCCATCTACAGGGAAAGAAGCTTGCCCCCTCCGTGGACTCACTTCCCTTTGTGTGTACCCTATCCCACATACACATTTGGTAGTTGGTGGAAAGAAAGGGGGAAAGGAAAGGAAAGGAAAGAAAGTTTACGTCAAGTTTCCACACTTTCAGAATCCAGGCTGAACACAGCCATTAGGAAAAAAACAAAGTACCAACTCCTCTTTTCTTAAATATCCCCTTGCTTCTTGAATCCAACTCCCCTCTCCTTTATCTCAAACCCTGTCCTTCCTCACAGTGAGTTCTGGAGACTAGTCATGTTTCTACAGACTACCTCATTTTTTTCATTTGTAAATGTAAATTAGAATTCCTCACCCTTAACTTTTTTTTTCACAGATTTAATAGGTATATTCCTTTAAATGTTCTGTGCTCCTTTGTAAGAATTGCAGCACAAGGTTAATGCTGCCCAAGAAAAATAGGTTTTATTTTCACTTTTTTTTTTTTTTCTGCTTCACAGTACCATGCTAAATATATTACTCCACAGCAGAGTTCTCAACCTTGGCTGCACATTAGAATAATTTGGGGACCTTTTAAAAATCCCAATGTATAAGCTACACCAAAGGATCTGGGGGGTGAAACTCAGGCACCAGTATTTCTAAGGCTCCCCAGGTCATTCCAATGTGCAGCCAGGATTAAGAAGCACTAATCAGCCGCAACACCTAATTACCTCCCAATTCCCCAAACTGGCATTTATTTTTATGATTCTGGTATCCACACTGTTTTCTTGGTATCAAATGCCTTTCCTTATTTACCTCCTAAAACAAAACAAAACCAAACCTGCACCGCCATCAAAACCCCCTCCCCTACAAAGTCCTCTTTCCTTCCCCATCGCCAGTCTGACCTTCGTTGTCCCTTCCCCTCACTGCCTCCAAGCAACTTGTATCCATCCGAACACACCCGCCACTGGGCTTAGGACTCTAGATACTTATGGGCATGGCTTTTTCCCCAATAAATTTCAAGCTACTTAAGATAAGGATTGGGGCTTTTTCACTTGCACGTAGTGAATATTCAATAAATATTTTGAAATCAAATTAAAATCGCCAAAAATAAATAATATAAATAAACCTATACTTTTCCCATATATAGTGTGGGTAATGACTTGCGCCTTCTATTAAAAATGAGTTCCTTGGAAAAGCCATAATACCATTTCTTCTAAAGCATGAGATATGATTTACTATTCCTGGCAACAGCTGCCGCTTCTCAATGATAACTTCGAAGTCAGTGATAACATAATTCAGCAGGCATGGTGATTCTCGATCTACACGTGACACCGTATGCACGGGCTGCAATATAGAATTACTTCCTGCTCTTACAAATAACACGCCAGGTTTTATTTTGTAAATCTTCACTTCCATTAAATGAGCATTGGCCAAAGCATCTAAGTCCTCCCAGGGTAATGGCTACAGACTGAGGAGGAGGCAGGGGGTGGGGAGGGGGGTGGGGGGAAAAGGGGGCGGGTAAGGAAGGGGAGAGGGAGGGTGTTGTGAGTGTAATGTGCACAAACCCCATCCTGGAAGAGACAATTTCGGCGTGGCCAAAACCTCTTCCCTGCATTCCAAGCGTCCCTGTCTTTCCTCTCTGCTCCCACTGAAAACCCGGATTTAGTTCTATCTTAGTGCTCTGACTGCCTCCACGATCAAATGGGGACCGACTTGAAAGCAAATATCATGTTTTACTCATTTTTTCCTACATAGCACTTGCCTATCACAGTTCCTATCACACAACAGGAGGCAAAAAATATTTCTTGAGTCAGCAATTGAACCAAAGGGAGAACTTTGAGTTGATAAAAGTAGGTATTTGTATGAAAAGTTCTGTCTCAAAAATGTTCCCGTCTGTCGCCTGTAGAAAGCCAGCCCCGATTCCTGCCCCACCCACAAGTACGGCAACTGGAACACGTACCCGATTAGATAGGAACACCTAACGAAACACAACTAAATACATAAGTGAAAGATCGAGCAAAGATTATTTAAGTGATAGGAGTTATAAATTTCACTTGCCTGTTCAAAAATCTCAAGAATTTACAGTTAACCTAACGGTCCAGAACAATGAGGTATGTGAAGAACCTACTTTGGATGGGAAACTTAAGGGAATGCAAAAAACCTTGATGATCGAGATCGATGATACTTAATATAATATTTTCAAAAATCAAAATCAGTGAAAAAATCCATTATGAACAATTATAAGGACATAATACATATAGGATAGATTTGTAGTGTATTAACATTATCATATCATTAGCAATATCATACCAAGATAGTATATGAGCATTATTACATAATGCTATTAATAGAGCCCCCAGCATGATAATAACAGCCCACAGGTTTTGGTGCACATAGCTTTGAAATTGTAACCAGGGCTACACAGGCATGGCCTGCTTTATGAAAAGAAACAGTTTAACACCAAAGCTCGTTGTGGGTGATTTTTCATAAGCAGGAGCAAATAATTTTTCATGTTTGGGTTTTAATTAGTGGTCAAAGTCTATGAGAACCAAACTGAGGACTTCAGAGGGGAGGAGGGTGGGGGAATGGGATAAGCTGGTGATGGGTAGTAAGGAGGGCACGTATTGCATGGTGCACTGGGTGTTATACGCAACTAATGAATCATCGAGCTTTACATCAGAAACTGGGGATGTACTGTATGGTGACTAACATAATATAATAAAAAATCATTAATTAAATAAAAAAATGGAAAAAAAATAGTGGTCAAAGTATCTAATGTGTTAGATAAGAAGTTGATACTGCCCCTACTGTGATGTTCTAACAAGTATTTATATATTGAAAGCCTTAGGCTTTCACTTCACCATTCACTCTATCATTTCTTGAGTGTCTAGCACTGTGCTCAGCACTGAGGCTAACGCACTGGCCAGCTAGGTGCAGACACCCTTGTCAGCAAACGCCAGAATACTGAGAATGATTCAAGAGAAAGCAGTGAGGTTACCATGGAGACAGGAAAGGCTTCTCCCTAGGGAAAGGATACAGGGACAAACTGAAAAAAAAATTCAGGTCAGGGTGATGCATAGTTAACATTATTTCTCAAAACTGCATTTTCCCCCATCAGGTAGTTGGCAATATGTATTAAACACTTTAAAATTTGGAGTAATTTTGATGATTTCCATTTCAAGGAAATTAATTCAAAGAAATCTTAATAAATGTGTGTTAAGATTTCTCTCCATGAAAGTCCATCATAGTACCTTCTATAATATAATAAAAATAAATGAATAAACTTAACTGCCACTGATATGGTATTATTGAGTTACATACATTGTATATGGAATATTTGCAGTGCTTAAAAATATGTTGGTAAGAAATCAGTAATGACACAGAATGGTACACACACCTGCTACTTTTCAAAGTGTGATCCGTAGACTAGCAGCATTCTCCAGGAGCTTGTGAGACATACGGATTCTCAGGCCCCAGCCCAGACCTACTGAATCAAACTCTGCATTTTAACAAGTCTAAGTGATTCTTATGTGCATTCAAGCTTGAGAAGCACTGGTACGTGCCATATTTTTTTAAGCAAAAGAAAAATATATATATTATGATTCCACTTTTGACTCCCCAAAGTTTGACTCAATGAATAGAAAAAAGAGTGACTAGACACACATCAAAATGTACACGTGATCATCTCTGGGGAAATGGGCTTTTTCTTTTCTTTTTTCTTATCTTTTCTAAATATTCAACTACAAATATGTATTACATTTGTTATAAGAAAAAAAAGTGATTTTTATAAATGTATTCTCTGTTGCTTTTCTTTTAAAATGATTGTTCATAGTGATTTTTTTTTTCCTATAAGATAAAAAATTCAGGTCAGGTACAAGTTGAGGTCTGCAAAATTGAAAATATAATTTCACATCAATAAGTTCTAGGAGCATACATCTAGTATTGCGATTTTAAATGTTTCTTTGCATTGTTTCCATAAGAATATTTGTCTCTTTATATCCATGTTTCTTGCTTTTCTGCCTGTTAAAGTTATGACTACATTTGTAAAGCATCACACCTATCACCAGTTTATGTAATCCCTCAGATAGTACTTGAACCTCACCCTCTCCCCTGATGTCATCCTAAAACTAAGATATGAAAAGTTTCTACTTTTTCCTTTCATTTTATTCTAGGACTTGAAAAGCCTCCTTTCAAGACAAGTGTAATTAGCATACCCAGCTGTTACTAGTATGAAAACCCTCTTTGGGCTATTTTTAATCCTATCCTATTCTTAGAGGATTCTGAGGTTAGAGGACACAGGAGGTATCGTATTTGAAGCCAAGGCATGAAGGAGGAAAGGTCTCTGCCTGGAGAGCTGCTTGGGTGGGTCCGGTAGACATAGAGAAGACGGAAGACAAAAAGAATGGAGCTATCAGAAGAAAATTAAAAGGGCCTGCTTCCAAAGCTTGCCTTTAACAGTCCCCGCTCATTTCAAGACATTTCGGGAATACAAGCAAAATCCCATTTCAGTGCAAACCTTTTCAATGTAACATTTTGTTAATGAATCAGTGCACATGTCCTCTGAGAAGGGACATAGTAATTGTGCTTTGCTCATCTCGTTCCATGGATCTTATAGAACAAGCAACAAGCCCCATCAATGTAGCAGGCTGATTAGTGTAAGCCTTGCCCTGCTGGGCATCTCTGCTCTTTTCTGTAGCAGGGAATTTAAGCAATAGCAATGGGAAGATAAATGAGACCAAGAGGATGCCCTTCAGAGGAGTCTCAGGTGGAGGAGATGAGAAAGATGATTGGAAAAAATGTTAGAAGAAATGGAGAGCAAGTACCATTTATGGACCATCTAAAAGGTAGGCTTTTGCATATATCATCTCATTTAATCTTCCTAACAGATTGTACCGTAAGCTGGCTCACACTCAGCAGGTTCGTAACTGTCTCCTAGGCCCATCTAGTGAATGGTGGAATGAGAATTCCATTTAGCCTTAGTTAATTCCAAAGTCCATCTTCCTTCCACAAAGACACAAAGCCTCAAGAAGCGATTCTTCTGATTATGACTCATTTACTGTATCCCAAAAAGCTTTTAACTTAAAAACATTTCCCAAAGCAAGATTTCTGCCATCCGTGATTCACAGACTATCTTCCATCAGTTATACCCCAGGTATCATGTTAAAATGCAGATTCCTGATTCCATTCTCTTAGAGGCAGGTGGTCTAAGTGGGGCATAGGAATCTGTATTTTAAATGTCTCCCAACCAGTTCTATGCAGACCACAGGCAGCCTGCCTAGGAAGGATATAATCTACCTATCATTGAAAGGAGACCCTTTGTCACTGCTGGAGCAAAGCCCATCTTTGCGCATCAACATAACATGTCTGTTAACTCTGCTCGCTCCTCTTGGTCTGCACCTGTATTTCACTGCCTGGTTCAAGGCTCTCTGAGATAGAGGACGAGGATCTGAAGTGAGAAGAATAGAGGTCGAGTCTTAAACCTCGCCATTAACAAGTGACGCTAGGTAAAGAAGTAGCAACTTCTCTGAACCTTAGCTTACTGGTCTTTAACGTAGAGAAAATATTTCCTGCTTCGGCCTCCTCACATGAGGAGCGTGAGGAACTAGGAAGAGGACTTACCTAACATGGACTCATAGACTATTACTAATTTTCCATACAGATGTTAGGAATTGGGTGAACAGTAGGGGCTGTGGAAAATGAAAAGAACCCCGGACTTTAAGTCAGACGTGAGTCACAACTCCGACTCTGCCTCTCACAAGCTCTCACTTTGAATCTGTAACCTCCTAGAGCCTGTTTCCTTTTATGTAAAAAGAGAATAACAAATATGTATGCCCAGGAGCAGGGATGGAAGTAACCTGCACATCCAACAGCAGGAGACTAGCTACGTTAAGGAGGCTTTGTCCGTGCTGTCAGAGAGGAGCGCCTTCTCTCCACTTCTGGTGCCTGTGGAAAGCATCCCCATGGCCTCTCTCCTGCTTTTGAGTCACTCTACCCCTGAAAAGGTGGCCTAACATCTGTGTGGCAGATCTTGGCTTGGCTTTATCCTTTTCATTTTGGGAACTGAGCTAAGCTACATAGGTGGGCTTTGAGTACATAGGCTCAGTATTTACAAGCCTGCTTGACTAGTCACATAAACGACAGCCTCCATCTGCAATAAAATTACATCTGTAGTCTCCATTTGTTTCCTTCTCAAATTGTTCAGAACCCCGGGGACAGGGGAAGACGGATGCTACTTATTGGATCCTCTCAAAACTCCAACACATATTTTGAAAGCTATGTTGTATCAAAAAAAAAAAAAAAAAAGAGGTAAAGCCCTATGTACCTCCTGTCATGGAAATTATCTTGGGATATTTTAAGTGAAAACTCTCAGGTCCAGAACAGGTTAGTGTGTTCCCATTTGTATAAAAATATAGGATGCATTCACAGAGAAGTATACACACATTTAATCAGAAAATTAACAAAAAAAAAATACGGAAGAAACTATTTACTCTGGTTTCTCTGGGGGATGGAAACTGAAAATGTGAGGTGAGATATATATGCTCTAACATGATTTTAACTTGTAGCTACACTTGTATTATGTTTTAAATTAAAACATATATAAAAAATTCACATCCATCGCATTGTTGTGTGAAGGAATAAACAGTATTGCACAGGTAAATAAAACCTGCATCAAGAGGCAGTAAGTTCAGCTTCTTTAGTTTCCTACCAGGATGTCAGCCCCCCTTGCAAACACTATCCCTCTGGACTTGTAGGTCACTTTCTTAGAGCACTACACTCTGAATTCTCAGCCTTAGCTGTGCCCCTGGTCATCAGGGGGTCTACCGCACCAGAAAGCGAGCCACAGGACAGCAAGGAGCCCGAAGCACAGCCCTTCCAGCACCCAGCCCAGCCTCTGACCAGAGAGGAGAGCCAACATGTGTTTGTACCACTGAGTAGCACACAAGACTTTCAGTGCCTAAGCCAACCATCTACTCTAGTTGTCATGGAGCTGGAGGTGGGATAAAGAAAGCCTTCTCATGCCTCCCCTGAGCAGGAAGCATGGCTTCAAAGGGCAGCCGAGAGCCCGCCCCCCCCCCCAGGAACTCAGCATGTGACATTATGCGCAAAATCACCACATGTGTGCTCTCATACCATCATCTCCTCACACGGAAATCTTAAATGGAAACATATGGCCAGCACAAAATGAATCTGACTTTCTTCCCTCTGTGTGTTTGGTGATTATTTGTCAGAGTTTAAGAAAGTGTAAAATAAAAATTACCAAAGGATTGTAAAATGGGCTGCAAGCTCATTGGAAGGTTGTTTGTTTGTTTGTTTACCTCGGACGTGGTTTAGGAAGTTACACATTGGGGCTGAGAAGCTTGGCTGACGTCCATCTTAGGTAACGGTGCATTCCGGTTGAAGGATCATAGGCCAGGAAGTCGTGTGGAATGGCTGCAAGTCATGATTCCAAACCCCGGGGTCTGTGGCACATGCTCTCCAAGCCATTTCCACTGCTCGGAAATGAGAGTAGTACTTGCCTTGAGGGTATAGTACCTGTAAAGTATGAGAGAGATGTCTTATATATGGTAATAATTATTAACACAGAAATTAACTTACAAAAATTAATAGAACTGACTATGACTAATCATCCATTCAGTTATTCATCTTGTTTCCCTCCCCTGCCCCACTGCTCTGTAATCTCTTAGAGGGCAGAAATTTCTTTTGCTCATTTTTATGAGCACATTGTCTTATTTATAGCTCACTTCCCAATAAAGGAGAAAGAGAATTGGAAATAACTTCAAACCATGCTAACCAATGTCATTTCCAATCATACTCAACATGAACCCATGGAACAAGGCATTAGTCTCTTCCCTCTTCCTTTTCACATAACACACTCAATGCTGAGAAAGGGAAAAACATCAGGCCAACTGCACCTTAACTCCTGTATGATTTCCAAGAATTAGCTAGAAGCACGATCCTTGAGTTGAGAAACCAAATAATTACCAAATTATTAAACCTTAGCAATATGCAATTTAAATCTCCCTGCTTTAAACTTAGGTCTGCTTTTGGGAGGTCAAGTTATGTTTTAAATAACTTATTCTGGAACACAGAAACAGAAAGTTCCAAAATAATTACAGTATAAAATTTGTTCTTGCTAAACAGTGTTTGCAATAGAAAGCCGATCATTTCAATTCTCCCAAAATATACTAAACTTCAGTGGGCCAGGCAATACGAGACACAGAAAAACCCCAACATGAGTAAGACATGCTCCTATTCCAAAAATATTATGCTTACCACCTAATAAAATGACCCTACATCTTCCTTCTCTATTTTTGTTTCTCTAAATTTGTAAAGGACTTAATTATTAGGCTGTTAGGCTGCTATCAACCCCTCCGGCCTCACTAATCCACATATGTAATAGAATTCTATATGACACAAAATGATTTTTTAAAATTCCTTATCAATCAATGAGTATTCATTTTGCAACTAAAATACTATGAGCCTGGCTTTGCTAAAACATAGATTCACAGTTTACATGTGCCTGGAATTCCTACAACACGTGTAGGTGTTAACCTATATAGTTTTTAAGTTATGTACCTAAAAGCAAGGCAATATTTATCTTTAAACATACTAAAATACAATGTGATATCTATTTATTTAAGTTAAAATGGACTTTTTGTTGAGATATCATTTACATAGGGTGTACAATTTGATAAATTTGACAAATGCATATACGTGCAGAAATGCTACATTCCTGGGGCACCTGGGTGGCTCAGTCGTTAAGCATCTGCCTTCGGCTCAGGGCGTGATCCCAGGGTCCTGGGATCCAGCCCCACATCAGGCTCCCTGCTCTGCTGCGAGCCTGCTTCTTCCTCTCCCACTCCCGCTGCTTGTGTTCCCTCTCTCGCTGGCTGTCTCTCTCTCTGTCAAATAAATAAAATCTTAAAAAAAAAAAAAAAAAGAAAAGAAATGCTACATTCCTAACAAGTCAGAAATCTATCACCCCAGGAAGTTCCCTCCTGCCACATCCCAATCAGTCCCCACCCTTACACTCTTCAGAGGCAACTGCTGTTCTAATGTTTGTTACTCTGTATTAGATTTGGAACATCATATAATCATATAGTATGCACGCTTTCGTGTTAGGTTTTCTTTGCTCAACATTTTGTCTTTGACATTTATCCATGTTTTTGTAGTTCTTTGTCATTGTTGAGTAATACTCCATTGTAGGGACATACTACAATTTATTTATCCGTTCTCCTGTTGGTGGATATCTAGGTTATTTCTTGTTGTGAGCTATTATGAACGAAGAAGCTGTATCCTTTTGAAAATCTTTGTGTATGTGTATATGTTTTGCTTCTCTTGCATAAATACCTAGGAAGAAAATCCTTGAGAGGCAGTGTAGGTTATGTTTAACTTTATGAGCAATTGCCAAGGAGTTTTGAACTTCTACAGGCAATGTTTAAGAATTCTGTTTATGGGGGCACCTGGGTGGCTCATTTGTTAAGCCTCTTCCTTAGGCTCAGGTCATGATCCCAGGGTCCTGGAGATCGAGCCCTGTATTAGGCTTCCTTCTCCGTGAGCCTGCTTCTCACTATCTCTGCTTGCCACTCCCCCTGTTGTGCTCTCTGTCAAATAAATAAATAAAATCTTAAAAAAAAAAAAAAAGAATTCTGTTTATGCCCTACACTTGTCAAAACTTGATTTGTCAATCTTTTCATTTTAGTCTTCCCTGAAAACAATGATGTTGAATACTTGTTCACATGCTTACAGACCAATTGTATATGTTTCCTTTTTGAATTGTTGGTTCATGACTTTTGCCCACTTTAATTGGTTTTTTTTTTTTTGTCTGTTAATTCTGTTGTTGAAATTCTTCATTTATGTCTTTTGTTAGCTACAGGATTGTAAATACTTTCTCCTAGGCTGTAGTTTATTCATTTTCAAAAACATGTCTTTTGATGAGAAGAGTTTTCAATTTTGATGAAATGCAATTTACCAGTTTTTCTTCTATAGATAATACTTTCTATGAACCATCAAAAAATGTGTACATACTCCAAGGTTATGAATATGCTTTCTCCTATAATTTCTTCTAGAGGCTTTATATGTTTTAACTTTTATATTTTTATTGGTTGTGATGATTAATTTTATGCATCAACCTGACAGGCTACAGGGTGCCCAGATAGCTGGTAAAATACTTCTGGGTGTGTCTGTGAGGCAGTTTCTGGAATAGATTAGCATTTGAATTGATAGACTGAGTGAAGAAGATCACATTCATTAATGTAGGTGGCATCATCCAATTCGCTGAGGGCCTTCATAGAACAAAAAGGAAAAAGAGTGTATTCGTTCTCTCTTTTTGAGCTGGGACATCTATCTTTTCCTGCTCTTGGATATCAGTGCTCCTGATTCTCAGATCTTTGGATTCAACCAAAATTTACAATAACTGCCTCCCAGGTTTACAGATTCCATGCCTTGAGTATGTTAATAAATACAGATTCATTCTCTTTGATATATGTAGATCAATTCAGATTTTCTAATTTTTCTCATAGCCGTATTGGTGATTTACATCTTTTGAGGAATTTGTCCTTGCCATCTAAATTGTAGTATTATAAAAAATTGCTTGTAATCTTATTCTCTTAATATCAGTAGGATAGGAGACATGTTGTTTATTTAATTATGGACATTTGCAATTTGTGGTTTTTTTTTCTTGAACAGTCTAGCTAGTGTGTATCAATTTTATTGATCTTTTCCAGGAATCAGTGTTTTGTTTCATTGATTTTCCCTATTGTTTGTTTCTTACCACCTCATTGATTTCTACTCTTATCCTTATTATTTCCTTCCTTCTACTTATTTTACATTCAATTTGCTCTTTTTGTAGCTTCTTAAGGTAGAAGCTTAAAGCATTGATTATAAATCATTGTTATATTCTAATCTAAGCGTTTAAAGCTATAAATTTTTTGCTAAGCAATATTTTTGTGGCATCCCACATTGTAATATGTTGTGTTTATATTCTCATTTATTTTTAAATATTTTAAATATTGATTTTGATTTCTTTGACGGGGCATTTGGATGTTTCTTCATTTATAAATGTTTGGAAACATTTTTGCTATTGATTTCTAATTCAATTTCACTGTAGTGAGAGAAGATAGATACTTTTAAATTTATGGCTTGCTTCATGACTCAGCACATGTTTTATCTTGGTTAATGTTCTGTGTTTTCTGGAAAATAGTATACATTTTCTTATAAATATATTTCTTGTAAATATCAGTTGTGTTTTAATTCAATCAATAATATTGTTTAAATCTTCTATATCCTCACCAATTATTTTGGTATAGTTGTTCTAACGGTTACTGAAAATGTATTAAAATTTTGATGTCCACGTGTGGATTTGTCTATTTCTCCATTTTATTCTGTCCATTTTTGCCTCATATATTTTGAAGTTCTATTACTAGTTGCATAAACATTTGAGATTGTTATGTCTTATTTTGACTTCTTGGTGATCGTCCCTCTTTATTTCCCTCTTTATTTCTGGTCATATTTTTTCTCCTGATATCTACTTTGTTTAATATCAATATAGTCACTCCAGATTTCTTGTGATTTTTTTTCATGCTATGTTACCTTACTTTTAACCTATCTAAGTCTTTGTAGTGCATAAAGTTGGGTCATGATCTTTTGACCAGTCTGACAAACATTTAGTTATAGAGTTTACTCTAATTACATTTAATACAAATATGAATGTGGTTTTGTGTCTTTTTTTCTTACTATTTGTTTCCTGTTTGTCCCACTTATATTTAGCTTTCTTTCCTGCCTTCTGTTGGATATATTAAACATTTCGTAGCCCCATTTATCCCTTCTAATTTCGTTAACATTTTAATAGTTTATTTTATTTATTTTATTTTTTTCCTAATTTTTATTTAAATTCTATTTAGTTAACATACAGTGCAATGTTGGTTTCAGGAGTAGAATCCAATGATTCATCACTTACATACAACACCCAGTGCTCATGATATCAAGTGCCCTCCTTAATACCATCACCCATCTAGCCCATTGGCCACTCACCCATCTCCCTCCATCACCCCTTGCTTTGTTCTCTGTCTTTAAGGGTCTCTTATGGTTTGTTTCCCTCTCTCTTTTTTCTTGGTCCCCCCCCCCCAGATGTTCATCTGTTTTGTTTCTTAAATTCCACATATGAGTAAAATCATATGGTATTTATCTTTCTCTGACTGGCTTGTTTCAATTAGAATATACTCTAGCTTCATCCACATTATTGCAAATGGCAAGATTTCATTCTTTTTGATGGTTTGAGTAATATTCCATTATATACCATTACATATATCTCTTTATCCATTCATCACTCAATGGACATTTGGACTCTCTCCATAGTTTGACTATTGTTGATAATGCTGCTATAAACATCAGGATACATGTACCCCTTCAAATCTGTATTCTGTATCCTTTGGCTAAATACCTAGTAGTGCAGTTGCTGGGTCATAGGGTAGCTCTATTTTCAACTTTCTGAGGAACCTCCATACTGTTCTCCAGAGTGGCTGCACGAGTTTGCATTCCCACCAATAGTGCAAGAGGGTTCTCCTCTCTCTGCATCCTCAACAACACCTGTTATTTCTCATGTTGTTAATTTTAGCCATCCTGACAGGTGTGAGTTGGTATCTCATTGTGGTTTTGATTTGTATTTCCCTGATGCTAAATGATGTTGAGCATCTTTTCATGTGTCTGTTAGCCATTTGGATGTCTTCTTTGGGAAAATGTCATTCATGTCTTCTGCCCCTTTCTCAACTGGATTATTTGTTTTTCAGATGTTGAGTTTGAGAAGTTCTTTATAGATTTTGGATACTAACCTTTTTTCAGATATGTTGTTTGCAAATATCTTCTCCCATTCTGTAGGCTGCCTTTTAGTGTTGTTGATTGTTTCCTTCACTGTGCAGAAGCTTTTTATCTTGATGAAGTCCCAATAGATCATTTTCCTTTTGTATTCCTTGCCTCTGGCAATGTGTCTAGTAAGAAGTTGCTATGGCTAAGGTCAAAGATGTTGCTGCCTATGTTCTCCTCTAGGATTTTGATGGCTTCCTATCTCACATGTAGGTTTTTCACCCATTTTGAGTCTATTTTTCTGTATATTGTAAAAAAGTGGTTCAGTTTCCTTCTTCTGCTTGTTGCTGTCCAGTGTTCCCAACACCATTTGTTGAAGAGACTGTCTTTTTTCCATGGGATATTCTTTCCTTCTTTGTCATATAGTAGTTGACCATATGGTTGTGGGTCCATTTCTGGGTTCTCTATTCTGTTCCATTGATCTGTGTGTCTGTTTTTTTTTTATTATTATTATATTTTTTATTATATTATGTTAGTCACCGTACAGTACATCCCTGGTTTTTTTATGTAAAGTTCGATGATTCATTAGTTGCGTATAACACCCAGTGCACCATGCAATACGTGCCCTCCTTACTACCCATCACCAGCCTATCCCATTCCCCCATCCCCCTCCCCTCTGAAGCCCTCAGTTTGTTTCTCAGAGTCCATAGTCTCTCATGCTTCATTCCCCCTTCTGATAACCCCCCTTTTCTTTATCCCTTTCTTCTCCTACCGATCTTCCTAGTTCTTATGTTCCATAGATGAGAGAAACCATATAATTGTCTTTCTCTGCTTGACTTATTTCACTTAGCATTATCTCCTCCAGTGCTATCCATGTTGCAGTAAATGTTGAGAAATCGTTCTTTTTGATAGCTGAGTAATATTCCATTGTATATATGGACCACATCTTCTTAATCCAGTCATCTGTTGAAGGGCATCTTGGCTCCTTCCACAATTTAGCTATTGTAGACAATGCTACTATGAACATTGGGGTGCATATGGCCCTTCCCTTCACTATGTCTGTATCGTTGGGGTAAATACCCAGTGGTGCAATGGCTGGATCATAGGGTAGCTCAATTTTTAACTTTTTAAGGGACCTCCACACTGTTTTCCAGAGTGGCTGTACCAACTTGCATTCCCACCAACAATGCAGGAGAGGATGTGGAGAAAGGGGATGTGGGAATGCAAGTTGCTATGTGTCTGTTTTTGTGCCAGTACCACACTGTCTTGATGACTACAGCTTTGTAATATTTCTTGAAATCTGGAATTATGATGCCTCCAGTTTTGTTCTTCTTTTTCAGGATTGCTTTGGCTATTTGGGGTCTCTTGTGGTTCCATACAAATTTTAGGACTGTTTGTTCTAGGTCTGTGAAAAGTGCTGGGTAATTTAACAGGTATTTCTAGGATTTTAATAGTTTCTGTATGGATTACAATGTGCATCCTCAACTTAATCTATCTTGAACATAATACCTCTTAACATACAAGAACCTTACAACAGTGTGCTTCCATTTATTTTCTTCCATTCTTTGCAGTAGCTGTTGCCATATATTTCATTCCTACATATGTTATAAAGCCCGTGTTACATTATATTTGGATTTTCTTGTCTGTTTTAAATAGTAACTGTCATTTAAAATAATTTAAAATGAAAATTAATTTATTTTTATTTTCTAGATATTTATCACTTCAGGTGCTCTTTATTCATTTGTATGATCTGAATTCTCTACCTTTCAGTCTGAAGAAATTTCTTTAATATTTTTTTATTGTAGAGACCTGCTTTGGTAAATTCTCTCAGGCTTTTTTTTTTTTTTTTGATAGTGTCTTTATTTCACCTTTAATTTCAAAGAATATTTTACTGCAAATAGAATTCTAGACAGATGGGGTTCTTTTCTTTCAGTATTTTAGAGATATTGCTTCACCGTCTCCTGGCTTGCTTCCTTTTTGATAAGAAGCTCATGCTCATTTTTACCTTTGATCTCCAGAAGATAATCTCTTCTTTTCTGTATGCATTTAAGGTTTTCTTTTTATGTTTGGTTTTCACGGATTTGACTATGAATTGCTTAGGTGTGACTGCTTTTCTCCTGATTACAGGCCATATTTTCCTGATTCTTCACATGTCAAGCAATTTTGTTGAGATTCTGGATTTTTATTGTCTTCTTTAAAGAGTTTTAAGTTTTGTATTGTTAGCAAATTAATTTACTGGTAGATTCTCTTGATCCTGTTGAGGCCTATATTTATATTTTATTAGGTTGGGTCTAGAGTGGTTCTTACTATTCCTAAGGTAAGGCCTTTCTGCAGTCTCAGGTGAATTCCCAAGTTGCAACCTGGCTACTTTGACCCCAAGGTCTCCTAACACAGTGAAATCTTTAGAATCACCTGTTTATCTCACACACACCAATAGCCATTCTCTCCCAGACCTCATAGAGTCATACCTTATGTGTACACATCTTAGTATTCAGCCAAAGACTCAAGAGAACCCCCAATGAAGAGTTCTGAAGCTCTTTCTCTAGACTATTCCTTTTCTTCATAACCCTGCCCCCAAAATTCCAACTGTCTCAGCAGCCCCAAATTATGGTCTCTGTTTTCTGCATCTCATAAGACCACTTCTCTCTCTTTGGGCTCTACAACCTGCAGCTGTAATTTTGAAAGTGTCCCCGTGAAAAAAGTCTGGGTAAATATGGAGCTCATCTCAGGTATAGCCCTTTTGTCAGTGATTACAGTCCTGTGCTATATATTGTCCAGGTATATGGAAATATTTGCTTCATATAGGTTTTTTAGTCTAGGAGGGTAAATCTGATACATATTAGTCCACCGAGGCTAGAATTGGAAGCCTAGATCTAAACTATATAGTTATGACTAAAGGTGAAAGAAGAGCTATAAGAAATCTTTAATAAAAATAGTTACTAGTATTATGTTAAGTAACAAAAAAATTATATGATACTATTATTCCAAAAATGAGGAAATAGACTGAGAGAGGTTAATTGAGGTCAATTGGTAAATGGCAAAGCCAGTGTTTGAACCAAGAGAAGTTTTACTTCACAGACTACATTTTCCCTACTAACCACAAAGTCAAAGCAGGTTTCTAAGAGAAATGGAGGCTTGAACCAGGCTTTGCAGAATTGGTGGGCTTTGGGTTGGTGAACAAGTTAGTGGGAGCAGAATGACATGCCAGGTAAAGGGAACAGAATATGGTGGGAAACAGATGAGAGCAAGACAAGAGAGGCAAGATTTTGTGTGGACATATTAGAGACAAAGTTGAATAGCTTGTGTGAGGTCAGTTTATAGAGGATAATATAACTTGGGCAAAAAAGAAAAGAGAAAGTAGGAAGAGAGGAAGGAAGAGAAGGATGGAAGGAAAGACAAAGAGAGAGAAAAGAAATAGTACTACCTTATTAAGATGTTTTAAATTATAGTTTATATTTTAGTCACAGATTTTTTTTTTACGTTCACTGGGAACTACACAATTATACACACTTTCTCTGATAACACTCTTATATTATAGAATCTTTCCTTTCTATGTTTATAGCTTTGTGAACACTGAAGTCTCTGCCAGTCATATTTACACAGATGATTAAAGAAGTTGAAAAGAGAAGGCAAAAGGGAAAAGGTGAATTTTACCTTTATTTTTTTCTATTCATGTATGGTTGGTTTTCATAGTAATGTAAAGAGTGTCTCTAAGCCTCCTCAAATATCAAAAAGACTAGAGTTGCTGAAATTCCCTTTCTGAGATCACAAGAGATATCTTGCCTCTCCTCATTTAGCTAAAATATTATCTACAAAGTCTTTCTTTCAACTCATGACCTCCTCATCCACAAGCATCACAATCTATTTACAACTATTATTGGAGCCATCTCTCTGCTGGAGGCAGGGTCACAAACCTGCCTTCCCAATCCTAACTTGTGAAGAAAATTCCCATTCTTCAGCTGTACAGAATTGCTTTCTTTGTATGGAAACTAACTTTAAAGATGACTATATGTTTGGTATTGAAGATCTGAAATTTCTTAAAAGATTTACAGGATGGCTTTGATCTTTCTAAATGATATTTAGGATTTGACTGCTTTAGCACCGTCCTCCTCAGTGTACTGATAATACCAGTATCAGCTAAGATACACTGAGCACTTTCTATGTACCAGGAACCATGATCTTTATAAGAATTATCTCATTGAATCCTCACAACAGCAGTAGGAAATGGGTTCTATTATCATCATCCCCATTTCATAAATGAAGAAACTGAAGTCTGGAATACTTGAGTAACTTGTTCAAGAATACACAGTAGTAAATTGCTACATTAAGAGTTGAACTCAGAATTTCAAAGACTTGAAGAAGATAAAACCCAATCCCTAAGCATAGATAAAGCATACATAAAGACAGTAAAAGTATACTCTGTAAGGACTTCACATACAGCAAAAATGTTTGGAATCAGACATACATAAATTCAAATTATGGCTCTCCTATTTTCCAGGTAGTGTACTTTGGGAAAATTACTTATTCTATGTTATCCTATTTGTTTATCTCTACAATTTCATGAAATTAATACCTCTTTGTGGGTTCATGATGATTAAATAAGATAGTATCTGTAAAGCACCTGGTACTTAATGGGGGAATGAATAATAACAGTAGCTACCATTATTATTCTAATGTGCTCATCTTGAGGCAAATTTAAGATCGAGATTTCCCTAAAGTGCTGTTCCACCACTTTCTAGTCCCATGACCCTGGGTGTGTTAAATTTCCTAGGCTTCAGTTTCATCATCTGAAAAGGTAAGGATGATAATAATGATTACCTACTCATGAAGTTGTAAGAAGTAGGTAAGCTAGGGACACCTGGGTGGCTCATTTGGTTGGGCATCTGACTCTTGATTTTGGCTTGGGTCATGACTTCAGGGCTGTGGGATTGAGCCCTGCACTGGGCTCTGCACTCAGCAGGGAGTCTGCTTGAGATTCTCTCACTCCTCTCCCTCCCCTTCCCCGTGCTCTCTCTCAATAAATAAATGAATCTTGAAAAAAAAAAGTAGGTAAGCTATATAGCAGTCCCTGACACACCATAAATGTTCAGTGTGTTATATATTACGATGATCATGATGATGGCTGGACAAAATGGTACAGTAGGTTCGTTTAAAATTCAATACATTTGAGGACCAATATGTATGAGAACATGATTCAGAAGAAATCCATAATCTTGAAGAGGTTTGTTACTTCGGTTTGTGCCCTCACCCTGCCCCCATCAGACTCCTATCTTCATTTCATATTGAGTAGTTAAGTCCCATGGAAGTGCTATTCCCTATCAAGGCCATTGTGGATGCCCACTTACAGAAAATTAATCCAATGCGAAAAGAGCCATTCTTCTCCCTATACTTTGTCATTGAATAGCAAAGACCTTGGGCATAGCGCTGGCTCAGTGCCTCTATAATGGAATTTGGTAGAACAGTAGAGGCACAGACAGTACACAGGAGAACAGCAGCGGACAAGGATGGTGAAAGAGACTATAGCCCTTAGAAAATCATTAACATCAGAGTAGCAGCAGGATATAGCAAGGGCAAGTTTGTAGGTGAGCACATCTAGGGACTTGCAGAAAAAAACTGAGGAAGACTTTTTAGAGAACTCTATTATACAGGTGGAGGCAATGAGCCAGAGTAATTTGAATAATGACTAATAAGGTGACCTCATTTATATCCATAGGCTGGTGAGGTCTAGAGAAATTCAGGTCACATTATAATAAAAACAAGTAATTATTATTATTATTGTGGTGTAATTGCATTTGAAGCACAGATTTTGCTCATAGCTGCTTGCTTGACACTTTGAATTGCACCAATTTTCTAGTGGCACAGACCCAATTTTCTAGTGGTTTGAGTTTTGACTTTCTCTTGACATTCCTTAGTGGGTCAACATGAGTAAGCTTTTAAGAAAATGTGTATTTGTTCCTTAAGTACATTTCCCTTTTTAAAATGCTGACGTGTTTTTCCATATGCCTAATTAAAGTTTGCATAAACCTTCATGTTTGTGCTTTCCCTTGTATCCTATGAGAATAGTTATGTTTTAAATGGACTTAATTAACATAGAAACAATTAGAAATAGGGGACCCTGCATTAGTAAAATATTCATTATTAATTAAAACCTAAAACATATTCTTCTTGAGAGTGCTGATTCAAGAGGTTACCATCTCAAATATTTGTGTGACTGCCGTACCCAGTCTCATCCATACTACAAACTCATCAGAGAGACTAAGGAGCAGGGTAAACTTTGCTTCTTATATATTTGTTTTGTTTAGTTTTCTCGATGTTTAAGAAAGCCACGAAGTTATAATGACCCTGTTTTAAGTCTCATAAATATAACAGTTAGGGGCAAGAGGTTAGTTTTCATCAAAAGACCAACTTATAAATCCAGTACTGCTGAGGTTAAATTTTTCTGCTTTAGTTAATTTCTCCATAAAATTCCTTCCCCCCCAAAAAAAAACTCCCCTCAAAGGTAAATAATCTGTGAACTGATAGTGAAGGTGCTCAAGGAAATGAAGCATATGTTTTCAGTAGAAGAAAATACAAATATGTATGTGTTTTAAAATGTGACCTCAAAAAAGTTATGTTTATTTGGCAAATTATCTGAAGATTTAAGCTGCTTCATATAGGAAAAGTAAGGTCTATTTACTATGAAACTGATCTTCATCCAATCTTGCATTACAGGCATTGATGAGAATGCTATCAGTTGGCTGGCCAGTTAAAAATGGACTTTCCCAAATATTTCTTGTAATAACTAATCTTTCTAATACTTACATATGGAAAGTATGCTAACAACAGTCTAACCAAAAGATAACTGCTGATTTTTTTCTGATTCACATTCACCTTAAGGAGCATAAATTCTTTGAAGAAAGATAAACTTTTCAATACATCAACAAGTATTTCGAAACAGAGTCAATACCATTATTACTTAAGAATAACTAGCAAACACTTAGAGCCACTGTCTTTATGTAGATTCTATTATTTGTCTAATCACAATTATATGGGGAGGATTATTATCCCTCTTTTACAGAGATAAAAAATGAGGCTTGGAGAAGTTAACTTACCTAAAATCACACAATCAAGTTTAAGAGGCACAAATCTAATCCATGGAACTTTTACCTTCAAGCTTGTTCTTATCCACCATATTATGTGCAAGGCATTATGATCAAAGCTAAAAGAAAGACAAAAGATCTCTAAGCCTAACAATCTACCTCAAGTTTACAATCTCATATCTCATAGAAGGAGACAATGCTATAAGACAGAACCACCCCAGGTGTACTGAGTTTGTCCCAAGGCTCCATCACCCATTCCAAGGCCAGTTGGGGAAGGGAAGCATGGAAGGCACTCAATTGCCTTACCCTCAAAATAGGCCATGTTGAAAATTAAAACTTGCCAGGACCAGCATCACAATTTTACATATCTAGAAACCACATAGTACTAAATATTGAGATTCAGGAGAATACAATGAGGGTTTTGGAGGAAAGAAGTGAAGATGCTTGCCACAAAGGAGGTCAACCAGCAGCAGGGAATTAGCTTAACACAGGAAAGGTAGCAGAATGTGTCTAGTTTACAACTCAAATTCTTATAGTCCTAGTAGTGTCATTGTGACTGTATGACCTGGTTAGAGGAAAGCTAGCAATTAAACTATTTTTTATTTGATGTTTGTGACACTTGGCTTTGACAAAACCATTTTCATAAAGCAGAAACCAACTTGTTCCATGGGTCTTCCTATTTGCATGATGTTTTTTCAAGGTGAATAAGAGATTAAGTCTCTAGCTTGTGAAGAAAATTTTTCTCAGTTTATTTTCACTACCCTTGTGTAGAAGTGACCTGAATTAAAATTACCTAGTCTATTACTGATTTTTTCCCTCTAAAATTACAGTTGTGCTATAATGTGCAAATTTTCATTGCTTTTCAACATGAAATTAAAATTACATAGTTATAAAAAGAAGAACTTCGATTTACAATTTTTGAAAAGAAGTCTTGGACTTCAAAGTATAATTACCTAGAGCTCATTAAAATGCAGGATTATTAACCCAAGAGCTGAAGTTTCTAGTAATAGTGGATCTTTTATAAGAGTAATTATAAGAGTCATAAATATTAAGCATGAAAGTAACACTCTGCATTTAAAGGGAAAGTGTGTGCTCCCATCTTTGCCAAACTTAATGTGAAAAAGAAGACAATGAAGAAGGCACTGGGTTGTTAAAGAGCCAAGTGCAAGTCCTAAATGGGGACTTCTTATTAATGAAAGGCACTATAAGAAAATGTTCCAAAAAGTTCTATGTATGAAAAGTCAATGGGTAAAACATATTAATTAGTAGAAAAGGTATCTAGTAGCATGTTAAATAGGCTTTTTCCTAAACTGTTCTGGGGGAAAAAAGCAAGTAGAAATAGTATATTGAATATAATAAGAATTCTGTAAAAAATGTGAAGAGAAAATGACCGGAATGAACTATGCTTAAACATTAACAGCAGTAATATCTGCATGGTAGAGTTACAGTTTTTATTTCCAAGATATCTAGTTCTGTTTCATTATGGTTTATTCTTATTTTATATTAAAATGTTATCCTTTATATCTCTCTGGATATATATATATAAATTGATTGTATTTTTGTGGCTGCCCATCTTTTAAATTATCTTTTACATCTTATTCACCCAGATTGTCTAAAGGGAGAGGTTGGAGTTGCTGCAAGCTTGCCTAGGTGTGTCTTCTATTATGGGTTGGTGTGGGTTTCGGGAAGGGGGTCGGGGGTATGTGCCACTGGGCTCCGTACCTCTATGATTGGTATTTTAAAATGAAGGTTCCTTTCCCTTCCAGGTTCTCACCAGCCACTAGGAGCAATGCCCTGTCTCCACACCCAAAGTCCTACACTTCTTGTTTTCATCTGGAGGTAGACTGTGTCATTGCTGTCCCTGGATCACATCCTACCTGTTTCCTCCACAAACTCCTCTATGGAGCATCTTTGTTCTGCTTCCTCTTTGTTTAGCACTTCCTTCCATAGATGATGTCTCCCTTCTCCTGGGATTATTCCCATTTCGTGACACAACAAAAGTTGTTTGGAGTATGCGCTATATATTTAATCACTAACAATGAAAAATCCTTCCTATTTTTTCAAATATTTTACTGAAGAGGCAAATCACAGATTGTATTTAGTATGGCATCTTAAAACAGAAAAAGTAAACAAATACCAATTTTTAAGTGTTACTTTAAAACTACCATTTCAGTGAAGTTGTTGTTGTTGTTATTGTTATTATTCTGCTAATTAAAGAAAACAAAAACAGTGGTGTAATGAACATTGGGATGTTAATATTTCTTCAAGATCTGGATTTCCATTCTTCTGGATAAATCCCTGGGAGTGGGATTGCTGGATCATATGGTAGTTCTGTTTTTAGTATTTTGTATTCTATAGCAGGTGCACCATTTTATATTCCCACCAATAGAGTACAAAGGTCCCAATTTCTCCACATCCTCACCAACCCTTGTCTTTTATTCTTTTGACATCAGACATTCTAATAGGTGTGAGGTAATATCTCACAGTTCCCCGATGTGTAGTGACGAGAAATATCATATACCTGTTGTTCATGTGTTCATATACCTACTGGCTATTTGTATGTCTATCTTCTTTGGAGAAATGTCTTTAGCCCTAAGTGTGTGTGTGTGTGTGTGTGTGTGTGTGTGTGTGTGTGTGTGTGAATGATGGTTATCAGGCACTGGAAGAATGGGGAAATGGGAAGTTGCTAGTGAATGGGCATAAAATTCAACATGTAAGATGCATAAAATCTAGGGATCTGTTGTACAACACTATACTTATTTTAACAATAACAATATATGCTCTTCAGAAATTGTTAAGAGGGTAGATCTCATATTAAATATCCTTACCACAATAAAATAAAATTTTAAATGTAAAAAATAAAGATGGAAAACTAAATTAATTGATACATAAGGCATCCAGTTCAGACAAGACAAAGATAGTACCATTACCTTGTCCTGGGTTTTATTTTTTAATATTGTTCTGGTGGTATGATTTTTTTTCATTCTGAGAATTTCCCTTTCTCTCCTTTTGTTAAATAAGTGAAGATTCCTTACTTAAAGATTGGCTCTTCAAGAATAAATTTATTAAGGAATAGAAATACCATAGTCAAATAGTCAAGTAATAATTAAATTTTAAAATATAAAACTATTCAGAAATCTTATTGTGTATTACGCTTGCTGATAACTTGAAGCAATGCAACTTAAGAAAACTTGCTTATTCATCATGCCTATCTGGGGATATGTCATAAAAGCTAGATCACCCAAGACTGTCACTTTGTACCAAAAGAAAATGTCAGCCAGTGTTTTCGAACAGTTCCCTTGAAAATGCTATGAACAATATAGTATCACTGCAATTCTCTCAGAAGTCTTTTGAAAAATTAGAACTTAATCAGAATATTCTGAGTCAATCTTTGTTGGTCAATACATTTCCTATAGAACTTTACTATTATTTAAATAAAGATTGAGAATGAAATGAAAATAATAACCAGAAAAAGGGAAATACCAAAACAGTTATTCTCCTTGCTCATGAGTTTGAAGTTTTCGGCTGAATTTTATCCTCTTGAGGTTCAAGTTCTATTCACAGACAATAAAATGAGATTTCCTGGTTGTGTAAAAAAGACAAAGCCTCAAATTCTTTTGAACATCAAGCGTGTCTTAATAAAGTGCATTTGACGACTTCAGGGTAAAAGAATCAGAACCAACTAGATTGGATTTCTTTTTAAATACATAGGGGTTAGAAAATGAAGGGGGAGAAGCTTGACACAGAATACCTTTGGCTTTGCCCAAGCCTGAAATATTTAGGGGGAAAAAAAGTTGAAATTATTTCCTAAGCTCCAAGTATGGTTTTTTCTTCAAAAAAAAGTTGAAATTATTTCCTAAGCTCCAAATATGGTTTTTTTCTTCAATAAGTAAAAGTCATGATACTAACTTCTCCTGAAATGAACTCAAGCTGTTAACCAGAGGACAATTACAATGGAGAAATTTTTAAATGAAAAGAAGAAAGAAAGAAAGAAAGAAAGAAAGAAAGAAAGAAAGAAAGAAAGAAAGAAAGAAAGAAAGAAAGAAAGAAAGAAAGAGAAAGAAAGAAAGAAAGAAAGAAAGAAAGAAAGAAAGAAAGAGAAAGAAAGAAAGAGAAGAAAGAAATAGAAGCATTAGAATTGCAATATATTGCTGCAGACTAATTGTTGGCTGGGCCTAAATCAAAGGTCCTGTCTTCTTGAACTTCTGAACTCAGACGTGGGACAGAATATTAGCAAAGAATTTATCCCACTCTTTTATACATTGCGTAGGTGGTGGGTTTGATAAACAGCAAATTTATGATGAGAGGCCCGCCCAAAGCCAACTACCTTCACTGGTGATAAAACACTGAAGACAGTGAATCTGATCCTGGTAATTATATCCATGGAAGCCAACCCTACACTGGGCTGCACTGACAGAGGACAGGAGGGTGGAAAGTGCTCCGTGGCTGGTCTTAAAGACCACAGCTGGGTCATAGCTAAGAAGCAAAAGAAATCATATACAAATGGCCAATAAATGTAAAAAGATACTGAACTACACTATTAATCACAAAAAATACTAAAGTAATATAATAAAACTGTTTATTCACCAATCATTCTCACCTATCAGACTGACAGAGATTATAAAACTTGACAGAAAATAGTTTGGGGTAGGTATAAAGAGATATCATTTTCTTCTAATAATTTCTTTTTTTAAAAAATATTTTTATTTAAATTCAATTAGCCAATGTACAGTACATCATTAGTTTGAGATGTGGAGTTCAATAATTTATCAGTTGTATATAACACCCAGTGCTCATCACATTACATGCCTTCCTTTCTTGTTATAACGTTCCTGAAGAAAGAAATTTGACAAAATTCAACAATAGATCCAACAATACCTCTCCAGAAATTTATCCTAAAGAAATGAAGACATATTACATATATATATTCATTGAATATGTTATAATATGGGAAAATTATAAGCAACTCAAGTCAGACAATAGGGGATTGGTTGCATGTTTTATAATACATTCATAAGATAGCCATTAAAAGTGATATTGTACCAACTCTTTGTTAGGAAAATAAACTCCTAATTTGTTTTTTAAAAGGTCACACTGTAGAATATATACGAAAATGGGAAAATGTTCATGATATAATTGCTAAGTGAAACAGTGCAAGCTAAAACACCATGTAAGAAATTACACTAAAATATGTATAGATGAAGAAATTCCCTTGCACCTTTGCTCTCTTTCTGTTGGAGGGCTCAAAGACTCAGTAAGTCAACACTACCCCCTGTACCAGCTCATGGTGATCTCAACCAGACTCATGGCCATAAATATCACATTTAAGCTAACAACTACCAAATGAATACCCCAGTCCCAACCTCTTCCTATGCTCCAAACACATATACCCAACTTTCCACTTGCATGGAAAAAGTCTCAAGCCGAACATGTCCAAAACCAGACTCTTGAGGTCTTGGTCCCCATAAAATTTACTTCTTTCTGAGTCTACCTCATCTTAACTAACGCCAACTCCATCCTTGCAGACATCCACAAAACGCCAAAGACCTCCTGTCTCCACACTAGTTTGATTGTCCCACATTCAATCCGCTGGTAAGTACTGGCAGGTCTCCTTCACAGTCTGCCCAGAATCTGACTGCTTCTCTGCACCTCTGCTGCTATCACCCTGGTCCAAGCCAACATTGTGGCTCATCTGGGTTTTTAAAATAGCCTAATCTTCCCATTTTAACTCTCTCTCCATACTGTCTGTTCTCCCTGTTTTAACCATTTCCACTTACTATCTGTTCTCTAAAGAGCCACCAGAGTGATCCTATTACAACCTAAGCCAGAACACATGATTCTTCTGCACAAATTGTCCGATGACTTCCAATCTCACTCCAAAAAGAAACAAACACCAGCTATCCCCATGGCGCACGTGGTCCTGCCTGATGTGGCTAACCCTTATTGTGACGACCACCTTCTGCCAGGCTTTCCCCTGCTCACTCTCCTGCAGCTACACTTGCCTCCTTGTTGTTCCTTAAGTCCCATAACCATCGTTCACTGTTCCTTCTGCCCTAAATGCCCTACCTGACATATCCACATGGCTCATTTTCTCACCTCCTTCAGGTTTTTCCTCAAATGTTAAAAACGGGGACTTCCCAAAATGATCTATTTAAAATAGGAACACCTTTCCTATTCCTCACCTATGTCCTCCTTACTCCCCTTTCCTTGCATGTATCCCTTCACAGCATTTATTAACATCTAAAATACTATATCATTTACTCATTCACTTCATTTATTTTCTGAGTCTTCTTCCATCCCAGATGGAATACAAGCTCCACTGGATAAGGATTTTTGTGTGTTGGAATCACTGCTGTAGCCACGATGCCTAGGATGATACCTGATATATAGTAGGTGCTCCCTGATAATCACTGAGTAAATGGTAAAGATGGATGCCAAAGTGAGCAGTACTTATTGCTGGATGTAGAATTGAGATGGTTTTTGTTTCTTCTTTTGTGCATACATTATTTTTTTAATAGATGATTTTTAGAGCAGTTTTAGGGTCACAACAAAATTGAGCAGAAAGGGCATTAAGGAGGGCACGTGATGTGATGAGTACTGGGTGTTACATGTAACTAAGGAATCACTGAACAACAACAAAAAAGTACATATATACTTCCCATATACTCTCTGTCCCCACACACTCACAGCCTCCTCTACTGTCAACATTCTCCACCAGAGTATCTAGTAATCAATAAATTATTTAGTAATCAATAAATCTACATTACACATGATTATCACCCCAAGTCTATAGTTTATATTATGGTTTATTCTTGGTGTTGTACATTCTGTGAGTTTGGACTAAGTATAATAACCGTTAACTAATGAACTAATATATCCACCATTATAGTCTCATACAGAACAGTTTCATTGCCCTAAAAATCCTCTGTGCTCCACCAATTCATCCCTCCTTTCCTAATAACCCTTGGTAACCACTGATCTTTTTACTGTCTCCATAGTCTTGCCTTTCCCAGAATGTCATCTCGTTGGAATCATACAGTATACACTCTTTTCATATTGGTTTCTGTCACTTAACCACATGTGTTTAAATTTCTTCCAAGTCGTTTCATGGCTTGATAGTTCATACGCTTTTAGCACTAAATAATATCCCATTGTCTCAATGTACCACAGTTTATCTATTCACCTGTTGAAGGACATTCTAGCATTTACAAATTAAAATACTATAAACATTTATGTGCAGGTTTTTGTGTGGACACCAGTTTTCAACTCTTTGGGCAAATACAAAGGAGCATAATTGCTAGATCTACGGTGAGAGTACAGTTAGTTTCTTAAGAAACCTCCAAACTGTCTTTCAAACTGTACCATTTTGCATTCATGCCAGCAATAATTGAAAGTTCCTGGGGCTCCATATCCTCACCAGTATTTGGTGGTGTCAGTGGTTTGGATTTGAACCATTCTAATAGGTGGTAGTTGTATCTTACTGTTGTCTTAATTTGTATTTCCTTGATGACTTATGATGTGGAATATCTTTTTATATGCTTATTAGCCACCTGTATATCTTTGGTGAGATGTCTGATTACCTCTTTTGCCCAGTTTTTAGTCAGATTGTTGATTTTCTTATTATTGAGTTTTAAGAATTCTTATATTTTGGATAACAGACTTTTATCAGATAGGTCCATTGCAAATATTTTCTCCCAGTCTGTAGCATGTCTTCTCATTCTCTTGAGATTATTTTTATAATTGAATAAATATTCCACATTTTAAAATATGTATGATATGTCATATGCCAAATGAGTATTAAATTATTTTTAACTGATGGCTGTGTACATACTGGCTTTGTTATACTGGTTATACCATAGAGAATGCACATGATTCAATATGGTCTGAATCTATATAACTGAATAACCTCTGTACATATTTACTTTTTTAAATACACATTTCAAAATAAATCTGGCTATTGCTGGGATTCCTCATTCCATGTATCCCATATCCCCTCTCAGTTTTTATAGGTACAGAAAAGCAAATGCTCAATAAATGCATCTAAAGCAAATGTTCTATTCCTACACAAAGCATCTGTTCTGAGTCTCAGATCTCCTACCTGGTGAACTAAGCAGCACTCTCTCTCTCTCTCTTTGCCTTGAGCAGAAAGTGCCCCAAATACATGTTCTAGCTTGCCTTCCTTTTGGATCTTTTCTGGTCTGCAGAACCAAGTAGGACTACCCTGCCAGAAGCTTCCCTAGTCAAAGAAATCAACCACCTCAGCTGAAAGGTGTTCAAGAAGTTCATACTCCCATAAGCCTCAAAGCTCCCAATCCATCCGTGATCAAAATGCCATGAGGCCAAAGATTCCCAAAGGCCAAAAGTCTATCCTCCCTCTCAGACTTTCCAACCCCTTCAAAATGTTCAGTTTCATCTTTTCCTTGCCTCTGCTAAGGCCTACCAGAAAGGTAGGAAGGCAATAGATGTCATCTGCCCCACTCTCTAGCCAAGAGACTCCCTCTACCCATTCCCGTCTGCTTCTAAGGGAAAAAGAGCCCTCCTGATTATTACTGATGGTCCTTAATTACATTTCTTAATCTGTCTGAACCTCAGCCTCCATGTCTGTCACATGGAGATAATATTGTCTTCCTTTCAGGGCTATTATGAAAACTAGAAATGATATGTGTAAAGCACATTACACATCTCAACCACTCAAAAAAGCTGTTGCTGTTTACCCATTGTTTATTCTGCTGACATTTCTCAATCAACTCCATGTGCTTCTGTCCATGCCTTTCTGGACTCTCAAGTCCATGCAGCATTCCAAGGCTCTTCCTTGAGAAGAAACATGGGAGAGGGCAGAATATTCATTCGATATATTTGGGTTTTGTAAATAACGTATCTTATGGAACAAGCTGTTTCACTTCTAATTCCCAGTGAAGTGAATGGGGAAATAAGGCCTAGATCTGATGTCATACTTTGAGCATATTCAGCAGGGTGGCTGGGTATTAAATTCAATCTTAGGACAGATTTCTATTCTACCTTTAAGATCACTAGGAAACATTTTACTGCTACAGTCATAGACTATTAGAGATGTAAGGGAATTGAAGCTCAGAGAGGCCTCTGACCTCTGCGCCATAGCAATTTTCCCTGCACAGTAGTTCCTCTTGCTGTCCTATACTCACTACATTGCTCTGATTTACTATACTAGCATACTTAAAGTCCTACTTCTCCAGCCACTTACTTAAGAAGTGTAGGTAGGTGGTCCAGATCTAGCCATGGAATGACTGGGAAGGAACAATCTGGAGAGCAGGGTCTGCAGGTTCTGAAGATGACAAAAATCCCCTATATGTTCCCTGCCTTCTCTTAATGACCCTGGTGTTGCCGCCAGTGCAGACTTTGAAATCTCCTCATTGTAGCTTTGACAACTGCTAATGTTAACCTATTTTTTTCTTTCTTTTTTTTTAATTGTTGAAGGGTACCATTTTTAGAGACTTTCCTTGATCCCCTTTTAGCTACATTTCTGATGTATCCCCATTTCTAATTTTCTGATATGTTCATTTATAATCAAAGGAAATATTTAAAGATTGGTTAGCAATTTTTCCCTCAACCCATGCAGCATGAATGACCCTGACTCTCCACAACAGAGAATCACACTATATGGTAGAATGAGCACTCCCAGGAACGAAGACGAGGCCTAGAGACTCAGCTCTGAAATTAGGTATTTCTGCATATCAATATTCGTGTGACTAGCCGTAAACTGAGGTTTAGCTTCTCATCTATAAATGGGGATAAGATCAAATTTATAAGATTACTGATATTGCAACCCTTTGCCAATGATTATCCCTATAAATCACAAATGTCCTATGTGATTTTAGTTTTACTTAGTTCTGACTGAATAAATGAAGATAATAGGCACACTACTTGGTAGACAATGCTGGACACCATCAACAGAAAGCAAACATGGCCTTAAGAACAGCTTTGACACCTCAAATACACTGTCCCATTGAATGTTGCACCATGAGGATGGAGGAATGATTACATTCCTAGCAAAACTGCAGTGATATTGTAAAGACCGTGGTCATTACTAGTAAAATGTTTGCAAAGGGTAAATATCTTCCAGCTGTTAGCAAATCAAATACCAGCGTGGCAGAAGGTCACCTAGTATTTAAAAGACAAACAAGGTGGTAATTACAAGGAAACCGATTAAAAGATTAACAAATCCAAAATGGTTTAATGTCATCTAAGTTACTATTTAAAAGTCAGAATTTTAAATTTGGAAGATAAGAATCTTGGAGATCCTCCAGCCAAATCTTTCCTGGGGCCCAGAGCTGTGCAATGATTTGCCCAAGGTCACACAAAAACTTTGAGAATTTCTAGACAGTTCCAGGTGATATTTGAGCTCTTACATTTTTAAACAGTTTAACCAGAATGAATTTTAGGTTATTGTATTATTTGTTCCATGCTTATTAAGAGCAATGCATTTTTTAATTTTTTTGTAAAGATTATTTATTTTACAGAGTGAGAGCACGCACATAAGTGGGGGGAGGGGCAGAGGAAGAAAATCCTCAAGCAGACTCCCCGCTCAGTGTGGAGCCCAACTCCAGGCTCAATCTCAGTACCCTGAGATCATGACCTGAGCCGAAAACAAGAGTCAGATGCTCAACCAACTGCACCACCCAGGCATCCCAAGAGCAGTGCATTTTAAAGAGCATTTTACATGTACCATCTCATTATTTCCTGTCAACAACATGATGAGGTTGGAACTACTGTGTTCCCATTTAGGAGGCGAGAAAAGTGAGGCTCTGAGAGGTCAGTAAACTTAGTTCGAAGCCACAGAACTGTGGTAGAGTCAGCCTTCAAATCTGTCTGACACCACAGCTGGTGTTCTTTGTATAATCTTTTCTTTCATTCAACATTTGCAAAGATCAGTTATTAAAGATACAAGAGTAACTAACCATCTTGGTATATCACAAAAAAACTTAGGGTGGTCCTGGGTGGAACCTTCCTGACACATTATCACTGAGCCCAAAATGTAACTCCCAGCAAGATTGAGGGGCTCTCTTCCCATGTTGACTCAAGTTCTGAGCTACTGGTTTCTGTAGAGCTTCAGCAAAGCCATTCAAAAACACAACAGGGCTCCAGAACAAAGACGCTGCCCTCCCCAGACACATGATGATCCATCACGTTTCTACAAATATTGTTAGAAAGAAAATTCAGAACAATGAGCACCTGTGGTGGAGTAAAACGTGTCCCAGGATTAAAACTGGAAGGTCTGAGTCCCTAGAGAACACAGTGCTAGACTCCTAGCCTCACCCGTAAAATAAGACAAGACTTTGAAAAGTTCAAATGAAATAATTTGGATAGACTTTGCAGAGTTTTTAAAAGAAATCATAAATATTTATAGAATATATCATCCTATTAAAAAATAATATGGAATAGATGAGCTTACTGTGTGCAAAGTTTAAAACATAATCCCTGCCTTCAAAGTGTTGATAAGCCAAGTGGTAAAACAAATGTGAGTAGATACAGAAAAAAATTGGACTTCTGGTTTTCTTTCCCCATTATCTTCAGGTTACGAGTACTGTTGGTATATTTGTGATAATGTATTTACTTTGCCTTTTGAAATTTTTTCTTAGGATAAACTTCTAATTTAAAATTACATCAGGTATTTCGCCAGTTTAAGGTATGGGTCTGGCTATCTACTGCTGTAACATTTAATCATCCCAAAACTAAGTGGCTTAAATTTATAACAATCACTTTTGCATTAGTTTTCACAGTTCCAGGAGTTGACTGGACTCTGCCAACCAGTTCTGTCTCTGGGTCTCTCGGTTAGCTGTAGTCAGCCGATACCTGGTGCTGGAATCATTTCAAAGCCTTCATCACTCACAAGCTTGGTGAATCCACAGTGGATGCTGGCTTTGACCTCAGACCTCCTCTAGAACTCTTATCCAGAACACCTACATATGGCCTCTCCATAGGGCTACCCATGGAGATCCCTGCTTTCCCATGGCATGGTGCCTGGATTCCAAAAGCAAGCACCCCAAGAAGTACCTGCAGGAGCCCTACCACTTCATATGGCCTAGCATCAGAGTTCACATAGAATGAATCTGGTTGTAGTCATGGCTTCCCAGATGCAAGGGTAGTGAACATGATGCCTTCCTCCTAATAAGAGGACAGTGAATGCCATATTGAAAGAAGCACATGCTGATGGGAGAGCCATCTTAGAATTGCAGCCATCTTAGAAGATACAATCTGCCATAAGGCATGATAAGCAGAATTCAAATTCTATTATACTATGATGAAAATTTATTAGATAAATGTGCATAGGAGTAAAAGGAATATACAAAAAAGAAAATCACTCTCAGACTAGGGCTATTGGGGTAAAAGAATCATCTCATTCTTCCAAATGTATGTTTCTGCTACACTCTTTTCCTTTCAAAACGCTCACTCATGATACCAGATCATCTGTGTTCTACAGAGTAGCCTGGCTGAAGAACTCAGGTGCAGTAAAAGGGGACATAAACTCTCACTGTGGTTTAAGGCCTTCGGTGGAAGATTAAAAGGTTGAGCTTTTGTTCTATAGGTGACGGAAGGCCAAAGACATCCACTGAAAAGGTCAGTCTGTGTAAGGAAGTGTTTTTAGGAGGATGCTTCTTAGACTGCCAGGGGAGCCCGCAAAGACAGTAGTTCCGACTCCCCTGTGATAGAACAGCTGTAGAGTGCGAGGGCCTCCAGAAGGGTGGGGACAAGAGGAAAGGGAAGGGAGTAGAAGAGTCAAAGATGATCCAAGGAAAGAAGGAATGGGATTTGGAGACTGGAGAACTCTGTAAAGAGATGGAGCCGAGGACAATGCGGAGTTTGCCCATCAGAGTAACTGGGAGATTCTGGGAATCACTCACTGACAGAAATGGGAAGGCTGGGGAGGGGGCAGGAAGCAAGTTTCAGGGGAAAAGATGGGAAATCTGGCTTTGTCATTGCTGTTGTTTTTCAATACAGCCCTTTACTAATGATTTTGGAGGAAACAGGCATAGAGATGTGTTTGCTAACCCACGTTCATCTCACTCAAGACATCAGCTCTTCATTTGCAAAGCTGTCATGCCCTCGCCACCTCTGTGCCTTCCTCTCTCACCCAACATTTTCTTAGATATTCTCCGTTGAATACTTTCTATTTGTTTTTCACGTCTCAGCTTAAAAATCCCTCTCTTGGGGAAGGCTTCCTTTGCTCTGGGACTAAATTAGAATCCCCTGCTCCACACATGCACGGCACGCTGCAGGGCTCCTTCGTCCTTAGCAAACCTGTGATTATTTAAGTATTTGTAAAAGGAATGCTTGTGCCGGTGCTCCTTACTAGAATATGAGCTCCCCTGGGAAGAGACTGCATCCGGAGTGTCTCACTTGGTATTCGTAGTGCCTCCCACTTTGCCTGGCACACAGCTGGTACTCAGTAGCTGTTGCCTGAGGGACTGGCCAGCTCTGCCTTCTGAATTCCTTGGGCTAGCTCTTACCAACTTCAATACCTTCAGGGTAAGGAGGTCAAAGTAAAGGGGGCCAGGTGGGGAGGACTGTGGTAAATTACAGCATGAGCCCAGGGAAAGCATTAAAATTCCCCTTAAAAACAACACAGCCACGAAACAAAAAATAACACTATGTTCTGAATAAAGTGCATCTTCAATTGCCTCCAGGGCGTGGGCAATCCTCCATCTCAGATACAACCTGCGTTCCTCCAGGCAGAATTGCCCCCTATAGTGAGAAAGAGTCCATTGCGAAACATTTGCAACCAATGGGTGATCTTCCAGAGGGCACTCACACCTTCATTACCACTGTCCTAATATGAATTCTGGACCTCAGCAAGGATGCTATTTAAATCCTGTTCCCACATATCATCTACCACCGCTCTCTACAGCCCTCCTCCATCTGTGGAACACAGGACCTACAGAGAAACTTAGACATCATCCATTCCAATCCAATCATTTTACGAATGGGGCAAATGACTTATCTGCCAGGTGGTACAACCAGTTATTAGAGCTACACAGACATAGGATAAGAATCCAAACTCATCTAAGTGCTGTCCAGTGTTTCTTCCATGTCACCATGGCCTCTGACATGAGTCTTAAGGTGACTTTTAGAACCGAAACAGTGTGAAAAATTAGATACAGAAATAATTCCCACCATGTATCTATTTTAATAAAAAATATAAATATGCATATGAATAAACATTCTCACACATTGCTTTTAATTCTGGGCATGACCCAGACTGGGATCTGAAATTGATCCCTTGCTAATGAGAGACAACTAAAAGGCAAAGATTTAATGATAGAAATTGTTTATAGTTGGCCATAAATAATGCAGTAATGGAATATTTATTGATCCCAAGTTCAGTAGCTCAAACGAGTGATACGCTAGGAAATTCCTGCCCCTTTCTGAAGCCTGACACACAAGCGCCATCCACCCTATTAACAGAATGTGCTAGAGCACAGAGCCAGAAATTGGCTGAGCTATCTGGACACTCCAGGCTGACTCATTTGCAAGATGGTTCTTTTCTTAGATTCCCAGGATAGAAAAGACATGATATTAGTTTTTGTACATTGAAAAATAAAAATGATGTAACCTTACTTCCTATTCGTGCTGTCAAGCTGAGGGAAAGAGAGGTGTCAAAATGTCCTGAAGTTTAAGTTCCTTTCATGGCCCATCTCTCTCCCCGAGTACTAGGAGTCCTCCTCTGAAGACCCTCAGAATCCCTGTGCCACTGCGCTTCGTCCGCATTTTAATTTCCTCAGAGCTCTAGAAAAGACCCAAACCTATAGCTGCGAAGCCTTATGCCTCCCCCCACATCTCTCTTGCCTAAGTGCCAAACAGAAACCAGCTTGCTGCCTCCATTTAATCACAGGATGACAATATTTCAACATAACAGAGGGGCTGTTTGTGCTTTATCTTTTACTGCATTTTTATGGGGAGCAATATATTTTCTTCCTTTCCTCCCCTGATACTGTAACAATCTTTCCTAAATTAAATATGTAACAAATTTCTCATACAACTTTATTCCCAGGTTCTTTTTAAACCATCATTAAATATCTTCATGCTGTTTGACAGTTACTCCTCATCACTGTTACCTCAGACTTCCCAGTGTAAACGCAGGTTGCCAGTGTGCAGAGAAAGAGCAGACAGGAGCCACGGGGGTGGCTGGACACCCCCAGGGTATGCAGGGACAGGCAGAGGCAGGTGGGTATGGGGTGACAGCTAGGGAACCAGAGAGGCACACACTTGAGAAGCAGAGTTCATCCAATTTACCTTTTCATCCCCAGGACCTAACTCTCTTGTTCCAGGCACAGCAAGGTTCCACTATTTGGTGGAAAGAAAGGGGAAGGGAGAAGATATAGAAGAAAGGCTAGAAGAGGAAAATAGGAGGGGAGAAGAGGTTGAAGGCTGGGAGATGCTTGGTGCAGAAAGAAGACAGGTGGAATGCATCACACCAGAGGGAGACTTAGGGAAGTCTTCCATTTGTTCATTGATTTGATCCAAGCCAAGATATGCATAATAATGGCAGTATTTCCTCAAGGACTATGGCTCTGGAGGAGAAGGACAATCTGCAGAGCAGCCCAGTTACAGCTATGGCCCCAGGAGCATTGTGACAGGCAGAAAGGGGGGCTCCAGGGACAGTATGCAGGGCTGAGCCACACTGCCAAAGGAAGGGGGCTCACTGGATTGGGGGAAGAGGTACTGTAGGAAGACCAGACCAACAGCCATGCTACCCTGGAGGAAATTACATAGGCCGAGAGAGAAAGAAAAAAAAAATCCTGCTTAACTTTTCTAATAGTTGCAATTATCTAGATTTATTGATCACATCACTGAGCTTATCCGAAAGAAATGGAAATAAACCGGGCTTCGATGCTGGCTATAGTCACGGCTGCTGTGTGTCAGCTTTAATTTGCAGCCATTTTCTCTGACACATATTCTTTGTGGTGTTAAGCAAAAATTGGTAAGACTCCTAAGTGCCTAATTCACATGACTTTTGCAGATACGTGAACCTCACCTAATGCATTGTAAAAAAAATTACCTGAACACTTATGCTATATTTAGGTCCCTTAGGTAACACAATTGCGTAGGATAGTGCTGTTCTAGCATTTTTTATTTTCAGTGTCAATCCAGACGTGCAGGTAGATGCAAAAGCGATCACAGAAAATGGAAGGAATGTTTTGATGAATTTTTAGGGAATAATCTAATGCAGCCAATATTTCTTAGCAATCATGTGTACTGCCGCCACAGGCTTATTTCCTGTGTTAGACTTCCCAACAGGTTCTGAAATCATACATTGTAAACGGTAATAGTCTGTGTGTAATAGAATGAACTGTCACCTGTGGAGTTTTCTCAGCTATTTGGAAGCAGCTCGGAATGGAGAAAATATCTTACTAGAAGTCAAAAGGGCTGGTTCTGCTTCAAGCTTTCCCACTAACTAGAAGCAGTGATCTTGGATGAATACTTTCATCCAAGGCCAGGCCTTGATTTCTTATCTGTGAAATGAAAGAGCTGGACCAGATCTTCAAGAACTCTTCCAAATCCAGCATCCTTAGATCCAGACACAAAATAAGGAGTGATATTAAAACCCACAACCCAAATCCCAGGAAATACAGAAAAGGGATCATCTCTGTAAGATCTCTATCCCTCTGCCTTGATATTCATGGCAATTGATATCATCATGACAAAATGATGATAGTAATCATTGGTTCTGGTAATTATGTAACATACGTGCTAAGGCAGACAGCCTTTGACATGGAAAAACAGAGAGTAGAATGGTAATGCATGCAAACAAGAGACTGACAATACTCTGCTCTTTACCCATTCTGTTCTGTCTGAACCATAGTCACTAGGATGAGGAAGCAGAAGGGTAAAAGGGACATGAGAAACACAGAAAACAGAAGGTAGAGCAGAGCCAAGGCTCAATTTTTCTGCTTTAGCTTCGGCTGTCATTTTTAAAATAATTTTAGACTTCCAGTAGAGTTGCAAAAATGAGGGCAGAGTTCCCTTGAACCCTTCACCCAGCTTTCCCTGATGTTAAGATCTGGCATAACACCAGCACAACTCTGAAAACTAAGACATTGACATTGGTACAATAATATTTACTAAATTATAAATTGTATTCAGATTCTAGCTTTTTGACTAATGTCCTTTCTCTTCCAAGATCCAAACCAAAGGCTTGAGTTTAACTGGGTCAATTTTAGACTGTCTTTGCATGTAACAGAGCAGATAGGGTTCTGACGTCTTGGGATCCCCTATAAATTAAGCTCCATGACAGCCCAAGAAAAGACTTTGTCAGTCTTATTTATCTCTGTCGTCCCAAGCCTGAGAATAGTGCCTGAGACATAGAAGCTCAAACATACATTGAATGAATGGATGGACGGATGGCAAAGAGGTCCGCTAGATCACCCTATCTTCATTTCTCTAGAACAAAAGCCAATGTAACCAGGTTCAAAGGATTCTTCTAAATATTTCATTTTCCTTAGTTCTTGAATTGTCTTGGTTACTCTAAGATTTTTATGTGGCATTATTTTACCGGAATTATATTTGAGCTATTAAGAACTATTAAGGATTCTGGACACACAGACGACAATTTCACTACCTCCTGGCCCACCTCACAGGTAGGCTATATAACCTCATCTGCATTCTCTTAAGCATGTTTCCTCACTGTAGGGACTATACCGTTTTACACCAAGTCCCTCACAGATGTTAGGTACTTAGTAAACACTTATTGAATAAATGCATGATAACCTTTCTTCAGTAGCCCGATATTAACTATACACCAACATGAAACACATAAAATTCTTTAAATTAGCATTGTTGATGCTCAAATTAACAAACTAAGCAAAACTATTTGGCAAAATATATTGTCAAATTCCCATTCTCTGCCTGAGAAGAAAACTGAATTTCAGGCCCACGTTCTCCAGCAAACCCGTAAGAGAAAGCTTATTCTATATCAAACTACCAGATCTCTGACCTTCCTTTTCCCTTCAAGGCATATTTGTGACTTACAACAAGTACATTTCTGTTCTTTGCATGTTTGGTAGATTTGTCCACCAACCACAGCAAGAGCTGGTTTATTTCAACTGTGGCCTTAAAGTCCTCAAACCACTGCTACACTCTATATGCTACTCAATAAAAAACTGTCCTTGGTGTAATCAAAAAAGAGCAGAGACTATGAAAGTCATTCACTGCATGCTTCCAATGCTTTATGACTACTTCTTCAAACCATCATTCACTCTTGCACACAGTGACTCATGCAAACCCACATCCTTCTCTGTGACAGGTACCAACACCCTCTTGGCTTGACCTACTGGGAGGCAGAGCCTCATTGTGGGAACGAAGGTATTCAAAGTGTTTTAGATCAGGCAGCTGGTGGACAGGTCAGAGCTCTGAGTAATCAAAGATAATTCACTCACACATACATGTATATTCATACTATAAGCAAATCTGTCTATAAACAAAAACAAACCACGTCATTACAGAGGCACAGAGCTAAGAAGGCCCTTGGAAAAGATAAGATGGTGTCCTTGGGACGTAAAGTGGTTCACCTAAGACCACAATATGCAAGGCCCAGTTGGCAGTTTAAGTATTGAAGGATGTAAATTGTTGGACTGATTGTTCTAAAGTCACTGTTTAGAAACTAGATGCCAAAGGTAGCAGCAGCAGGTATCACAAATGAGCCCATATTGTTCCCTTGCTTGAAACTTTTAATGCATTCTGATTATGCTCGGGGCCAAGCCGTGGGCACAACTGGCGAGGGCAGTGGGGCTCTGGACCCTGCTCAAGCTCCAGCCTCATCTCTCCTCAACCCCCTCGTACCACACAGCCTCCCACCCCACTATCCTGCCTGCAGTGGTTCTGTGATACCTGGTCTGTGCCCTACGTTGTCTTTGGCCCCTGCCTTCTGTGGTCCCATTTTACCCTAAGATCTCTGTATTAGACTGCTTAGCCCAAGGTTGAAATTAGCCTGTTTATTCCACAAAGTAATAAATAACTTGAGAGCAACAATCATGTCTCTATCATTCCTTCTGTTATTCCCAGGACCTTGTACACTGCCTGGTGCATTACAAGTAGTAAAGGAATATTTTTTCAGTGAACAAATACATCTAAAGAAGAATATCAACATTCTTGTTAGTTCTATGCAAATAATAACTAAATATCTCATTAATACCATTTTCCCCCTAGGAAAATAATACTATATAAGTCTAAAACCAAACCATATGATACTTTATAAGGATTGGTTTGCTATAAAGAGAAGATCAGTTATTATTGTTATAATTATTCCCAAGCACCATGCTATATTTATGCTCCTGAATCAATTGGGTTATAAAAAACTTTACCCACTCTATTCCCTGTGAAATGATATTCAGAATGCAATTTCAACATGCTGGGTCCTTAGAGCTCTGATCTGCTAATTCTGGATTTGCAGTCATTTCCATTATAAAGGATGAGGGCTTTCAGTTCCTAGCCCCTGGGTGCTGGTGCCCAGACAATGTGCCATTGGAGCCCATAAACCATATTGCTAACTCTCAGAGCAAGCAGGCTGTGCCACCCAGTGAACGAATTCTTTCTCCTATAAAGGCCTCCCATATAAAATGCTTTATAGGGCAGGGGCACCTAGGTGGCGCAGTTGTTAAGTGTCTGCCTTCAGCTCAGGGCGTGATCCCAGCGTTCTGGGATCGAGCCCCACGTCAGGCTCCTCCGCTGAGAGCCTGCTTCTTCCTCTCCCACTCCCCCTGCTTGTGGTTCCCTCTCTCCCTGGCTGTCTCTCTCTCTGTCAAATAAATAAATAAAATATTTTTAAAAAATGCTTTATAGCACAGTGGCATATTATACATACAAAAGAGTTAAACTTTTATTCTCGTAATATTCCAGAGTTTTTCTGAGGGGACCATGTGACAATAAAGCTGTCTTTCCTACAAGTATTTACATTTCCTGTATTTTTTGCAAATGAATAAAGGATTGCATTTGGATCCCTGCCGAAATAAGCCTTAATTGATTTTTTCAGGTGTTTCCTACTGCCATGGTAACCATAATCAAATATCTCCTCATGAATAGCCTTGTCAATTGCAATATAATATTCTTGCTGAATACAGTCTCTAGTTCTCTTTCTGCCATGCTCTCTGGAGCTTTCTCTTTCTTGACCTAACATTTTCTTCAGGTTCCTAGGCCCCATAATAGATTTAAATAGCATGCATGTTTCTTTTTTTTTTTAAATGAGAATCTCCTATGAGTTCCATCAGTAATGACACATACACTAAAGATAAAAACAGATCATGCTTTCAAAGGTAATAGATATTTTAATACTGACATGATTTTTCAAATATATATAATCCCTCTCAAATCACCTTTGAAGGAATTGTTTCATTTTTTTTTTCTTTTTCTCGCCCAAGAAAAAATCATTATTCATCTTAAGAGAGAACATCTTGTCAAGTGTTGCAGTTCAACAAAATAAGGAAAACATCTCTGCCAAAATGCAGCAAATGTGATTACACAAGGCCAAGGAGAAGCCCATAATTAGATCATTACCATGGAAACAACCTAATTACATGTGTAAAGCAGTGAGGGCTGAGTTGCAGATCTGAATATGTTAATATCATTGTCTACAGTTATAATATTTCTGCTACTTAGCCTTCCCCAAATATAATCATATAAGCCATATAGATAAATCCCAACTCAATTTAAATGAATGAAAAAATACTGTGCATTTATGTGAATGAAGTTCAGGGATACTCTATTATAAACATACACCTATACTCTTAAATGAGAAAAAGTGTTGTGGGTATTCATAATAAATGTACATTAGCATGTAAATAGCTGAATGGCCATAAGTACGCAACCTGGAATTTCACACTGTACAAAAATTATTTATAAGGACAAAAGTTAGGACAAGGTTATGAAATGTTTTTAACCATATGTTGTTTGCTTATACTAAGGAATAATTTTATATAGTCTACTCTTAATTATTTACAGGCCATTTGTTTCTTAAGGTCTCATTTGATCTCTGATGTCTAAAATGTGAGTGTCCATGTATCGTTCACCACAGTCAAAGATATAAGCCCCAACCTGGGGTGGGGGGATGGGGGGTGTGGAGAGACTACCCAGAACAATTGTATTACTACAAGGGCCTGTTTACTTTTTAAAATTATCAAATCTAAATACCTGCTCCTAATTGCCTTTTAACACAGATAGTGTAAAACAAACGTTCTTGTGTTTGAATTTCTTAAACATCTCCCATTTTCTGTCCTTGCTTTTCCCAATGGGCTCCTCCTCTTTCAGTCATCTCAGACTCTGGCTGTCACTCACACTGGGGGCAGGACACGCCTCCTTCCCTGAGGAGTTACAAGCAGGGCTTTGGTGAAGTGACTCTCATCTCCCATGCTCTACCATTTGAAAAGCATCTTCCCCAGCAGCCCCAGGTATCAGCTAGGCCCTGACCTCCCTGCCTCTCCTGCAAGGGCACGGCTGCCAGTGGTGAGGAAGGCCTGAGAGGAGATGCTGCTGAGTGGTCTCGTTCCCTGCGCCTTCCACCCCACACGCCTGGGAACTGAGTGGGAGAAGTGGCCGGTCCGTGAGCAGCTCAAGCATCCTGGACCCAAATATCAATGTCTTTCTTTGACAGAGAGGCCAAGACACATGAGCAGGGGACAGAGGACAGAGCCCACCGTCACAAATATAGGATCTGAAGAAGAAAGAGAGCCTGTTGGAGGAAAAATAGCTGTGCTTAAAGTCGGCCCTTGGTTCTTCCTTTGGACTGCCCCCTTGTATGAATCACTTTCGCTCTGGGCCCTCCACTTCTCTGCAAGGAAACAGGCTGCGCTCGATGAGTTTGAGCTCTAACATTCTGATTCCATGGCTGTAACAGAGGCCCAGCCAAACCCTGCTTCCCGCCTTCCCTTCCACATCCAGCCTGGGTGGTCCCGCTGAGAGGATGCTGGGCTCACTCAGGCTCCTCTCCACTTGACTGTCCAGCCATCCAGCCTACAGAACACACGCACTGCTGGAAGAGAGAGAAGGGGCCTGAAAGGCAGTCACAATTACTATATTTAGGCTCAAGCAAGTCACATAACCTCTTTAGGCCTTAATTTTCTTTTCTGTTGAATGATGGCAGTAGGAACCTGGAGATGGTGGTGAGTGAAGGGATCTCTCCAATCCCTTCTAGCTCTGACATATCATGAGGAAAATTAATTTTCTTTATGTACTTCTTTCATCAGCTTCCTCCCATACTCAAAACCCTCCACTGACTCCTCATTTTCATACATTCCAAATATAAAAGCCACTGCCTTTCCGAACACCCTTTAATCCAGCTCAAGTTGTGCTGCCCAGTCTTGTTTCCCTCTATCCTCTTTTCCCACAGTCTCTCAGCCCCAACTCTCTGGTCTTACTAGGTTTTCTCAGAGATCCACATATCCTTGACCCCAATTCTCTCTTGACCTTGATGCTGCCTTCTCATTCAGGAACCTGACCCATGGCAGGCACTCACTAAATATGGTAGTTGGACTGTTGGACCACCACCCAAATCCTATCCCAGTTTTCAAGGAACAGATTAGGACTTCGCCTATCTGGGAGGCCTGCCCTGGTCCCTCTAAATTACATAATCATGCTCTCCTCTAATCCACAGAATTTATGTTGTAACACACCATTTAAGACCTACAGTCGTGACCTCTTAATCACTATTAAAAGTGTGTGGAAAATTTAATCTACTCATTACAAGTAGACATTCTGAAGACTAATAGCAAGTCCTCCATTTCTTCCTAATTACCATACCACCTAACCCCACACTGAATCCTTGATAGGTACTTAGGAAATATTAAATTGATAGGCTGGGAGGTGCTCCAAGAATATGTCCTCTAGTGGGAAGGAATATCATCCCTATCCTACGATCTCTACACAGCAAAATGCTCATCTTTCAAGAAGGAACTCAAATGCCAGCTAAACATGGCCTTTTCTCTATACCACTAGGCAGAGCTTGTCTTTTCTCTTCTTGTATATGTCTACTGGCACCTGTCATGTTGCTATAATTTGTTTATACACCTGTTTCCTTGCCTAAACAATGAATTATTTTCCTTCAGAAAAAGAACCAAATTTCCCTTTTGTTGTATTTCCATGCCCAGTACTACTCCTATAACATAACAGATGTCCAATAAAGTGAATTTTTTCTTTGCTCTCTCTGAAAATTGTAGAACCAATTTTTGACAATTTGAGATGACAGACTAATGTGAGGCTTGATACTCAGTTTATAAACTCATGATCCAAACTGTATACAGGATCAGGGATAGAATAATCCACAGGTTTCTGGTATCTCTGCAAGTCCTCCCCCCAGTTAACTTTAATAGTTCTGAAGTGGCTATGCATTCTACTGCACTCTGTAGCTTTTAAAATCCACATTCAAGAGTCATTAAGTATTTAAAAACCACCATAGAAACTAGCATAGTTAATAGAAAATACAAAGAACATACTTGTTACAATATCTTCTCCTGGGGTGGTCCATAGATTGGTATGAGACTTAAATTGCTTCTTTTAACACCACCCATTTATCTCTCATCATAACTATCTACCTTGAACTTAGTTTATTAATGTATCACTTGTACTCTGTATCGGATGCATATTTGCTGAGAGCAGGGACAGTTTTAGATATCTGCAGCACCTCACACAATAATTTCTATGCAGCAAGGGCAAAGTAAACAGCTACTGTATGACTCTATTAATCACTCTATTCCAAATTTCTGACAAATATTAAAACTGAGCAACACGGAGAAATCCCTCTTATCATAGTATCAATAAGGATGTTTTTTTCCCTGAGAAACCAGCTTGTTTTCTATCATTGATTATAATGCATTGTATTATTGCTTTCATTTCTTCTCTTGAAGTTGTCCAGTAGACATCTTAGAATCAACTTTGTGGGCCACTCCTAGGAAGTGCATGGGACGTCAAGGTACAATTTCATAGACAAGTCTGTCTCCTTTTCCTACCTTTATTTTCCCCTTCATTTAATTTTTTCTACTAATTTCAATTGGATATTATCTTGCCATACAGTATACAGTTTTATAAGCTGTCAAATTACTTTCAGACCAAACAGAGAGACATGAACATAGATAAACAGAGATACATGCATACTATAAATAAAAATGAATAAATACCAAATCGGAGATTTTCTGATTAAAATTAATTCTTGATTAAATAGCACTCCCAGCTTTGCTATTGATAAATTTCCTGAAGTTGTTACTACTAAATCACCATTTTAACCACCCTAGAGATTATTCATAATTTTCTCGTGCTTGAGAAACACCCTTTATTTTCTCTGTAATCATCTGGCCTCATTGCTGCCCACTTCCAAGTTAGCTAGTGGCTTTATGGGGGGACAAAAGGATAAGGAGGTGGATAATAATTGCCTTCAAGATTATTTCTCTACTTCAGGAGCTGGGATGCAATCATAGCTATCACTTACGGTGCTTCCATGGGCTAGCACTGCACTGAGAACCTGCTATCAGTCAGTCCTCACCATTACACCGAGAGCTGATACTATTATTCTCATCCTAGATTAGTGATGAAGCAACTGAGACAGAGGCACTCAGAAACTGCGGTAACTTGCCCAAGATCACACCTGGAGTACATGACAGAACCGGGATTGAAACCCAGCCTGTCAAAACCCACTCTGTTCCCCAAGATGACATCCTCCAGACCCCTGCCCTTTGCAGCCAAACAAAGCATTAGTACATAGTGCTTTAATATAAACTTGGTAGATTTTTAAAAAAAATTATTTTATTTAAATTCAATTAATTAACATATAGTGTATTATTAGTTTTAGAGGTAGACTTCAATGATTCATCAGTTGCATATAACACCCAGGGTGTTCATTCCATCACGTGCCCTCTTGAATGCCCATCACCCAGTTACTCCACCCCCTCACTCTCCTCCCCTCCAGCAACCCTTAGTTTGTTTCCTAGAGTTAAGAGTCTTTTATGGTTTGTCTCCCTCTCTGATTTTGTCTTCTTTTTCTCTTCCTTCCCCTGTGATCCTCCGTTTTGTTTCTTAAATTCCACATGAGTGAAATCATATAATTGTCTTTCTCTGATTGACCTATTTCACTTAATATTACCCTCTAGTTCCATCTATGTCCTTGCAACTGGTAAGATTTCATAAACTTTGTGGATTTAAAAAAAAAATCCAAATGCTATTTAAGTAAAAGGGATTGAGAAAAGGGGGGTTTTCTTTCATTCTCGGTCGTAAAATTATTCATTGCTTCCTGCTATTATAAGTCATTTGTTGCTTCAGTCAATATTGCCTGGGGCAGGCCTGGGCTTTATTTGCCATCTCTGTGTTTGAGCCCTGAAATGAGATTATCGATTCATGATCAGTGTAACTCCTGGCTGAGCTCTGGATGTGACGATACTCTAATAGAGGGTCTCGAGGAAATCAGCTGCTCCCCCTCCAGCCAGCATCTACATCCTGCTCATTTGTTTGTGTCACCCCAGCATCTAGCACATAATAAACACTCAATAAATATACGCTGCTTGAGTGACTGGATTCATAAATTACTCTTTGGGTATAGATTTTAAGTTTCGCGTGGATAAAAACTCTGTTGAGCACCTTTTATCGTGCTAGCATTGAATAATATAGAAATGATCAAGTGAATGCACTAGACACAGTTTGAAGGTAAATGGTAAAGATAGTTCCTGTGTCACTGAAGTCATGGGCTAGAAGACACATGAAAGTAAAAGCATTGCCAATGATGAAAATTTATTTTAAACCCCATGAATCCTTTTCATAAGGAACGAACTTTTCAACAAAATCACTAGTGATTTGGCTTTCTATTTTTTAAACTTCTTCAGCAACATAAAAGAATATTAGGCTCTTATATATTCCCCATTTTAAACCTTTATCACCTGAAACATAAAGTGATCCCTAGGCTTATAGGGTCTTAGAAAAAAATAAAAGATGTGGTAGATTTCTCCAGAACGTTAGTTAAAAGATTTCTATATTTTATTATAGAGGGCCTGTTGGGGTGCCATTCAGAGGACATTTCCCAACAAGAAGTATGAATGGGGCAGACAAGACAGTCCCAGTTAGGCTGGAACTAAGATCCAGGTATATCTGGCATTTTGGTTTAGAAGAAACTCCTGTCCACTGAACTGTTTGTATCCATCTGGTGATTTATACAACAGCTGAGGAATCTCCCAAAAATGTCAAACTGTATTCCCAGCTGGGGATCAAATGCATACAGACAGGCAGGGGGAGTTAAGGGTGGTAGAAAGCAAAGGAAGCTACAGTGACAGGAGGCTCTTACATAATTTGTGAAGGAAAATGTTTGAGGGGACTGAGATAGTCATGACTAGCCTGCCTCAGCCATGGGACAGAGATCGAAGAGTGAGAGGCAGTCCAGATACCACACCAGTCCTAGCACTACTTGCAACAGCCCCGCCCTCAGCGCTAGACTGAGCTCAGCCGGTGATGCCGAACATTCTGCAGAGGGGCCCATTGAATTGAGTGTAACAGCGAAACCAGGAAGCTATTCCCCTTACTTCCCAGAAGACCACTACCTCGTGGGCCTTGAGGACGGAGGACTTTGGGGCAAGGATCCACTCTTCAGATGGGTACGGGCTGGTGGAAAGAGCAGCAGGGATCTGTGGCGAGTGGAACCTTGGACTGGATGTGTGATGCCAGGTAAGTTACCATTTGTGGCCCACAGAAATACCTGCGGTGGACTCTCAGGAATGACATGCATGTCTGAGTGAGTAGACTCGCCACTACAACTCTTTATCCATGTGTTTATCCGCTACAAATTCAAGTTTAACTTGAAATGAGAACTCACCTACACCTGTAGGCTGGAGAAGCCTAAGAACATTCAGTTTGCAAGTTCTTCTGTAAGATAAAATAGAAACAAAATGATAAATTGCTATATATCCGGGCATCCTGCTTTATGGTTTCACAAACTATGTCTCATTTCTTTCTTCAAACAACTCTGTGAGGAGAACAGAACAAGCATCATCCCTATCTAATAGATGAGGAAACTGGTTCAGAGAGGCCAAGGGATTTGACTGTGATCACACAGCTCATGTAACGCCCAGTGGTCATGCAGTTGCACCAACCTGCAATCTCTGTGTGCCATTCACCTGCTGACCCACAAGGTACTAATCACTTGTTCTAGGAGCTCGTGAGTATGGATAAAGCATGATTTTAAAGTTGGGAGACTAGTCAGAGGGAAGTCTAGCCTGCCACCCCAACAGAGGTATGCAGAGGCTAACTCGTCCCCGCACATACGACTCTCCCGAAACAGTCTCAAAAGACAGCATCTTTTCCTGTGCTTTGCTTCCCTGATCTTCTGGCTCTACTTCTCCTCCTCCTTCTCTCTCCAGATGGGTACCAAGGCTCTCTTGCAGTGGCTGTGCTGGGAGTATAGTGCTTGCTGGGAGGAGGAGGATAAGGAGGAGAGACACACAGAGAGGGAAGGAGATGAGACAAGGCAGAGAGCAAGGTGGTACTGGCAGTCCTACCTACCTCTCTTCACTCTGTGCTCTGTAAAAACTTTCCTACAGTTGTTCGCTTTTTAAAATCTCATTGAGCCAAAATGTGTAAATACAATTAACCAAGTGCAATCATGTATTTGCTAAAGAAAACCATAGGAGGCTTTTTTTTTTTTTTTAAGTCCACAGATAATGCAACTTCTCTGCAAGGCCAGCCAAAACAAAAACCCGGGGGTGTAAGACCCCTTAAATGCTTTAGTATGAAGTGGGTTTTTCACATTTTCTTTTCCTTCTTCCCCATTTTCAGAACCAATTGCTCTTTCTTACACCTTCTCTGTTTCTGTGGAAGGCAGCCCACCAAAAAATAAATACACAGGCCAGGCCGGGAGTTGTGCAGGCAGTGAGGGTCCCTTGGCCTCTGGGGCATCCCTCCCAATTCGGTCTGCCCCAGGACTGGAAGACACCATGGAGAGAAGTACCTTCCACCTGACTTTTCTGTCTTAGAAAAGCAGAGAAAATGAAGGTTGCCAGGGGCAGCTAGATTGGCTGGGACAGTTCGGCTCCTACACGTGGCAGTGAGAGGTTTACCGGGGTCAAGCAGAGCGCTCCTTAGTTTCTGAACCAAAGGAAACGTCCCCATCCGGGCCCTCACGAGCAGGTGGAGGCCGCCTGTGCCTGCTCCCATAGCACGGGGGATGGCACCCACCAAGTGATCAAGGTCAGAGGTGCTGCTGGCCTAAGCCTGATTAAAGAGTCCGGACAAGCTCAGTGAGCTTTGATTCACAGCGAGTGAATCAGAGCCAGCCCTCACCATAGCTATTCGACAAATTCCGTTCCTCAGAGATTTATGGAGTGCCTGCCACACGCGAGGCACTGTACCATGAATTAAAATTTTAAAGGAATTCTCACAACCTCTATTACCTTTGATCGATAACCTCTGGGCAGGTAGAGTTACTCTTGTTATCAAATGATGAGCTGAGGCCCAAAGAGGTTCTGTGACAGTGGTGCGGTAGAAGAGTCCCTGAGCCTGGCTGCCAGTCACCCACTTAGGAGGTGGGCAAGTCTTTCAACCACTTGGGCTTTAGTTCTGTAGCTATAAAGAGGAGGGTTGATGGGTTGGTCTCTGTCAAAGACTCCTTATAGTTTGTTTTTATCCTTTGTAGCTAACATTTGTTGAGTAGCTGTTAACGTGAGGTGGGTGCCCGTTTTACACACAGGGATATTCCTAATATTCTGTAATTTGTTCAGGTCCTGTTACTAACAAAGTCATACCATTCACATATTTAATAAGATTTATATTTACATTACATTTTACATCGAATAGATTTATAGTAATTTGTGCCCATAGAAGAAATAAGGGAAAAGTAAAACATTCTTTCCTTCCCTCAGTTGCATTTCTTGAAGGCAAAACTGGGTCTCACCTCACTCCTTGCTTTTAGTTTTATTGAAAATGTGGAGCCCGAGCCAGAGTCTCAAGATTTGCCAAGTCAGTCTTTGTTGTTGTGGTGAAGTACAGTTAGTCAAGTAAGTTTATTGTGCTTGGTTTGGGTTTTAATGCAAAAATTATTTGTAGAGAGAAGACACTTTTTAGTCCATCCTCTGGGTGCCTTAGAAGGCTATGCAAGCTTTCCACGAGTAGAAACCTAAAATCGTCCTTTAAAACCCCACTGTAAACAAGTCTCATGACCTTTATATTGCTCTCAGCCGTTACTATACATGTCTGTTGTGGTTTGCATTTGTAAAGGATTTTATAATTATTTAGCTGACACTGGTGATAACCTTCTAAATTAAACCTCAGCCTCAGTAACGGATGTTTTGTCCCCACTTGCCAAGTCCACTAGCAGGAAATGAGTGAAGCCCTCTGGTGGGGAAAGAACCTTTCTGTGTGTTTCTAGCAAGTAAACTGTCATCACATTTAATTGAGATTTGAGAAATGGGTAGCAAAACAGCAGTGAATGATGGTATTTGCAAATTAGTTGAAGCCAAGTGAATTTTTGCCTGGAGTGTTCCAACTGAAAAAATAAATATAAGGAAAATCAATGTTAGTGGAGAGAATCTTTCTTGTTTCCCTGCTGATTTTCCATGAATTAAAATACATGTATTTGATTTGGCTTGGAAGTCCTTGTCTTTTTTGACCCTTTAAGGGAATCTGTCAAATTGGAAATAAGATGTTGATGTAAGATAAGATGTCATAGAAACAACCTTTGAACTTACTGTACTGATGAAAGGAATAGTTCAATCTCTATCTTCCCCTACTCAGCCCTTAATATAGATTTTGTTCTTTTCCAGGGAATTATTTCAAATGCTTCCAAAGGGGAAGACAAAGAGCTTTTCAGTTTTGCTCACTTTCAACTATGATATGGGCAAAATCATCAATACCCATTTGGGCCAGTAATTGACACTTCTGGTTATCAATGAGGCTACCCGGAGCTCTGTTCTCAGTGCATTCTTGTGCTTTTATAAAATTTAAGTATGTGAGGTCAGTGCAAAAGTCACAAGTTTTGAAAGAATGTTAAGTAACAAAGGCTTTGTTTTACACAGAATCATCTTTAATGTATATGTCTAGCAATCTGAATTATAGAACAGTTCTATCTTGAGTATAACATATGGTTAAGTTAGATTTTTACAGATGTCATGTATTTAATATTAGTCTCTTTTTGAGATCCCAGATAACATAATAGCCTGGCTTAATAATTACTTAAAATCAGCCAAACTCGATTTCTATATGGAAATATGATTAAAAATCTGTCATTTCACATTTGCATATGTAGAGAGGATATACACACTTATACACACAAATATATATATACACACTTAAAACACACAAATATATATATATATATATAACATATATATATATATATATGTTAAAGTTTCCTCTGATCATTCTCTACTTCAGAGAGTTTTAGTAAATAATAAGCTTCAAAAAATAATGGGATTTTTTTTTCCCTATGCCTAATTTGTTCTTGACTTGAATGGTAAACAAGGAGGGAAAGAGAAGATAAGCCTTGTCATAAATGACAACTGATCTAACATTTTCTTTCTTTCTTTCCAAGGTCTGTGGCTGGATTCTAGAAAGATCTACACAGTTCTATAATAAAAATTTTCATTGTGATTCTATTTAACCCTTTTCAGCTTTTACATGGGGTTTGTATCTTTATAAAATCAAAATATATTATCATTCAAAATTAGATTTATTGCCAATGCAGATATAAAAGACCTCAAAATATTTAGTTCAATTTTCAGCAGTGGACCTGCAAGAAACACTCCTAAGCTTATGTACCATAACAGGTACGTGGACTTGTCATTCTCCCTACCTTCAGTAGAAACAGAGAAAGAAAAAAAGGGTTTCAGAAGGGGGAAAAAATGAAGCAGAAGTCTCAATTTCACAGGTCAAGAGTAATTATTAGCCCCGAAAATGCTTTGTTAATGATTTAGGCTTTAAATTACTGTAATTCTAACCCACTCCCACGTAAGAAAAGAGAAGCAAAAGAGGAAGGCATCATAAAAATCTCGGCTTGGTATAGTCTTACTTTAAGTATTACCTCAGTTGTTTCCAATTCCTGCATGACTTCCCAGCACTTCTGCATTACTCTTACCCTTATTCCTCTCTAATATGTTTCACATTGATTTTTTTTTCCTATTCTCTGCTGACTGCACAGTCTGAAAATGCTTTGACCTTAAAGTCAAGGTCAAGTTTGCATTCCCGGAGTAAACAAGAAAGAAAGATGGAGGAGAACTTGAAAGAAAACCATCTAACCAAGAAAAACTATGGAGCAAAAGTATGTCTCCAAAAAAAAGAAAGAAAGAAAGAAAGAAAGAAAGAAAGAAAGAAAGAAAGAAAGAAAGAAAGAAAGAAAGAAAGAAAGAAAGAAAGAAAGAAAGAAAGAAAGAAAGAAAGAAAGAAAGAAAGAAAGAAAAAGAAAAAGAAAACAATGTTTCTCTTCTGGGATTTCTCTTTCTTTGAAATTTGACATTCAAGGTGAGGAACACTAATATGAGCTGCCAGTAAAAGGAGTGAAATTTTTCCCCAAGTATTATTTGTGAAAGAACTAATCTGGCATTAAATATTCCTATCACTCTGTAGAATAATAGATCTGATAGAAGGAAATTTCCAGCCGTACTATTATGCTCAGGTACTATACCTGAAAAACAAGAACTACACATTAGGGCTCGAAGAAGAGTTTAAATAAATTACTGCTGGGAAAAAAAAATATGCTTAAAAAAGCCATAAGTTTGAATAATCTTCTGGAATAGTTGCAGGTTTTATAAAAACTTCATCTCTGTCTCAGGATTTAACTACGGTAATTTGACAGTTAACTGCTTAAAAAGATAGTATTCCTTGAAACGTTCATAACTTTCCATTTATAGCAAAGGGAGAAAAACAACCATCATCATAAAAACATATTTCTTGTTTCCCTATTCCTGTCTAAAAGCAAAGGTTTCACACAAGTCAAGGAACGCATTTTAAAACTTCATTATAATGTATCTAATGTGGACATGTGATCTAATACAAGTTTAACTCAATTGGGAATCTGAGAGATCTACTTTTTTTTATAAAGGCCCTCCGTTGAAATACAGTATCTCCCTGGAGAGGTTTTTTAATTTAAAGTCAGTTCTACACATAAGCCTTTTCATAATCTGTGTCTTAATTATAATGTGACATGCTATGATGTCATTCAGAAAGCAATTTCAGTAATTGGTTTGCATTCATATGGACTGCCCCGTTCAGCTTAGGCATACATATTCCATCATCCAGTATATCTTAGATCTCTGCCCATTGACAGCACACTTTCCTGAAGAGTAGAAACCTCCGTGTCTTTGGTGAACAGTACTGGTGTCTAACCATTCTTCTTCTTCTTCCTTCTTCCTTCTTCTTCCTTCTTCTTCCTTCTTCTTCCTTCTCCTCCTCCTCCTCTTCCTCCTCCTTCTCCTTCTTCTCCTTCTTCTTCTTCTTCTTCTTCTTCTTCTTCTTCTTCTTCTTCTTCTTCTTCTTCTTCTTCTCCTCCTCCTCCTCCTCCTCCTCCTCCTCCTCCTCCTCGTCCTCCTCCTCCTCTTCCTCCTCCTCCTCCTCCTCCTTCTTCCTCTTCTTTTTTTTAGCAGAACCTAATTTTGTCCAAATGACCCTCTTTCCTCTTTATAAGCATTGATCCCAACTCTAGCATCAGCCCCAAAGAAATATGACTAATTCTATTTTCTTTGCCAGAAATTGATTCAGAACAGGAATAAGAGCCAACTCCGGACAGGGAGACATGAAGAGAGGCTCCTAGGGGGTTTCTAGAAAAGAGAAGAAGCATAAGAAGAAACTCTTCTTCCTCACCTGGGTAGTAGTACCCATAAATATATTGCTTAGAACTCACACAGCCTTCTCAATACCAATCTGAAGATGAAACCAACTCAAAGACAACAGAGTGAAGAAAAGATTAGAAACAAACAAACTTGGTATCATCGAGACACAGTGTCAACCAGCTCTGAGGTCCACCCTACTTAGGACTGGGTTACACAAGATGTTATCGTTACTGTCATTTAAGAGCTTTGGCATCTGGGTTTCTATTATTTGCAGGCAATAGCACACTAACCAATTTCTCTTGGCTTCCTTCAACTGTCTCTACCTTCTGAGCTTAGGCATTTCAGAAGATTCCAAAGCTACTTGTTTACACCATTGCTTAATTTAAACTTTTCTGCCACAAACATAGGGAATAAGATAATTTAACAAGATCGAAACAATAATTTCCAGAATGTATCTTGCAAGTGTTGTTTGGCATTTCCTGGCAATGCTTCCAGCCAGTGTCAGGCTGCTGACTAAAGATGTGAAGGACAGAGCATTCAAGTGATTGTCATTTATGCACCATGAGTTCACACAGATTATAACCACTTTATTAAGTGAGATGGAGATGATGAGGAACAAAGAAAATTTGAAGTTGTCTTCACAACCTTCCTCAAAACTGCTGTCAAGGGTTTCTTCCTCACCCCTCAGTTACATCTTGGGTAGATCCCACAAGTTTTGGCTTACTTTCGGGCACTATAGATCCTTTCAAGAACCAAAAAAGTCCAATCCGATCAAATGCCAAAACTTCAATCTCTCTTTCATTTCACAGTTCCTCTCCTCCCTCACTCAGGTCTTTTTACAGACTTTTCTTTGTCATCAAATGGCCCTGTTCAAAATATGAGGGACTCACACAGCATTTCCTGATGCTTGTAAAACATTCTTTAGTCTCTCCTTTGCAAGATCCTTGATTCCTACTCCTGCAAATTCCTTACGCTCCCTTCACCCTAAGCGAGCATCCCTCTCATGCGAGGTCTGCTGAGACAACTTGTGCCATCTTGCGCAGCATTCGCCCGTCCACAAGAAAACAAACACACCCTTCCCCACCACTTTCTCAGACTATAGGCGCAATTGCCCTTCTGGCCTCAGTCTGCCACTTTGGACATCTCCAGGCTTCCTCATGCCTTCTCATTTCTCCTGAAAAGAATCAGCCTCTAGTTCCCATGCTGCCCAAACTCTAGAGCCACTGGCCAAATATTATAGCCATTAACCACATATGGCTTTGTACTTCAAATGTGGCTAGTCCAAGTTGAGATCTCAAAGACTTAGTAAAAGAAATTTAAATTATAATGTGGCTTACATGATATTTCTATTAGCTGGCTCTAGAGCCTTGCTACTGAAAGTATGCTCTAGACCAGCAGTGCCAACATCTAAGGAGCCTCTTAGAAATAAAGACGTGGGCTTTCTGTAGTGCTTTCTCTAATGGGCGTTTTAACCAGATCTCCAGGTAAAGCTCTGATCTAGAGCAGTGCTGCTTAATCTGAGGTCTGGAAACTCCATGCTGATCCTTGAATAATCTTTTACCAATTCCTGACAAAATATGTACAGAAATTAAGAGTACTGTTTAGAAATATTTTTTAAAGATTTTATTTATTCATTTGACAGAGAGACAGCCAGCGAGAGAGGGAACACAAGCAGGGGGAGTGGGAGAGGAAGAAGCAGGCTCCCAGAGAAGCATGGAGCCCGATGCAGGGTTTGATCCCAGGACCCTGGGATCAGTCCCTGAGCCAAAGGCTGATGGTTAACGACTGAGCCACCCAGGCGCCGCTGTTTAGAAATTTTTATAGCAATTTGACGTTACCATACAGAATGTGTGCATACAGAATGTGTGATCAGTGAAGATTTTTTATTTCATTTTTCTAGAAATTTAGTTCTATTAAATGTTATCCAAGTATGTGTCCATTGTGAAGCATTGCTCTAGAGGACACATTTAAAATTCTCCCAAGAAATTTCTCACATTCTGTAAGACAGCACCTACCCTGCCAACAAACATCTCTCTTCTATCTTTTCTCGAAAGGTGTTTCTTGCAGTCTCCTTCCTTGACTTGAGGTGAGATCCCGTTGCTGCCTACTCTCCCATTCCACAGTGCTCTCTATTGCTGCGACTTTCCTTCAAGAAATTATCCTCTAATGAACCTCCAGGCTGTTAAAAGTGTTCTATGAAGTGACAGTATTTCAGCACATCTTATAAGGAACAAACCTAGTACATCTCTTAGACTGCGAAACAACTGTCACTAGTTGCCTTCAGTTTTGAACTTTAGCCCAAATTCCAAAGCACTAGGAAAATTCCCATCCCACATCCTATCAAGGCCAAGACTCCCAAATTCTCTGGAGAACTTATTTTAGGCTTTGGCAATCTCTGCTTTTATTTTTTATTTTCTTTACCCCTCTTGAAACCTTCCAATTTCCTCATATTGGTTGAAGTAGTCATGAAAATTGATCCTGCATTGAAGGTTTTAGTTGGAGTAATATACAATCTTTTGAAAATATTATACCCGTTTCTTTTAAAATTGAAGGAAAATCTTAGAGCCATGCCCAACACATTCTATGAAGACACAGATATACTTAATTTTGTGCATATCACATGTTCTTGGCAAATGGACATTTAAATCTTTTTTGGTCAATTTACTGTCTACAAGCAGCTCACCATTTAAAGAAAACTTGTGGCCTATTTGATAAAATAAAGTCTCCTTTGTTAAATGAAGAATCATTTCCAAATTTTCCATTTTAACCACATAAAAACATGTGTCCATACACCAAGTTCCTTTAAAGGAAAATGTACCTGAATTTTCGTTTATATCTATTTCAATATTTTATTAATACTTTTAATATTTAGTGGAAACCACATTTAAAAAAAAACTGAAAATTTCATAATTTCCTTATGGCTTTTTTAGAGCTTTGCTTCTTACCATGACACTTTCAATACATTCATAAGTAGAAGCAATTCAGTTCCATTTTAAAAAATTCAGTGGATATCTGTAGAGTCCTTAATATGCACTATGCACTCTGCTACACCCTAAGGGTACAAAAATGAATAAAATATGGTCCATACCTTGTAGCACGTAGAGCATAGTAGATGAGACAGACTCCTACACAGACAATGCAGCACAACGTCAGGGGCCATAAGGCAGCATGACGTGCAGGATTCTGTGGGAGGGAAGAGAGGGGAAGAGAATCAAGAAACACTTTCTGAGGAAGAGGATGCCTAAACTCAAAATAGATGGAGTCAAAATAGGTTTTTCAGGTAAAAACAATGTTTGAAACATTCAGGGCAGAGGGTACTGCATGATCACATACCCAAAACTCACGAAACAGAACATAAAAGTTTTAGAGTTAGTGGGATGAACTGAGGCTGGAGAACAGAGACCAGGAACTAGAGCCCCTGATTTGACACCCAGGAGCGTGAACGGGACTTATCAGGTGTCACAGGCCAGGGAAGTGGCTCAAGCTCCAAACATTATAGTTTCCAATCTCTTATTTGGTTTCATTTTGCAATGATTTCTTTGGGGGGGGGGATCAAAATAAAATCCGTTTATTAGGGATCTTTGAAGAATGAAATAAGATTACTCATATTAAAAATAAATGTTTAGCTTAGTATCTAGCACATAGTACGGATCCAATACAAAATAATTGTATATCCTTTTTAAAAAAAATCAAAATTATCATTATTTTAATGCTTATTAATATTCCTATTATATATTCACATATTTAATACATATATAATTTTACAAAAATGGTGTATGTTAGTTTTACAAATATTATTATTTTTCATACAAATACACAATAGCCAGTTCTTTTCTATTTCAAATTAAATACTTTTAAAAATTTAAATTCAATTAATTAACATATAATGTATTATTGGTTTTAGAGGTACCGGTCAGTGATTTATCAGTCTTATATAACACCCAGTGCTCATTATATCACATGCCCTCCTTAATGCCCATCACTCAGTTACCCCATCCTCTCAACCCTACCTCTCCAGCAACCCTCAGTTTGTTTCCTATGATTAAGAGTCTCTTATGGTTTCATCTGATTTCATCTTGTTTTACTACTCAGCCATCAAAAAAAAAAAATGAAATCTTGCCACTTGCAATGACATGGATGGAACTAGAAAGTATTATGCTAAGCGAAATATGTCAATCAGAGGAAAACAATTATCCTATGATCTCACTCATGTGGAATTTAAGAAACAAAACAGAGGCTCATAGGGGATGAGAGGAAAAAAATAAAGCAACGATTTCTGTAGAAGATCTTTAATATCAACCTTTGGTGAGTTCAAAGTCACATTTGAAAATTAGAGAGAATACTGTGCTGGTAAAATAAGCGATAAATAAAAAATAGAAGCAGGAATATTTTCTAGCTTCATTCATTGATGATAATTGCCTTAACTGATTTTGGCACTTGGCATTTCAAAGACCCTTTCTCAAGTAGTGTTTCATTTTCCAGAGCAACTTTACGACATACATAAAGTGGATATCATTCTTTCTCTGAGGGAATCAAAACCAGGACGGTTAGGCAGAGCACTTGTAAGTGTCAGAGGAAGAAGTAGGGACCAGTATTCTAAGCACTGTCAAATTCTCTGCTGTTTTCCTTCACCAGGAGATAGAATTAATGCTAATGAAATTCCTTGTCAAGTTTAAGAATGGTTATTGATAATGAATGCTAGAGGTAACATTCATCTACCGCACAGGTAGCAGTTTTTTGTAAATTTGTCTGAACTGTTTGCCAAGCTTTCTATGTAGATGACACCACTGGCAATGACTAAACACTAATTAGCACAGGAAGTGGTTCATTTTTAATATCTTTTTCCATTGTCAGCATTTTAATCCACACCTTTTTTTCTGTAAGAACCAATCATAGCTGTAGCTCACAAAGTTTGACGTGTGATGCTTTTCATTATCACTTAGTTGAACGTATTGTCTGATTTCTCTGGTGAGTCCTTCTTTGATCCATGGGTTATTTGGAATTGGTTTCATTTCCAAATATATGGAAACATATGCTGTTCACTTTTACTCATCTTACATTGACTGAGATTTATATTAAAGTCCAAAAGATGATCTAGGTGCATATGCCATGAGTACTTGCGAGGAATGTGTATTCTGCAATTATTGGGTGCAGTGTTCTGCAAGTAGTCATTAGGTTCGGTGGCTGATGATGGTCAGACCCTCTGTATCTATAGTCTTGTTGGATTTTGTTGTCTTGCACTCTCAATCACTGAGAGAAGACTTCTAAACATCTAACCAAAATTACAGATCTGTCTATTTTCCCCTAACTTCCTGTATTTTTAGGTGCTCTGATTAGATAGATGCCTATACATTTAAGATTTCTATGTCTTACTGGTGAAGTGGTCCTTTTATCATTCAATCTCATGGATCTGGTTTCTTTTCCCTTCACCTGGAAGAACTTCCTTTAATATTTCTTATAGCTTGGTTTTGCTGGCGACTAGTTCTCTCACCTTTTGTTTGGTGAAAATGCCTTATAATGCAGGTCTGCTAAAGAGGAATACTCTCAACCTTTATTTATGTGAAAATATCATAATTTCATCTTCGTTTCTGAAAAATATTAGTTTTCTGTTGCCACCATAACAAATTGCCACAAACTTCTGGCTTAAAACAACAAAAAATTATTATTTGCGGTTCAGAAGTCCAATGTGGATCTCACTGGGCTAAAATCAAGGGGTCGGTAGGGCTATGTTCCTTCTGGAAGCCACATCCTTGCCTTTTTAAGCTTCTAAAGGTTGTCCGCATTCCTTGGCTCATAACCATCTTCAAAGCCATTGGTGTCCATCTCTCTGATGTGTCTTCCAGTGTCCTGTCTCTCTCTGGCCATAACTGGGAAAAATTCTCTGCTTTTAAAAATTGTATTTGATTATATGTGATTGTAGATGACCCACTTGGATAATCTCCCCGCCCCCAATCTCAAAGTCTGTAATTTTAATCACATCTTCAAAGTCCCTTTTGTCATGTAAGGCAACATATTCCCAGGTCCTGGGAATTAGGGTGTGGGCATTCCCCTGTATTCAAGCCTCCACTGTTTTGGTGAAAAAGCAGCTACCATTTTTATCAATGTTTCCAGTACTGATATTATTTTTTCACTTTAATTTTGATTTTCAGCAGATTGTATAATATATGCTTTGGAGCGGTTTTGTTTGTAGTGATCCTCTTAGGATTTGTTCAGCTTCTCAGATTTGTAAATTTATATGTTCCTTGAAATTTGGGGGATATTTGGCCATTACTTCTTCAAACATGTTTTCTATTCAGCTTTCTTTCTATTCTTTCTCTGGGATTCTAATTCAATATAGATGAGACCAGTCAATATTGAGATCAGTCACTGAGACCACCACTCTACTTGACTCCAGCTCCCCACACAGTGGCAAGAAAGTACACCCAACCGAGAAAGCTGGGCCCATGATTGGGCTGACTTCTCAGGGCCTGTAGTCCCCCACCGACTATTTTTTATGCCTAGAGAAAGTTGTCTCATGCATTTTGTTCAGTCTTATAGTTGTTTTTAGCAGGAGATCTAGATTTACAAGTTAGTCTGTCATAGATGGAAATAGAAGTTGCCAAGATTAGTTTGTAATGAACAATTCTACACCCTGATTTTAGGGTCAGAATAGAAAAATTTTTTCTCTTATATTGTTTCCTTTGGTTCAGTTCACCCAAGCAGTCTCTTCATTTTGTAACACTGACAGTAAATGCCATAGGTAAGTGTAGATTGTCCAATGTGGATCTCACTGGGCTAAAATCAAGGGGTCAGTAGGGCTATGTTCCTTCTGGAAGCCACATCCTTGCCTTTTCAAGCTTATAAAGGTTGTAGCCTAAATGTAGTAAATTCATTGCAATGATACATGAAATTTGTGCATACATCTTATCCAACTCCACCATCAAAATTATTATGCTTCTTGTATCTCAAGACAAAAGATATTTTTACCAAAAATCTCTTATAAGCAAATTTAGAGACAGCCAAAATTTTGGTTCATCTCATCTATAATTTATACTTAATGCTGCCAACCTAGCAAACTACCTTTTACTTCTCACTTTAACCAAAAAGACAAATAAAATGCAATATCTGCCTTTCAGAGAGCTTGTGGGTGTAGTTTAAAGGTTTTATTAAAAGCAATCAACAATACAAAATAGATTATCTAATTTACCAAACACCATGCTACCCTCCCCAGTTCAATATTGTGACCTTTGACTCAATGCGCAATGTGTGAGCACCTGTTTTTCCCGAGACATCATTTTAGGGGCTATAGTGTAAATACAACTGGGTTTCTACCTCAGCAAAAGCATACTCTTTGGAAGCAAATCTTAGTTTGGATACTGGTTCCATTATCCAATACAACCTAGTAATGTAACCTTCTTCAACTTGACTTTCACATCTGTGATATTGACCAAAACACAACTTCCCTGTATAGTTATTGTACAATTTAAACATAGTGACTTCTGCACCATGTCTGGCATAGAACAGATGTTCTTAAAGTGTTCGCTCATCCTCTACCCTGCCATCTTCACCTCTACTCCCTTCCTAGCCTCAATCCAATAGAGGATGTGATTAGCATAGTGAATGTCATGCCATTCTCTGTTGAGTCCTCATATTCCTTTTAAGTAGTTCTTGGACCACTGGCAAAGAATGAACAGGTTATTTCAACATTTTATCTCTTTTATATACTGTGGGTTAATGTAAAAGTTCCTTTGAGAAATAGGTCCCATTCTTTTCTTCCTCTCTTCCTCCCTTCCTTCCTCTTTCTTTGAAAAACAGATTTAGAGAAATAGTCTTACATCCTTTCCTCACTATTATCCACTTCTTTTTTAACAGCAAGTATTTGCAAAACATTTAGAGGTAAGGGGAAATAACCTTCTTCCTCTTTCCTCCATTACAATTTCTAACCTCTGCCTCCTATGTGGGTAAGTGGGCTCCCCAAATCCTCCTGCTATCAGAGATGATGCATAGAGGCTTCACTTGGCTCCATTTGGAGTAAATGATGGAGTAAAATATTACTTTGAGAAAAGGAAGATAAATGATAAGACTATAATATTCAGCACTAACAATAAGTCCAATATAATTTCATAATTGTATTTACAGGTATCCATAGATGCCATGCTGGGAGAGCCTTACAGTCAAAAATGACTGTGAAAAAATGTAGAAAGCTTCATTATCTCCATTGAACAAATGGGGAAATTGAGGTTTAGTGGCATCAACTGCATAAAGAAAAGAGAAAATAGAGGAAGGAAGGCAGCCTTGCTCTCTCACAACTAAGAGCTCTCTGGCATATCCTGCAGGATATATGCTAATCAACTGAAGCATTTTCAATGTATTATAGATACCAAGAAACTGTTAGAAATAAGTACATCTCAGGAGTACTTTTACTTTTCATGATATTTTAAAGATTTATCATGAGACTGAAGTAAGTACAGATTCTTCATTCAGTCTCTCTAGAATGGGAGTTTTTCATAAAAATCTTACCTTTCAATCCTTATTTAAAGCAGTAACAATATTTTTTGATATTTCTCTTGAGCTATTTTTCTTTTATTTCTACATATTATTCACAGACTTTTAAGAATAACAGATTTAAGCCCAAATCCCTAATTTACCAAAGCAGGTAAAGAATAAAAAGTGTATTTTCAAAATGACACCAACCAACCAAGAAACCTCAGTTAATGCTTAGACAGTGTTTACAGACTAAGAGGAAATGCTGCCTTTGGCACGAAGAGGAGTTATTAACACGATCTAATTTCCGACAAGGTACATAACTGAAGTTTAGGTCCAAGTTTATTGTAGTTTGTTATCTTTTTAATTAGGTAATTTTAGGTTTATAGTTTTGAATCATCAGGAAAAAAATTGCAACATAATCTGTTTAGAGCCAAGGCATGCTGCTGACACATTCAAAAAGTCCTGAACCTTTATAAATAAACACTGCCAGTGTTTATTTCAAAACATCTGAGAACAAGGGAAATACAGTGACTCTTTGAATATTTCAATTTGGAACTGTTTGTGCTGATTCATCATTATCTGTGGATCCCTTCTGAGATACAATTGAGTGTGTTCAGTACCTGCCAAATATATGGATATGAATAATTCTGGAAGGAGGATCATATTATAAAACTTTTTTTTTTTTCCTACCTAAAACACTGCCAAAAAACATCTGGAAAAATAATTTTCTCTATAACTGCATATAGTGGCTTTTACTTTCCGTGCCCATATAGACAACTTTTTCAAAGAGAAAAATTATTTAAATTGAATCTGGAATCTTGTTTCATTTCTTTTATATTTAAAGAGAAGAGATTTTTTGAAACTTGCCAAGACTTTACAAATTGGGTTTGATTCAGTGGTTTTCACCAAGTAAATGGGAGTGAAGATTTTGATTTCATAGGCCAAATGGTTGGACATACCTTAGACTAGATAAGAAGGAAAATAGCAACATTTTTCTGTTAATTATGTGTTATTTCACAGGCATAGATTATTAAAGTTTCAAAGTTTGTCAATCCATAATTAGTAATATAAAATATTTTGACATTTAAGCATGTGTTTATAGTCTCACAAGTATTGTTAGTGTTTTCTCTTAATGCTTACTCAAATATTTGTCCATGTCCAGAACTAAACAGAAAATAATGCTCCACACCCCAAATTTTTCCCTCTTAAGCTCTCCAAAGTTATATGCGCTGTTCTCAGGGCTTGAGATTTGAAAGTAGCTTCTGTGACTTTCATTTTCTTCATTTATTTTTTATTTTTTTTAAGATTTTATTTATTTATTTGACAGAGAGAGAGAGACAGTGAGAGAGCGAACACAAGCAGGGGGGATGGGAGAGGGAGAAGCAGGCTTCCGCTGAGCAGGGAGTCTGATGCAGGGCTCGAGCCCAGGACCCTGGGATCATGACCTGAGCCGAAGGCAGACGCTTAATGACTGAGCCACCCAGGCGCCCCTCATTTTCTTCATTTAATCCAGTCTGTTCATTAGTATTTATTATCAAGTAAAATGTGATAGATACCATACTGGGTTCTGGGGATGGAGACTGGGATATAATGACTGTCACCAAGTTTGTCATTATCTAGCATTATAGACAGACATGTAAAGAAATAAGTTAAATGTACATGATAAATGCACAAGACACAATGGGGACCCAAAGAAAAGGCATTTTTGTTAGTACTAGTACAATCATCGACTCTAAATATGATAGGCTAGGTTTTCTTTTTCATAATTACTTTTGAAAAATCTTTTTTCTCAGTCTCGAGAAGATGACTGAAGTTAGAAATCATTTTAAAAATAGGACAAACTATAACAAACTTACGTTAAAATTTTAGTGTCAACTCCTCCAAAAATCAGACCATTTACTACTTCTATTTTATGCAAAAATAACACACTTTTACAAAATATAAATTTACAAACATGTCTTTCATTTTTATAGTACAAGATGGAGTTGTTTAGGGCCAATCTCACAAGTTAGAGTCAAGAGATTTGTCCATAAGAAATGACGCATGATCTCTGTCACGCAGTTTGAAGAGAAAGCCTAGAATAGCATTCCAGCAGAGAGAAGAAAAATGATAAAAATCAATGAATCAAAATATATATTCAGTTCATATAACTACAAATAGAATTTTCCTTTTTGCTAGCTAATGTTCCTCACACCAGATAATAACTCTCTGTGAAAAGTGCTAGACTGTCCTTCCATTTCCCTACTTTGTCTCAATTCACGGCTAAAGGGAAAAATAAAAGAAAAATTCATGCCATGGCATGACTCTTCAGATGTTAATTAAAAATCTTCGGATATGAAACTTTTTTTCTGTCCAAACATAATATTTTTTCCTTGAAGTCCTTCTTTGATGCTTAGTTCCTATTTCTTTGATTACAGTAACAGGTACATAGCCTCAAGCACATCAAAACAAACATTCTTCCCTGTAGAATAGCTACAATTAAAACCACTGACAATTCCAAGTGTTCTCAAGAATGGAAATCATCTGGAACACTCTTATATTGTGGTGGAAGTGTAAAATAGTGCAACCATTTGGAAAATGATTTGACAGTTTCCTAAAAATTTAAACACTCCCTATGACCCAGAAATTCCACCCTTACATATACAATCGGGAGAAATTAATGTTTATATCCATTAAAAAAACTTTTCTCTTAGAATGTTTATAGCAGCTTTCTTCATAGCCCAAACTGGAAAAATCTAAATCTCATTCATGAACTGGAGAACGGGTAAGTGTCATGTATATCCACACAATGGAATACCACCAGCTTAACTGTTAAATAAATTGAAAAGAACTACTAAGGCACCAATATAGAGAAACTTCAAAAATGCTAAGTTGAGTGAAAGAAATCAGAAAAAAATCATATACCACATTATTTCATTTAGTTGAAGAAGAAATAAAACTAATCTACGGGGATAGAAGAAAGAATAGCAGATGGTACCTTGCCTGCAAAGGGGCATGGTGGAACTTACTGGGGTGACGGAAATGATTTGTTCCATTATCTGAAGTGGTTACAAGCAGATATAGATATGTTATAAATCATCAACTTGTAACTTAAGATGTGAGCATTTTACTGTAGTACATTATACTTTAAAAAATGCTATTAAATCTAAAATAATATTCTCTATTAACCTCTCTGTTTAAGTATTTGGTGATGGTAAAATTCTTAAATATTTTTAGAGTATGTCTTTTATATTTAAGAGTATCTTATAAGAACGAAGTGTGACTAAAATTTTAATCAAAGAACAAAATCTCTTCATGTCAGCCCAATCCAATGACCCAACTAGAAAGACCTAACTATGGCTATGACCTCCTTGAAAGTAGATGGTTGAAACTCGAGAAAGAATCAGTGTCAACATTAAGGTAAATATTAGGTTACCTGTTCAACTCAAACCTTGACTGAATTTACAAATAAACTGATCTTGTTTTCAATCAGAGAAATAAGTTAATTTCAAGTATGTTAAGAAAGTGACCCAAGACATCCGAGAAGAAAAAATATCTGAGCCTTGCACAATAATGTGAAGAGGCTGGTGCTGGCACTCAGATGTGGTCCTAAAGGACTCAGAAGAAGAGAAAGATGACTGGCACCAGAATTTCAAGATTATCTATCCACTTTGCCTGAAAGAAGGATCGGTTGAGGAAAAGAGCCATACTTATTAATGAGCAAAAGCGAATGGACTGCCAGTGACCTTAAAGAAGCAAGACTGAAGGGCTAGTGACAGGGTTTATCTCCCCATTAAATAAAATTTACCACTGGACATCGGTAGTCCACATAGTACCCTGGAGCAATTCCTACATTCCATCCGTCCTACCCAAACCAACCTTACTATTCCCTGAAAATTCAGGTCTCTTGTGCCAAGCAACAATGAAAACACTTTCTTCCTTCCTCTTTTTTTTTTTTTTCCCCTCCTACTTTGACCAGTGACCTGAGAAGCGGGAGGCCACTTTCACATGAGTTGAGTCTTCTTTTTTTTTTTTTTTTAAAGATTTTATTCGACAGAGATAGAGACAGCCAGCGAGAGAGGGAACACAAGCAGGGGGAGTGGGAGAGGAAGAAGCAGGCTCCTAGCGGAGGAGCCTGATGTGGGGCTCGATCCCATAACGCTGGGATCACGCCCTGAGCCGAAGGCAGACGCTTAACCGCTGTGCCACCCAGGCGCCCCACGAGTTGAGTCTTCTTTCCGATTCCTGGTGGCTGCTTTCTTTCACTGGGTACAAAAACCATTAAAATAAAGAACCCTGGGGTCACAGGGCTAGAAAAAAAAAATAATAATCGGAAGTGGGTTATAAGATGTTATCAGCAAACACATCATCCCTTGCTCTATTCCTTGTTACCAAATCTGTCCTTTTGAATGTCTGAGGGAAAGCACCCATACTCTCACCATCTTGGGTTCAGTCAAAGGAACAACAGAAAATGTCTAAACTAGGGCAATGGAAAATACAGCCAAGACCCCACTTCTGCATCTTTTCTGTGTCCTGCATTCCCTTCTACCGTGTTTTTCCATCACAGTCACACTGTGAAGCAATGGTCTGTTCCCCCTGCTATTATCACACAAATAAACCAGTGGAGGTACTGGGAAGAAGCAGAGGATCTTCAATCTCTCTGCCCAGAGGAAACTGGGAGAAAGCCAAGAAGAAAGGACAGCGAAAGGAGAAGTACACATGCCATGCAGATATCCACCACCTGACTTTTCAGAGGAGGGAGGAATTGGGGATTCAATATTAAGCCCCTAGATTATAGGAATAAAGTAGAAAACAATGGACAGCAGTTCAGGTAAGGGATTGACAGAAAACCCTACAGAGAAACATCCTTTCCCAGAAACCCAAAGTAGGGGATATGATTCAAAGTATCCAGCAGCTAGGACATCAGAATGAGTGTGTTGGAAAGAGAGCACGGTCCAAATGTTAGCTTGCCCTCGCCCTGTGATGACTGTCCAGGGAACTCCATTAGGACCGTTTCACATGATCTGCCCTCAGATCCCACTCTAGCTATGCCAGCAACACGCAAAGAAATGGACTCTGGCCTCTACTGCTGACTCTACAGTGAAGAGCTCTCTCTGTTAATACATAGCACCCTCTGCTCTGCACTAGCTTCTCATGTTCCCTCTGCTGAAATGTTCTTCCCCCACATATCCATGTGACTCATCCCTTCACTCCTTGAGTCTCTTTTCAGATGTCTCATTTCCAGGAACATTTGCCCTGACTAACCTACCTAAAATTGCAAATACCCAGCCCCTACAGAAACACACACTGAGCACTCATGACCCACCCCTCTCTCTTCCACTGTGCTTCCCTGCCCTTACACAGTCCAGCGGACTGTGGAATTCACTTAACTCATCATCTTGTTTACTTTCTGTCTCTCCCTACTGGAATGTAATCCTCATCTGCTTTTTTCACTGATGTACTCTTAGTCCCTGTAACTGAGCCTAGGACACAGCCAATGCTCAACAAATAATTTGACGAATGATTTGGTGAATAAATAAATGAATGTCATAGACAGTCTGTTCTGAAGATACAGGGACCAATGTGCATTCATCTTTGCCTTCCTTGCAGTCAACGCCATAATTAGCACATGCCTGACTCTCAATAAATGCCTGTTAAATGAGTGAGCATATGAAAAAATTAATTCCAAATGGAAATATCTGAATTCGTATCCTGGGATGGAGTGGAGATTCCTGTACAGGATAGGTGGCAAATCCGAGGAAGAAGGATATGATATTATGAGAATAGTAGTAGTAGTAGTAGTAGTAATGGGTATAACCACAGTATCAGCCTGTTAGTGGTAATACCAATCTGTCAAGTGTGTTGTTGGGAAGAGATTATGTCTGGTCCTCCCAATAACCCCGCAAGAGAAGTTTTACTCTCTTCATCTTTGAGAATGGCTGTTAGGATTCAGAGTATTTTACCAACTGTTTCACAGAGAAGGTAAAGACAGCTGGAATTCAAATCTGGGACGGGCTGGACTGACCCTAAAGCCAATGCACCTTTCTCGATAATGCACATTTTGCTCCTCAACCTCAGGAACTAAACAACTGCTTCCTTCCCATCACAGGTATGCTAATATACGAGATTTAACAATGCAGGCAGCTTTTACCGCCAGATTTTAGAGCTGATCAGGACCTTTGGAACATGGGCTAGCCCCATATGAAAGCATTACTATTTTGAAAAACTAAGTAACATTACATTGAGAACTGAAGGAAGTGGAACTCCATGTGACAATTCAAGAAAAGCTCCCTCTAGGGAAGAGGTATCTAGGAAATATTTAAAGAATATAAGAGATGTGGAAGGGAGAAGGCCGTGCATCACCAGAAAAAGAAAAAAATAGACGATGGAGAATAACAGTATTTAATTAACTGAAATGCAATCCTTTTACACTTTTTAATTTATTCATTCACCTACCCTACGAATGTGCAATTTCTACGCGTGAAATGTTTTTCTGGGCACTGAACATGCAGCGCAATGGCCACAATCTCTCCTCCTTCATAGAGCTTCTGTTCAAGTGGGGGGAAGCAAAATCAAATTGAGGTGAAATATGGGGCATATCCTAATATGCTGAATATAAAAACAAAGCAGAGAAAAGAGGAGTGTCAGGGGTTGTAGTTTAACAGGGTGCTATTTTAATACAATTTGAAACTCTCAAAGAAATTGTTACATTTAGGGCAAAATTGCCAGATTTTTGTAAGACAATTTAACCTTGAGTTCTATTTGGCTGTTGAAGATTTTCTAGTTCTTCCATCAAAGCTGGCAGTTTCAAGAGGCCAACACCCCCCATCTCTGTACTTGAGGCTCTCCACCAATTGCTCTGGGTTGAGAATAATAGCAGAGCTCCAGCCAATTTCCAGTCTGGTAAGAAGCTTGGGAAAAGAGATTTTTAAAAATATTATGCCCCACAGAGTCCCCACAGTTGGTGAAGAAAAACAGTGTCTCATGAGGCCGGCCAAAATTCTTGCCTGACCACTGAGTTCCGTTGTGGTTGCAGAGCACAGGCCTGGGGCGGGGAAAGAAGGACAGAAGTGAAATAAAATGCAGATGGTGCGCAAAGGACTTCATCATACTTGATAGGTCATTTCTAGAGAATCACATAATTAAGGAACGTGGGAGAGCAGAGCAGCAAATATATAGGGACTTCAGAAAAGCACTTTGCGTGGGGCTTTAAAATTACTTAGGAGCTTAATAAAAATTGACATCTATATGGACACTATCTCATGGTTGAAAAGCCAGCTGAAAGATGGAAAAGACTGTAAACAAATGAAAATAAATGGCTTGCAGTTCATACTGGGAGGAGTTCTCGGGGTTGGCATTCGAAGAGCTCTTAGTTAGCACAAGAGCTCCATGACGAAGCTATTACACTGGGATAAATAGATTGGGAATGAAAAGTGCAAATGAACTACGCTGGCAGGAGTCGTTGGAAAGGTAGAGAATCTTATACCGTGGAGCTGTTTGTATTCATGTTTAGAAAAGGCCTGCTTCTGAACATCTGTTTTTCAGAATACAGAGCGGTGTCATTTTGGCTGGAAAGCCAGGAAGAGAGCACAGCCATGACGGTCTTCAAGAAGAGTGGTTGGTGCCGGAGGGGAGATGAAAGGCTCTCCGTTCCCTCAGGCACACTGACGATGGATAAGGAAACAATCCACAGACACTTAAAAGATGTAAATACCAAGCAGAGTATAAACCAATGTATCCCAATACTCCAGGGCAGAGTCATAGGAGAAAATGAAAGAAAGGATCCTTACAGCCAAACTCTTTCTTTCAAAACATTGAGAACTCAGTTGGCCAGTTAGACTTTTTTTTAGACTTCATATTCCTATTTCAAGACCCTGTTCAAGTGTCACCATGTTTTTTGGCTTTCTTTGACTCCTCTCCTGCACCTCCAAGGCAGAATTAATCACTCCCTGGATTCTCTTCCACAGCATTTAAGAAATGTTTCCATTGCAGCACTAACCTCACTATATTTTAGTGATGTTTTGATCTCTATTTAATAGGATGTGAGCTTCTTAAGGACTGGGTTTGTGTCTGATATTTTCACCTCCAGCACCTAGAATATTGACTGGTCTATTAAATGGTTAGTGAAGTGAATGGCACACCCTTACACGTGACTGTTTATGATCCCAAGTGACTGTTACCTTGACAAAGCCACACTGCACTGCAAAAGGAGAGAGAGTATGTTATGCAGTGATATGAAAAGATGGCCATTGTGTTCATTTTAGGAGAAAAGGGCAAGGTGCCAAGCAATGTGTATGTCTTGCTACCTTATATGTAGAATGAAAGAAAAACAAGGATCTATTTCTATTTGCTATTATATTCCTAAATGACATCTGAAAGGACACTTGAAAAGCTAAAGACTGGTTCACTCTGGGAGCGACAGTATAATAGTATGATGGAGACAAAGGTCAACACACAATTTTCACTGTATACATTTTTACATTGTTTTGACTTCTTAAACATTCATTCATTAAGCACCAACTATTAAAACATTTAAAAACATTTCTTCAAAACTAATCACATGGAGAGTGAGCAATAGCAAAAGTAATGACAAGAAAGCTGACAGGACTCCATGGTTAATTCGTTAAAGCAGAAAGTTACTGCCATGTGTTGGTTGGTTTTAACAAATGAACTCAATTCCGGTTATGGGCCAAATTGTTGTTGAAGAAATTAAAGGAATTCTTTTTAAGATTTTTATTTCTTTGAGAGAGAAAGAACACAAGCAGGGGGAGGGGCAGACAGAGGGAGAAGCAAGCTCTCCGCTGAGCAAGAAGCCCAATGCAGGACTTGATCCCAGGACCCTGTGATCATGACCTGAGCCAAAGGCAGATGCTTAACCGACCGAGCCACCCAGGCTTCCTGAAATTAAAGGAGTATTTTTGTTTTCTCTGCAAGTCATGGTAATCACAATTCTTTTGGAAACCTCTCTGGATAAAGGTGGCGCTTCACTCTGCTTTTGCTAATTGCACGGCTAGGGCAGCATGCCTTAAGGATTCTCTATCTGTCACATGGAGCCCAAGACAATTCCTTAACATATTGTTAGAAAATCAATATTTTAAATAATGAGACTTGGTCTGTCCTTGAAGTAGTGCTGGGTCCTAAAATAGATGAAGTTTTCATTTGTCTAAACTAATTCATGATTGCTTCCCTGACATTACTTTTAAACAAAAACTATCACAGTAAATATATATATGCAAAATATATATGCCATATATATACATATATATGCATCTTAGACACATGTGAAAGTTTAATTTTCAAGGATTTATCAAACATAACTCCTACAAATATAAAATAAGCATGTATTAAACTGTTATTCAACTCATTAATGACAGAATGAACTGGACAGTCAAGATGTTTCAAAGGAGAAGTAAAGAATAGGGGATATAGCGTAGGAGAAAAAAAATGTTTGAATAAGATGGGGTTAGATACATAAATAAGATGGTTACACAAATAAGATGTTTAATACATCCTATCAAGTAATAAGACCATAAACTTTAGAGTTATGTTTTCTACCAGGCAGAAATCATTTGTATCTCTACCAAATACAAATCTACCAACAAAAAGACAACTTCACAGAAAATGGACTTTTAGTCAATGATTAGATATAGTAAAACAAAATATATTCCCCTGAATGATCAAATAATTGTCAGGTGGTCCTGTTAAACAACGCTCTGATATGACATCGAAAGGGCATACCATCATCTCTTTGCCTTACTTCCAAGTTAGGTGATACTTCTTAATACGTGTTAATGAAAGAACGGTGTGAACTAAATCTCCCATCTTTGCCACCAGGCCTTGGAACGATGGGGTAGTAGACACTTCAAGAGTAGGTCTTTTCTAATAGGATTCTCTGTACATATGAGTTAAAGAATTATTAATTAATCTCTTTTAAAACTAATACAATGTTAAGGATGAGGAAGATGTTGATACCACTAATAAAGATGATAATAAATTTGACTTCATGCAGAATAAAATACATCGATAATCTTACATTTATTCCTTGAGATGAGGAAACATCCTCACTCACAAAACTACGATGAGTGGTAGAGGAACATTTTATATTTATGCAAACCGAGGATGCAGCTGTAATACATGAAAATATCTCCACAAACCAATTAACGAGAAAACTTGTCTTTCCTTGTTAATTGGGAAGCTAGAAGCTTTGTTGCTTCAGAGTAAATCACAGGGTTGATCACCAGAAGGCATATTTTCGATGCATTCAACGCAGCCAGCCAGATCTCTAAATTGTAAACAAAATAGTCATACAGTAAATGGCAAAGGCTCAGCCAGAGCTCTTCAGGAAAAATAAAGGTCCACGGAGAAACCAAAAATACAGAGTTCATGTTTACAAAAAGATAATTTTTCAAAGAAAAAGTGCAATCTATATTTTTCCAGAAACTAATGCAAGGCATAATCTCAAGTTCCACTAAGTAAAACTGGCTAATTTTTATAGTAATAAATTAGTCTAGGAAAATTCTTAGAAATGCATCAAACCAGCAATTCATAAGCAACCTTTCACCCTGGAAATCCATGGACTAAGCCCCGAATAAGAACAATTCTATTTATCTTTGTCCAAGACACTACTGACTTGTCTACATCTTTTTCTTTTTGCTTTGTATAATATCCTAAGGAATTCTAAGTTGGAAAGTTTACAGTTGGCATAAACATTTTTATGCTTCCCCATAGGAATATCAGAGATTCTCTGCTTATATAGGAAATTTGCCCTAAAAAAAAAAAAAAGAAGAAGAAGAAGAAGAAACAGCAGCTGGTTATCCAAATATTTCTCTTATAATGGCCAGATGATTTGAAAAGGGAAAATGTTGTGAAGAGAAACACATGCAATTTGAATTATTTGAAAGCCCTACAGCTACTATAGGACAAGAAGAAAAAAAAAATCTGGCCCAAATACAATGGTCTCCAATACCACTTGGTATTTTCTTACTTATCCATTAAAAGGGGATGTACTGTTTGGTGGGTGAGGGGGTTGGGGTGGGAGGGAACAGGAACTGGAAAAAAAGATCATTTAACATCTTCAAAGTAATGTCATCATTCTTTATATTTTCTGTGCCCAAGGCAGACTTTTTCTTTGTTCTTTTCTCAACTGGTCTCTTAATAAAGCCAGGGGAAAGACAGTACTTCCCCACAAAGATAAGGCTATTAATTAACTAGATTTGACAAATAAAACTGGGAAAGTATTAAGTAGCAAACTTAAATGCTGCAAAGTCATAACTATGACAGCAATGCAGGGAAATTTCAGTGTTAGAACCATCTTTAGTGTTTCAACTTCTATGTGGGTAAAGCTCCAAGGACATTTTAACATCGGATTACACTCAATCCAGACCTAGGCTTTGGGGTCTCCTTATGGTTATGGTAGACAACTATATTTTTATTTATTTATTTTTAATTCCTGCAAAATGTCTCCATACCTTGTCTTGATTTAAAAACAAAACACAAACCAAAACTCCTGTCTGAAGAGAGACTACAAAGGACCTAGGAATGCTGCGTAATAATGCAGGGGAATCGGAATTTTCCCTCTTGCACTGATCTGACTGGTTGTGGAAGCCTTGCAGGAGGTAAAAAACACTGGTTTGAGATAAAGCAGAAAGAGAAAAGGAAATCTCTCCAAGAGAACTTTTATTCACAGAGGCAGATGGGGCTACAGTCTCCCTCTGGCAGATCCCCTTCTCAAAGGCGCAGCCAGGAGCTCAGCAGCTATCAAGAAGTCTACAGAGGAGGCAGAAAAGGCACATCCTGGTGGGGAACTAGTGAGGAGAAAGTGTAGAAATGCATCAAAAAGGAAAATTCTTTAAAAACACAGGAAAGTTTTCACCTAAAATGGAGGCCTCGTTCATGCAAATAAGTACATTCAAACTAAGAGGTGGTCCTCAAAGGGCAAGCCAAGGGGAGAGGAAAGGTGGTTTCCTGGACATGCAAATGAAGGTCTCAGATTTGGCTTGTGACCTTGAAGATGAGAAATTGCAAGTATCCTAGACCATTAGAAATCTAAAATAATGTTGTATGTCATGGGAGAGAAAAGGTTCCCACAGATATAAGAGATTTGATGTACTCTTCGAACTCCCAGACAAAGTAATTTTATTATTCTTATCTTAGTTTTCACCTCTGAAATTTCATTCCTTTAGCCTACGTAATGGCCCGGCACACCATAGTGTTCAGTTAGAGGCAGTGTGGCTGGGTTGTCAACTCAGAGAAAAAAAGACAGAAGTCAGATTCTTGCTCTGACTCTACTTTTCCAAGTAACCTCAGGAAACCAAATCTTAAGCACTTAACTTCTTTCCCACATCCTAGTCTTCTTCCATTTCCATAAGTGGCCCACTTCTTAAATAAGTATGTTGAATCCTTAATTGAAAGACTTTAAGCAAGCGGAAAAGATGGATTTAAAATTGTTTTCAGAACCACTAAGGTTTGCTAAAGGGAAAATCTATGACAAACACATTGGAAAAGATTCTAAAACAAAATCAGATCGAGGACTTTCGCCTTATTCCCTCATCTTGGAAAAACTGAGATTCCAGAGTTGTTCTTTAAGTGGAAGGAATGATCTTGGATACTCTTGTGCAAATTCTACTCATAATTTCTTAAGAAGAAGGAAAATAATTTATTCTAGCACTTTGGCTTTTCATATCTAAGCTTTCTTAAGTCTGAAAGAAGCTTTTGAGAGAAGGGCAATTTATTGTGTACCAGGAGGCCGGAGTTTGCCTGCTGTAAGGAATCGAGTGGGTGTGGGCATAATTTGTGAATGAAGAAAAATATATAACTAAATATATAAAACAATTGAGTGTTTCAGGTTCCTTCAATTTTTGAACAGAAGAAAAATATTTCTTTTCTTATATAGTTGCAAATTAAATAATTCTACTAAAGTTTTACCTAAACATAAAGATTGACTTTGGCAACACAAAAGGAGGAGGAGGAGAAAGAGGAGGAGGAGGAAGGTGAGGAGGGGGGAAGAGGGGAAGGAGGAGTGGGGGGAAGAAACAGGAGGAGGGATCCAAAGCTTTTTACTTTCAAAACAGACTGTGATTGAAGTCCAATTTTCCTTTCCTAAACCAGTTGCTTTGACACTGATATCACGGAGAGCGAGAGCAGGTAGTTTGAACATTGTTAACGAGGTGTATCAGTATTGTCCTCTCATAAACCAGCCTTTGTTGATGGGGGAAAGTGGGGCATGCGGTTATATCTGAAATGGCCACATGTTTGGTGCATGCAAAGAGGGAAAGGAAACTACAATTTATGGAGCACTTACTTGGGTCAAAGCCTTTACACAGGAGACAGGATTTACCCTTCCACTAATCTTTAAGGCAGTGGTTTTGTCCCATTTTTGAACAGGAGGATACAGAAGCTCAAGAACGGTGACTCCCCAAGGTTTCATGGCCAACAGAGGCAAAGTCACAATTCAAATCCAATTTGGCTTGATGCCAGACCTTCCTCTCTGCTGCTGTTCGTCTGCTGCCTGCATGGGCCCGACTGGCCCCCTGTGGACATCTGACTTCACACAAGGTTTGGTAAGATCAGCCTTACTCTGTTGGCAGCATAACCAAAAGAATTCTTATCAAATTTCAAAATACCAAGCGTCTAATAATAGCAAGAAGTCTTATAAACTTCTTATAAAATAGAAGTCCTTCATGAGAAGGAGGCACTAGCATGAGGGATCCTTGGTTCTCAACAGTCTCTTGTACTGATAGAAATGTCTACGTACAAGGACGCCTGCCTCTCATTCTGACACATATGAAGCCTTCATTATATTAAAGCTAAATTCTCAAGTCAAAGGCAGATCTGGTCTTGTGAACAATATAGCCTTATATGCTTTAGTGTTTTGCACCCAAAATATAACCTTCAAACATTCTAAGTAATATATGATTTATAATCCTTTATGCTCCCTGACCAAACTACCAACCAAACGGCTCGGTAAATGCCACCAGAATGGTCTTTCCTGTCCTGCCCATGTTGCTTATTCTTCTCCTTTCCAAATTAATTCAATCTGCTGACACTTCTTAGAAGCTTGGAAGAGTGTAGGTCACTCTTTCACTGTAACTCAAAATCAAATCAGAGACCAATATAATACATCAGGAATAGTCTAACGTGAAGGACCAAAGAGAATCTGCATGAAATGTGAGTATTTCTGAAGAGCATGAAGAAGAACTATTGATTCCACCCTAATATACACGACTTATGGAGGAAAAAAACAAGACAGCATGCACTCGTCCCGAAAAAAAAAAGAAGAAAAAGCTGTGGCTTATTTAACTTCAAAACCAGAGCAATGGCTGCTTCCCAAAACAGGGTGATTTCGGTCTCTTTCACTTAGCATCACCATCCACAGTGCCTGGTGCCCGGACGAGCAGTCTCAGCATCACTGTGGGCTGAGGACGGACCATCATACTGTGTATTGAGAAGCCCTCTCCTCCCTGGTGTCTCCTACGCACAGTCATATACATGGATCTATTGAACTTTGGCACAGAAGAGAAGTTTTCCCTTCCTTAGAGATGATGCTAGAAATAATAATCCCACTAAAAATAACAATCATATAATAACAGGAATAATGAGAGAATAAAAATATAAATAATTTCAGTACAATAATAATTCTACTGAAGTATAGCTACATATAAAGACTGATCTTTAAAAAAACAGAGAGGATTTTAAACTTTTTTTCAAGATAAGCTGTGTGATTGATTTCAGATTTTTTTTTCCCTAAACTGTTTTGTTGACAGTGATATAACCGAAGGTTGAATGAATGCATTTCTCCATGTGTAAGGAGGGATAATACTGCCCACCCCACAGAATTGTAGTGAGAATTAAATAAGATAATGTGTGAACTATGCCCGGCATATGGCAGGCAATCATAAAATAGTAGCACTCTTAGTAACCATCATTACTAATTTTTGTGCCAGAGCCCAAGTAGATTAACTGGCCAGTTTAATTGGCCTTCCACTCAATTTTATTTTCTCTTCTGTTTTCTGTTTGTTGGTTTGTTTTTAGAGATGTGTGGATCTATAATCACAGAAAAACTTGATTTTCTACTCCTTAAATTTCTAGATATGTAAATAATGAATCCAGATAAAGGAAATTCTCCAAATATGCCAGACACTGGAATACTGAGTCTACATTCCCCTGGGACTCAAAAATAAACAGTACAATATTTACCAGCACTATGCTAATTAGAATAGGAAATGCTTCAGTTAGACTTCTCATGACAAAGACTTTCATCAGGTAACCATTCCCTTAGCGCTCTCTCTCGTGTGACAAACCCACCACAATCTATATCCATCACCATGGTTGCCATTTCTAATCCTACCCTCAGAACCGTGAGCTGTATAATTACCACCACACCATATTAGCATCTGTGGGTTCCCTCGATACTAATGGGATGCAAAAGGTGACATGTGTATGGATTGTGTCAAGTTGTCACACTGCACAAAAACATGGTCCTAATCCCACAGGCTGCAATACCAGCCTAATGATACACTCATGTCACAGAAGTACATAAATAGCGCTCTGCTGCCCGTTAAGGCTTCCTGGCAGTAGGATGAGCTCAGGGAGATGTGTGAATGAGTGATCACATGTCATACGAGATGATTAAAAATGAGTAGGTCCCCTTTTAGAGATTAGCGATTGTTAAATTATTTCATTCACTTGCTATTCATGATGAATAATAAATCACTCTCAGCATCTGCTGTTCTATTCATTTATTACATAGGGATGTTTAGAAGCTAATTACTCTGAGATAGCCTCCCCAGCATGAAGGGAGTGAGGGCATGGGGAATTCCAGCTCTGATTGCATGTTTTTCAATGCTGCGCCTGACATTAAGCCAGGTTTTTTTAGGGTTCCCCATATTTATATCCATTTCCTAGTTTGCTTATAAACTTTTGCTTAGTATGTCCTGGTGTTTTAAACGCTGTTGGGGACTCCTTGAAGGCGAAAAGTCCCTTACACTAACCTAGTACTTCCTAGAACTGTATAAATTGTTTATTTGGTAGGTGTCTGGGGGACTCATCTCCTTATTGACCATTTGTTAAATTCCTCACAGATTGTGCAACAGACTCAGCCCCTTCCCTCTAAGCTTGCAGTTAATCAATTTTTTCAGCCAGTGTTTATTGAGTACCTATTATATGCTCAACGCTTTGATAAAGATTGAGAAAAAGAAAAAGATAAGCCGTGTTCTTGGCTCTAAAATAGCCTAACATCAGATCAGGGAGATAATTGATAAACCTACGTGATAAAAGATTCAATAAATATCTACTTCATATGAATCTTGGTCTATGCACTGTGTTAGGCACTTTGCAAACATAACGTCATCTAATTAATCATAACGTTTTGGGATGAGCTTTCTCACCATTTTACAAATGAAGAAATTGAAGCTCAGAGATGAGACTCGCTTATATTTGAAAAGCTGCTCTGTAGAAGACCTGAGACTCAAGCCTCTCTGAACTCCAAGCGCAGTACACTTTCCAAAACACCATATGTTCCGAACACAATATGTGGGATAAGTAAGTGCTAATTTGTGAGGCAAGAAGACAGTATTGTAGTTCAGAGCGAAGGACCCAGAGTATCAAATAAGCCTCCGTGGACATGGGCTTTCACAGAGTGAGGCTTTGGAGGGCAAAAAAGATGCAAGTGGTTGAGGAGAAAAGAAACAACAGAAGCAAAAACCCAGAGATCAAAATGAGAAAGGGACGTGGTGGGGGGGGGGGGCGCGTTCCAAACTGAAGTTAAGCAGACCTATAAATTGTGAAGGGGATTGATTGATGAGGTTTCCCAGGCAAAGGTAAGCCAGTGCATGCCACACAACAGAGAAGAAAGCTACTGGAGAGTATTCTTTCCTTGACCGAATTTCCATCACGTTCCTCTGCACTGCCTTTTCACCTAGACCTCAACCTTGGCCTATGGGAATTGCAAAGTCTCAGCACAAATAAGTTTCTCTACCCCACACTCTAAGAGACTTAAACAAATACTAGCGTGGCTTCTATCAGCCCAAGACCTTGTCCCTAGGATGACCACAGTCCTTTAAGTCTGGCTGAGAAAGCTCAAGCTGCCTCAAGAATTTACTGTTTCAGTCAAAACCTAATGATAGGCCCCTGATCTCCCTTTTCTTACAGCATTTTCTTTAGAAAACTTGTAATTATAAATCCTTTCTCTGTCCCTGTGAGATGTATCTTCTACAACCCAGGAAAATTGCTCTCAAGTGAGCCATCCCTTTGAAATGTAATCATCAAGAAAGGTAGGGTCCCTGTTGCCGTCTCTGTGGGAGGGCAGGAGCCTAACCTTAAATAAGCACCAGTTAGGAAACACAGATAGCCTAACCACACTGACCACTACCACCTCCCAACATCGTTCAATACTTTTCTTTAGTACATGCCAGCATTTAAAAACCTTTTCTTTCAATGGAGAAGAGATCAGTGTATACTGGAGTCTCTCTCACCTCCTGAACTAGACTGCAGAAAATCTGTCTTGCCATCTTTAACAAACATGCAGCTCTATTTCTCTTTGACAGTATTGGGCAGGAGAAAGACAATAAATGCAACGTTCAGCTTAGCAGCAAGAAGTAGAATGGTCACTTACCCTCTTAAAACATTTCAGTGGGTCCTTATCACCTCCAGGTTAAAGCCCAAAGAATTGAGCATGGTGCACAAGGTTCTTCAGGTCAAGACTCCTGCCTGCCATTCCAGACTCATCTTTTACCACTCCTCAACCAATACCCGGTTTTACACCCAGCTATACCCAGCTATAATGCAAGCCTGTCCTTCCTGACCATATCAGTTTTTCATCTCTATAATTTTTCAAAGGCTAGTTCTTTTGCCTGGAAGAGTGGGAAAAATAGGTAGCATCTATCAAGCATGGAAGGTGTCATAGGCTCCACCCTAAGAAATTATATTCATTAACCATTAACCCTCACAATTTTATAAGATAGATGATCCCCTTTTGCACAGGAAGCAACTAAGATGCAATGAGTTGAGGTAAGTTGCCTAAGGTCATTCAAAGCAGCATTTAACTCAGGGAATCTCAACTGGGCTCCTGACTCAGCTTTAATTCAAGACCAACTACAGCAACCGCTTCCTCTCCTCCTCCATTATTTGTTCCCTACTTTGTTCTCACAGCAAAATTCTAGGCATACTGTAAAACCCAGCTCAAGACTCTCTCCCCCTTGAAATAGGCCCAATCCCTCTCTCTCCTGCTTTTATAACACTCTATGTCCTCCATGGTCACAGCCCCTGTCATATTGCAGACAGTGTTTTTTATCCAGTTGTGTCTCTACCACCTTGAAGGTGAATGTCTGGTTCACTTTCATCCCAAGCCCAGTACTTGCCACAAAACACACCCTCAGCTAAAGCCTGTTCTATAAATGCTTGCAAGTAGAGAGAGACGAGCAGGAGACAGGTAGTTGGAAAAGTTGTGGTTGTGAGGGCCTAGGTTATTACAGGCAGACTTGCTGATGGGTTACATAGGATTATAAAGAAGAAGAATAAAAAAAATTGATCTATTCAACATATATTTATTGACCCTATTCTGTGGGCCTAGCTAGCACAGTGGTGAGCACTTTGATGACACTGAAGCTTCCAGTATGGCTACTGGGAAAACAAAGACCATTGGCAGGAACAAGGAAATCCGTCGAGACGAGCGATTTTGTTGGAGACATGTATCCGAGAAAAGAACTGGCTCTTTAAATTGACGATTTATAAAAACTTTGAGAGGAACACAACTGCTTTTTTCTGTTTTGTTTGGATTTTTGGTTTATTTTTTCTGACAAGAAGGAAAATAGGTATCTGTCAATTATAGAAGTAAAGCTCATCTCAGCTGGGTTGGTTTTCCATGGGTGACAATGGAGGAGAATGGTTTTGAATGAGCATTGGTTCGGTGTCTGTGTAATCACGATTGCAGTGTTATTAGTGTTCCAGGGTTCTCACCATAAAACCCAAATTGTTTGCGATTTTGCATAAATTTACATGCCAAATTAGGGGAGTTTTAACCTACGTATGTAGGAGGAAGGCAAAAGAAATTAATACCATTTGTGTAATTATATTCAAACCCAAATTAAGAGACTGTTTTGCATATCATATGCAGAGCAATTTAGTAAATCTATCAATTTAATCAAGCCCTAGGTGAAGGACAGTGAGCTCCAGTCAGTGGTGTGCTGGCAAATGTTTTAACAACTAGCTCTTCAGGAGAAAAGCAGTCATGATAGGTAGGGTTTGCCAATTTCTGTGGTAAAAATATTCCCACACTGTGGACAATTTCAAGCTACCAATCTGATATATTGGAAAACTGAGTGGGGAGGAGATGTGTGTATTTGGCTTTCAGGAGCCAATGTCCATGGGTTCCAGCATACCATAGGCTTCATTTGAAGATTCAAACTCCACACATTTCCTTTATTGAGCTTCTAAACTTAAGAGCTTCTTCTAAAAGATGGACTCTCTAACAGGTGAAAGCAACATCAGGACCTGAGAGAAATGGTATTTATTGCTAAACAGTGAGCCACATGTCTCTTGAATTTTGGAGGTACTTACGGCTTCTTCAGGGATGAACAAGAGCCCAAAAGTATAGAAAGGCAATGATATTTCCTCATGGAATGGTGTGTGAATGGGGAAACACTTGCCGACATGTTGAGGACTGAATAACTCCCCTGTTGGAACAATCCCCCCGAGCCTACCATTCCTCTGTAGTTCTAAATACGGGCCAGGAGTAACATAGATGTCCAGGTTACTAAGGTGAGAGAAATTAAGTACCTGAGAGCACTATAATTACCTGCTTACATGTTTGCCTTTCCTAAATCTTGAACCCCCAAGAGTATCAGCCACGTCTAATATTCAGCATTGTATCCCTGTTGAGTCCCTGACACACAGTGGACTCTGGATTAATGCATTATAGTGAATGAAGAAATGAGTAAACTTACAGGGAAAATGTTACTTTTAGGACTCCTGCACTGCTTACTTAACTGGTACACTGTGAGGGTAACACAATGACAGATGGAAAGCTTTTTGAAAAATGAAAGAATTAAACAAAAGCTAGATATTATTGTTATTATTTTATCTCAAAAGAATCTGCTATAAACTAATTAGAGCAATATGGGGTTTTCCAGTCAAGGATATTGACAATAATCTCCTGTAGATATAGAAGCCTCCTGGTCATGTGGTAAATGCCTTGAGGTACTGCCTTCTAAATTATTGTCAAAACATGATAGATTGCCAGTTTCAGAAGCTCATTGGGTAAAGTACCTCAGCCTCTGGGAAAACAAGAAACTTTGTGATGGTGTTCTAAGATCCATATTCTGACATAACTCTGCTAGAATGGGTCACCTGTTAAATATTTCTGCTTAGGTTATTTTCCAGCTATTTCTGTTAAACTTCTACTGAATATATACTAAGGTCTACTGCATTTATTTTGACAAACATCAGAAATTCTGGACTGTCGACCATAATTTGTTGGTCAGCCATTATGTATTATTACGTCAAAGATTTTCAAAACTGGGCATCAAGCAGGTCAGAATGATCTGGGAAACTTTTATTTTTTTTAAGATTTTATTTATTTATTGGACAGAGAGAGACACAGCGAGAGAGGGAACACCAGCAGGGGGAGTGGGAGAGGGAGAAGCAGGCTTCCCGCTGAGCAGAGAGCCGGATGCCGGGCTTGATCCCAGGACCCTGGGATCATGACTTGAGCCAAAGGCAGATGCTTAACAACTGAGCCACCCAGGCATCCCTGGGAAACTTTTTCACACTACACATATTACCCAGAAATTCCAAAAGGCCCACAATGTGATGTGTCCTTTTCCTCCCTACAGGCTCAAAAAAAAAAAAAAAATCATTGTTTCAGTGGGGTGTGTGTTTTATCCCTCAGATGTGATGGGATGGAAAAATCAAGAGACTGAGGACCACAGATCTGAAATAATTTGAGGTGAATGTTTACAGAATGAGTTCATATGTAAACTAGAATATCAGAGCTGAAAGGGATCTTTAAGAAGATACAAAGCCTTCTTTACCTTACCTATGAGTAACTGAGGCCCGGAGAGGTCAGGGAGTCAGCCCAGGTGCAATGTTGACAGTTACCTGGTCAGCGTTTTTACATCTGTTTATGCCCTCACTCTCACTGATGGTTCTACCACAATAGACATTGCAGTGCGCATTACCAAAGGCATGATATTTAAAATCTTATTTTATCTTATATACCATCTTAGTTGGTGCTCAGTCTGTTTACATGTTTGTTAAATTAATAGCTATGTTATAATTTGGTATTAATTTCATTGTCTTTCTTTATGGTATTTATCTCCTTGACCTAACTTGGTATTCCACAGCAATCTTAGTGTCACATATTTTATAGAGTCCCAACCTACTATCATTATTCAGTGAGTGGTAGCATATTGTATCTATTAAGAACAGTGCTATTTGCTGAAGATACAGTACCACACTGGATAGACAATGCCCCTGTCTTTACAGAATTTACCATCCAGTGGAGTGGTCACGCAAATAAACAGATAATTATAACACAGAGTATAAGTGCTATAATGGGGGAACTACAGATTTCTGTGGGAACTCGGGAAAGGGATGGTGTATTTATTACTTATGTTGTAATACAAATTATTCTAAAACTTAGTGGCTCAAAAGAACAAATATTTATTATATCATAAATTATTTGGATCAGCAACCCAGGCACAACTTAACTAGTTACCTCTGACTCACAATCTCTCATAAGGTCACAGCCACGCTGTCAGCTAGACTGAAGTATAATTTGAAGGCTTAATTGGGGATGTGGTGTCATCTGTTGCCAAACTCACTTATGTGACTTTTTATAGGTCTCAAAAGATTTGTTTCCAAGCTCGTTGACATGGTTGCTGGCAGACTTCAGTTCCTTACCATGTGGACTTCTTTACAGATATTGGAGGGTTTCTGGCAATTGATGGTCCAAGAGAGAGAATCAGAGACTGAGAAAGAATGTTGAAGACAAAAGTCAGTCTTTTTGTAACCTAATCTTGGAAGTGACATCTTAGGGAGAAAATGCACACCCTTCTGCTGCATTCTATTAATTACAAGTGAGTCACAGTTCCAGCTCATATCAAAGGAAAAAGACTGCTTGGGGGCGTAAATACCAGGAAGTAGAGATCACTGGGGCCAACTTAAAGACTCCCTACCACAGACACCCTAAATGGGCAGGGATTGGGGGTATATGTCAAAGGAGCCCCTTGCTCCCCAATCCTGAGAAAGTGGCACCTGAATGAACTTGAAAGAGTGAAGGCTGAGCAGAAGAGGCCAGGCTGGAGATGTCGCATGCATGCTTGAATGTGTGCATATATATGCACGCTCACTCAAGGGAGTAAGGGAGATTTCCTGGAAAAAGGATAGACTGTGCAAAAAAGTAATGGTGAGAGCAAGCAAGTTAGTGTTCTTGGAGCACAGAGATATAACTGGAGGTGGACAGTGATATTGGTTGGTTGGACAGGCAAGGTTGGACAGGCAAGCCAAAGGATGGGTCATGACCTCACTCATTTGCTTTCCTTTGTCCCCTATGATTTCCACTGTTGTTATCATTAGGTAATGACAGATTATTGACAGATGTATCAGGCAAGATGTTTCTAAGCGCGAGTAAGACAATCTCCAGCTCAAACTGACTTAACCAGTAAGGAAACATATTAGCTTGCATAGGACTAGAAGATTTCCAAGGTTGACTGACTCAGTAGCTCAAGAAGAGTCTTTCCTATTTATCCACTCAGCCATCCTGAGTACTAGCTTCACTCCCATGGTGTCATTTCATGGACAACAAAGTTCCATGAAAGAAGAGAGATACTCTTCCTGTATTTCATACTTGAGACAGAGAAAATCTTTCCCAGAAGTTCCCTAGATTTTCTCCCCTCACCTCTCCGTGGCCAGGACTAGGTCATAGTCTGATTCCTGAGCGAGTCAATAGCAAGGGGAAAGGAATCCCTTTGACTGGCTTAGACTAATCAACTGCGATGGGATGATGTGCACATCAGCCACAAGCACCCACGAGAGACAGCTCCATACTTAGACTAGATTGGTTTAGTCCTTCAGAGAATTCTTTTCACCATTTGTGCTCTAGCTTCCATGCCCTGGACTCTAACTGAAGACAGTTCAAGCATCAGCCACGTAAAGTCTGTTTCTACATTAACTATAAAACTGCTTTTGAATGCATTTTTTCCTTTTATCATTTGAGGTCTTTGTGGAAAGCCTTGCATAAGAAACATCTTTCAAAATTAGGATTGAAAAAACTTTCTGAGGATAGTATGCATCTTCCTTCCTGAGAACAAGAAATGTGGAGCTGACCATGCTTCCCTTTCTACGATGGCTGCCAGGAAACTCCAAGCGAGAGCTGGAATCAACCTCTATTAACAATTGTAAATTACTGAGGAATTTACTTCCTGCCTGTTTGCTTGGACTTCATTTTGTTTCTGAATCTCTAATACTCAGACATCAACTGATGCCTCCAAGCCTCTGGCTCAGCATCCTCCTTTCCACCAAATGAGCCAAGGCTCATTTCCCTCTCTGGTTGCCACCAGAAACACAATAGTAAGCATTCTGGGAAATTCCTTACCACAGATATCTATAGGATGATGGAGCCAGAGGGAAAACCCAGGTCAGACAACACACATCACTTGGTAATTTCACCCACCTGTGCCATCAACCCATTCCTGTTCCCATCTCAATCTCTCCCATCTGTTTAGGAATGACACATATTTCTGTTCTTGGCCTGTGCATGGCAGTTCAGGAATCATCTTTGTTTATTTAAGTATGCCTTTGGGATTTCTCTTTCCACTGTGGGCAAGTCATCAATGTACTCCAAACACAGTTCTCCTCCAAGAAAAAGCCTGGTGGATAACATTTTCTCCATCTTCTTATACATATATATGTTATTAACCAGTTGTGTATGTTTTTCTTTTTGAATCACCCAAAATCCTTTTTGAAAAAGGCAAATTATAAATATGTTTAGTGAAGCTATCAAAACGATGTTATAAAGGGCATCATTAGCTACAAAAGAATGAAATGCTTGAAATTACAAAAAGGGTGTATATAACCAAAATGTTCACACATAATCTGGTGTGTGGCTGTGTCACATGTAGATCTCATTTTCCTATCCTCCTAAAGCTTACCTCCAAGATGGGAAATCAATTGAACAAAACCCTAGACATTTCTGAATCCAAAACACTCCTCTCAAGTATTTAGGGATCACAATTTCAATAAACATTTTTATGTTAAGAACATACTGTAATCTATTTGGAACATCACATACTTCACTCTGCTACCGTACAGCAGGACAGTCAAGAAAGACTCCTTGACATGATATTGAATAGTTATGCGATCCTGCCATGGCAGAAAGAGAGGTTTTTAAAGATGCTGAAAAGGATACCCAACCCAAAACAATATTCTTGAATTATTCATTTTGCCACAATGCAGTTGGAAACTGATCCCCACAGGTCTCCTTTCCACTGTGCTTCAACCCCCCTCATTGTTCCTTTGGAGACTTCAGCTCAAGTCCTCGCTATTCACAAACCTTTTCTGGAACCCAGCATGAGTATGCAAAGCCATCAATAATTTATTTTTTTCCACTTTGGGTGGTGATAATGTTACTGTATCAGCACAAAAATGATCCAGGTGAATAATGCTAACAATAAGCGTGCTACCTTAGATGTCCCGAACACATTTCCTCCCCAGAGTGCAGAATGTTCTTCTATCTATTGGCTCATCTGTCCTTTCAAAAGTGGCAGATACTGTTATATTATTAAGTTAGTAGAGAAGCATAAAGGTTTAAGCCACAATCATCAGCAGAAAAGGTAGGATAAAATAAGAAAAATGCATAAGGTCTAACTTAATAATCACCATACATTGAAAACAGAAGTTATGTTTTCTCCCTCTTCTGAAAATCCTCAGCCGCACAGTGGAAAAATCAATAAATACAATAAATTAACATCGGCATGCACTTTACACTTTACCAGTACTCCTGTATACGACCATTTCTAATCCTCAGCACTGGCCTGCGCAAGGATATTTTTATCTCCATTTTCTAGATGAAATTGAGGCTCAGAGAGGTGAATTTACTTGACTGAGGTTGGGGAACTGGCAAGTGGTGAAGCCAAGACTCAAGTCAAGATCTTCCAACTCTAAGTCAATTCTCCGTTGTTACACTTCTGACTAGCAGTTGATAAGAGGGAATTTTATCCACATTTCAAATCAGATAGGAACGCACAGGGCTTCATATTGTTGTATAGGATAAGAAGATGGCAAATAATTCACTCAGACCATTAAAGGCTTTAGGCTCAACTGGAAACATGAAAACAACTACCACAACAAGGTCTGGTTTTATTCAAAATAGACATAAAGATATATATACACATACATAATAACATCAGACTTAATAGGCCCTGAAAACATCTTTAAGTCTCTTCTCTGCTGAGGAGTGGTCAGTCTAACTCCTAGAAGAAGAAGCCAGGCCATTTAGAAGGCTAGAAAGAAATGTAAATCAGGTATAAGCATGATTTTGCTATATAACAATTTAAGCTGAGACATACTACCGAAATGCTAAATATTAATTATGCTAGGAAGGAGAGGTTCAACATGGTTTGCTATTTGAGAGGGTTAAAGGGGAGGCAATTTTTAACATCACAGCATCAAAACCATAAGGAAAAGGAATTAGTACAAGCTGTCCAGCTGATGGACGTTTCAGGATGGACGTGTAATGACAGATCTGTGCTCATGCCCGGGAGCTGGAGGCAAGACACTGAGGGAGAAAGGGCAGGCCAGGCCTCTACTCAAGTGCTCACAGGAACAATGCTGACAACCATCCACTGGGCTCCTTCTGGAGCCAGGCTTGTCCTGAACCCTTAATGCTAGTCACCTCCTACCTTCCTCATAAGCCTGGAAGAATTACCTTTTATTGCAGCTGAGAAAACTGAGGATCAGAGAGGTTAATTCTTCCCAAATCCCAAGCCAGGAAGCAGTTGAGCTGGGGAATTTCAATGTAAGGTTGGGTCTCGGGGCGCCTGGGTGGCACAGCGGTTAAGCGTCTGCCTTCGGCTCAGGGCGTGATCCCGGCGTTATGGGATCGGGCCCCACATCAGGCTCTTCCACTAGGAGCCTGCTTCTTCCTCTCCCACTCCCCCTGCTTGTGTTCCCTCTCTCGCTGGCTGTCTCTATCTCTGTCGAATAAATAAATAAAATCTTTTTTAAAAAAATGTAAGGTTGGGTCTCCTCCTCACCATACCCCTCTGGCCAGATGAGGTAGGGTTATTGCACTGAACAGGATAACACACCAGCTGAAAGGTTCAGGGTGGAGCGAGGTGGCAAAAAAGAAAGAGAAAGGATCCATGAGGACTCTCCCTATTCCCTGATTACCCACACCCTCAGTCACACACCACTGCCCTCCTCCATGCGCCTCCCCTCACCCAGTCCTGAGGGAGACAAGGAGTAAACAAGATGGTTGGGCCCCTGCCCCGCTCCCCTCTAACAATCATTATTCATGACTGGCCAGGGAGACTGTGACTCAAGCCAGGGTCACAGCAAGGTGGCTTTCCTGGGGGCCACCTTGGCAGGCATCACCAAAAACCCTGAAATGTGGCCTCCCAAGCTTTCAGGCACATGTGGAATGCATTATGTTTCTAATCATAACACTGCTAAAGCTGTGTTCAAATAAGGAGCTTGTGAGAGAAACGATCCAAATTAGGAAACCGACGTGGGCACAACAGATTCGGCCTTCAACCTCTCCTGTACACTGCCAACATTTTTCTCCTCTTGCCTGATACTGCCGTTTAAGCATCCTGTTAACTGACAGAATTTTTCACAAGCCAACCTCTGTTTGGGGAGAACTTGTACCAGGCTTATTTATAATTGTCCTATTTCCACACATCAAACTTGTTATTTTCATTGCTGCTTTTGTTATTGGGAAACACTCACCCTCCCTCCCCCAAAAGACTCTGGTCCTCTGGTATTTGTTTTCTAGAAAGATCACCAGGTTCCTGATTCTCAGGACCTGACTGGCTGAGTATCAGAGTCACTGCCACTTCTGCTGGTCTTAAAGCAAAAATTTAAGTACACTCACTCTTTACCGGTACTTTCAGCTGTAGCCCTAAATCTCTGAATTTGGGATGAAGAGGGTTCTTTCCCCAGACTTATCTCATGCACCTTCAGCAGAGGTCCTAGGCTTGGGACCTACCTCAGTATCTTGCTTCATGCCTCAAGCCCCAAGCCTCGTCCAAGTTCCTAATTCACCTCCCAAGGCTAGGGCACCTCCTTAATGAAAAGACCTCCAAGTCAATAGTAATAAACATTTTCATTACCTCTGTTATGTCCCACAAAAACCCTATGGGGAAGGTACTATTATTTTAACTTTTCAGTTGAGAAAACTGAGTCACAGAGTGATTACAAAACTTGTTTACAATCACATAGCTAGTAAATAACCAGATTTGGAACCACAGCAGCCAAGGCTGGATCTCTCTCTCAAGTTTTTGTTTGTAAATAATTTCAAACTTACAAAAAATTATCGAGAGTAGGAATAGTACAAAAACACGGATGTTTTCTTTACCCAGATTCACCTATTGTCAATAGTTACCTTTGTTTGTACTCCTGCTTGCTCACTCTCTCATCTCCCTACATGTTTTAAATATTATGTACAACAGACACTATATATGATATTTTTCTCCTCAACCACTTGGAAGAAAGTTTTGTTTTTGTTTTTGTTTTTCTTTTTAAGGATTTTATTTATTCACTTGACAGAGAGAGAGAGAGAGAGAGAGACAGCCAGCAAGAGAGGGAACACAAGCAGGGGGAGTGGGAGACGAAGAAGCAGCCTTCCAGCGGAGCAGGGAGCCTGATGCGGGGCTCGATCCCAGGACCCTGGGATCACGTCCTGAGCTGAAGGCAGACACTTAACGACTGAACCACCCAGGCGCCCCCACTTGGAAGAAAGTTGAATACATTATGCCCCTTTGCCCTTAAATGATTCAGCATGTATTTCCTAAGAACAGGGATATTCTCTTACAGAACCACAGCACAGGTCTGTCATTCAGTAAAGTTAACATTAATATAAAATTTTAATCTAATCTATATAATCCAATTTTTCCAATTGACCTAGAAATGTCTTTTATTGTGTGTGTGTGTGTGTGTGTGTGTGTGTTTCCCCTTTAGTACAGGATTCAGTCTAGAATCAAGTTTGCATGTAGTCATCATGTTACTTTATCTCTTTTAATCTGAAACATTTCCACAGCTTCTTTTAGGACATTGACATTTTGAGGAATAGAGTTCCTTCCTCCTCTTTTTCTAGCAGAAAATACGTGGTTTGAGGTTTGTCTGATGTGTCCTTATAATTACATTTAAGTTACACATTTCTGGTCAGAATATTCAGAAGTGCTATTATGTTCTTCTCATGGTATCACATTCTGGAAGTATACAATGTTTATTTGCTCTTCATTGGTGATTTCAGTTTGTTTATCTAATCAAGGTGTTATCTGATTTCTACACCATATAGTTTACAATTATTCCCCTTGACACTAATAAGCAGTCTGTGGGGAGTCAGTTTAAGAACATGAAAATATGTTGTTCTTCATCAAAATCCCCCCTCCCAGGATTTAGCATTCATTGATGATTTTTGTCTGAACCATTCTTGACTAAGATGTTTATAAAACGATGCCTCCACATTTACCAGTCAGCCCTTGGAATTCTGCACTAAGGGCTCTCCCTTTTCCTCCCTTTATTTACGCATCTATTTATTATCAGTAGAGTTTCATGGATTTCTATTCTCTTTACTGGTTTTTTATTCATACTGTCCTTATTTATTTTGATATTCAAATTGTTCCTGTAGAAGTCACTTCAGGCCTTCTCTTAACCTTATGACATATTCTCATCATTTTTTAAACATTTCCTTATTTTCTGGCATAACCGGATGTTCCAGGATCCTCCAGAACTTTATATGCCCCAGTCCTAGATTCATCCATTTCCCTGAGACATCTTTTTCTTTTAGTAAACAATGGTATTAGGGACCAAAATCTAAGCATTGGGTGTGCTCATTGCTCCTGGGGTCTTTTCACTTCTAGTTCTTTCAGCAGACAGAGCTGGGAAATATATGCATGCATATACACAAATACACACATACACTTACATACGTACAAACACATACATACGTGAGCACATGTGCATGCATACACACATATAAATATTCTGAAAATAATGAGTTCATACTGATGCCTCCAATTTGGAGCACACTTTCTTAATAATTGCACAGTTTTTGTCTTTTGCTTCCACATGGCTGAAAAAAAGAAGCAAAATAGAATCCAAAGTGGCTTAGAGAATATTGCCTGTATTATGACAGCTCTACATCTCCTGCTTAAAATTCCACCCCTATTCTAGGGGCAACATGCATGTCCTTAAAAATTCAATTTTGTCTTTGGTCCATATCTGAGTTCTTTCTCCTTGCAGGACTGCAGTGGGGACTTGTGAGGGGTGAAGCCTTGATTTCTCCTGGATTCAGAATCTGTGACTACCATCGGTTTATATACTTTGAAATCATTAAAAAAAAATACATTAAATCCTAAGATAGCAGCCAGTCTGTCCACATAGACAACTCCAGTTCTGAAAGAAAAGTGAAGCCATGTAGGCAAAAACTCTTCGGGATGGGGATGAATGAATGTGGTGGCAAAGGAAGATGGGATACCTTAAATCTTTAGATGTTGAAGTGGATGAGTGGGGAAGCAGTCCCTACAGATGGATACCAGGTAGCTCAGTGACTTTGTTCCCAGATTTCCCCAGGAGGAAAAAAGTAACTCTATTTAGGGGCATCTGGGTGGTTCAGTTGGTTAAGCATCCAACTCTTAGTCTCAGCTCAGGTCATAATCTCAGGGTCCTGGGACTGAGCCCCACGTCAGGCTCTGTGCTCAGCAGGGGTTCTGATGGAGATTCTCTCTTTCTCCTTCTGCCCCTACCCCCATCAAAAAAATTTTAAAAATAATTTAAAAAGTAACTATATTCAAAAATAGGCAGTGATTGAACAATATGGCAGTCCCCCAGTCCACCAGTGCAAACCCACAACAGAGCCTAGAGCTAAATTCAATGAACCAGCCTCAAGAGCGATGGCCTAGTATCATGGGTTGTACTCAGGTACAGCATAGGCCTTCAGAAGAGTCCTGCTTACCACTACTCGTTGACTTTGGCTTTCCTTTACGGTAGTTGTGTTGAGGCAGCAGTATATAATATAGTACACAAAACCTATGCAACCAAACAGAATTGAGTTCTAGTTTTAGGTCTGTTATATTAATAAGTGTGTGGTCTTGGATTATAACGTCTCTGAGCCTCAACTTTATTTATAACATGAAAATACTATAAGATTGTAAAGTGAATTTGAGGTAATAAACATAAAACCGTAGCAAGTAGGTCTTAGACAGAGGCAGACTTTCTTAAGAACAATGTAGAGGTTCATAATACCTTATGCATGGCAAATCCTTACTTATTTCCCAAAGAAAAATAATCCAAGGTGCCTTACAGAAGGGCCTGGAGCCTGATATCATGAGAGAACTTAGCTGAACCAAATTCATAACCATTCTTTTTAAGTTATCTCCCAGTGTGGATTAAGTAATAGCTAAGAAGACTTTCCTATGTTAATCAGCCAGAATTTTACAGCAACATAATGGTTTGGAATCATGTCCCCTGTTATTGAATTTTAGCTGCTTTCATAAATGAAAACATACCATCTCTTGGGCCACTGTTATCCTCAGAACACCAGCAATATTGCGTTTTCTTTGGAATTTAAATGGCCAGATATGGTGTGGCCAAGGGCTGAAATGAAATACAAACAGTCCCTTGCTGAGGTATGCTCTGAGTGGACTGCTCTCATAGGCGGAATTCTCCTTCAAAGAGTCTGCTTTCCTCCAGCTTCCCCTGCCCATGGTTCCATGTTCACAAAACACCAGAATGCCTGGCTCCCTGAGGATAACTGGCAGGTAAAATGTCACTTCTGTTCTTTTCCTACCCAGCAACTCAAAGGTCAGAGGTGCTGCTGGATATGGCTATGGCAGATTCATACGGGAACACACATCTAGCAATACTAGCCACGAAAGGACTGTCTTAAGCCTACAGTCTCAAAACCTCTCTGTTCTCCAAGCACAGTTGCCCTAAGCCAAATGTCTTTGCAAGCTAACAGGACAATTATATCCATCACCCAATTATAGAACAATAGGAATGGAAAGGACTATGTAAATAGCGGAGAGCATGTCCCAACTAAAGGGCTTGACATCAGGTTGTTTTTTTAAACACCATACTGGCCAAAACCCATGAATTAGTTTGTTTGTGACCTCTGCCCTTACCTGATGTTTGTTCTTTGTAGACTTAAATCTGAAGAAGATGACATACTAGGGAAGTAAGAGATGGGGTCCTACTCTCGGCTCTGCTACCAAAAAGTTCAGAGAATTTTGGAAGTCATGTGACTTCTCCTGGCCCACTTTTCTCATGAGGATGTGAAGCCTCAAGTTAACATGAGGGTCCTCCACCACTTCTTGAGGCTCAGATTCCAGACTGGTCCCAGCCCACCTCCCCGGTATCTCTGCCTACCTAGAGGCTAACCCAGGTTCGAGGGGACATGAAATTTATACAGCATGGGGACACTCCTTTAAGAATAATATAAAAGTATAAATATGGAAGTAGGTTAGCAGTGAATATTTACTTAAGATGAGAAAAGAAAGCATAAAATCATTAACTTTTAAAAGCCGACAAATACCAAAACTATTACAAAACCCAGGGAAAAATAATAACATAAGATTTGTTAATTATCTGCTTGACAAACCTCTATAAATGCTTTTATTCTACATGTTTTGGCTGCATAATCTTTGATTGTCTCTTCCTATGACCAAATTCTGTAATAACTTTTTCTATAGAGAGACCAGAAAGATAATTCAGCTTTTCCTGTAACACAGTTGATCAGAATTTATCATTAATAATTTAGAAAATTTCTTTCAACCTCACAACTCATTATGGGCAATGTCACGTACATTTTTAATATTTTTGTCAAATTTGGGAAAATCCTTTATCAAGTGCCTTTTATATGTGAACTGTACAATTTCAAACATTTATGTTTCCTTGAGCAGAGACTAAGCTGAAATATTCTCTCAGCTGATGTCGCTCATTCCCCAAGGCCTCGAGGGACCTCTGCTCTTATCACTTCCACCAGGTACCCCACTGCCCCACCTTCATGCACACGGAACTTCTCACAGGTGCTCGACACAGGGCAACCTTCTACAGCTCTGTGGCTTTGCAAATACTGATCCCTCATTTTGAATTATTCCACCCCTTCCTTCCCCTATCCCTCTTCTTTCAGATGCAGATTCAGCCACCCCTCCTCTGCACACTGTCCCTGCCTTTTGCTCACACTACTAGAAAAGAATCCTTCCCGTGATATAGTTCTTGTCCATTTGTCTGCCTTCCCCACTAGACTTAGACTCCCCTGAGAGAAGGCAATGGCTCTTTCCATCTGCCTAGCATAAGGTCTAGCTCAGAAATGATGCTCTGTAAGTGGGTCATAAATAAAAATTGTCCCACAACACAGACTGCAAGAAGTGCCACAACTCTTTACCTTTCTAAAACAAACCTTACTCTGATCTAAATTCTCAATTGTCAATTGGTAATAAAAACAGCAGAGTCATTTACTGGGGTGTCTTCCTCCTCCCTTGAGCTCAGGCAATCCATGAAAATGAGACGCTTGCCCTCAGGTACTGGTTACCTGGACACTGTTTCTCTTTCTGCTACTCTAGGAGGTGATGGAGCTGCGGTCCTCCCAACTCACTTTTGGCTGGCTTTCAGGCACCCCTTTCCCCCACTTCCAAGGTGGCGGCATTTGGGGACAACCACCTAAATCACCCAGGAGACCATTTTCCTTCTAAGGTGTTATCATCTCAGGAACGTGTAAATGTGAGTAAGGGACAGGTCTATACCAACAGCAGAATATTTCAGACTCATTTTCTAGAAAATGAGGCCTAGAAAAAAACCAAAAAGCCTGAGTAAAGAAGTCATCAAACTGGTGTATCCCCATCAGACTTAGAGGAAAAAGGAAATAAGAAAAGAAAGAAAGAAGAGAGAGAGGAGGGGAGGGGAAATGATTGTCCTGGGCAAAGAAGCCTAGAAACTGGAGAACAAGGCAGTCTTGTTACCCTTACTCTATGGGTGAAGGACACAATTACTTCATTGTTCATTTTCTAATGAGTCTGCTCAAGCAAGAAAATAATAATAATAGAATAAGGCACAGGTTAATCTCTACATTAACTTATTAATTCATTAGCCTGCCACAAATGTTTATTGATCAAATCAATCAATGAATGACTTCTCATGGTTAGTTCATTATCATGAATCTGTTTTTTTTTTTAAAACTACATAAATATCATTCGGGGAAAAATAAACAGTGTTAACTCCCCTCACACCTACGAAGTTGTACAGGTAATAACCATGGTTAGAGCCCTTCCCTTCCTGCACTGGGGAAAGAGACAAGACTCGTTTGTTTCAGCTACAATGATGGAGCTTCCTCACCTGCTTCAAAAACAGGCTTTCTGTTGACTGTGCATTTTATAGGAAGTGGTTAAGGCAGGTGAGATCTTGCTTTGGGGTTCTACCAGCAAGCTTCACACCACTACTCTATTACATGGGAAAAAACAAAATAGAGCAAAATCATTTTTCCCTTAGGCAGAGAACTTTTTTAAGAGAGGCTGGATTACAATGCCTTAACATCCTTTATCAAGGAGAACAACAGATTTGTGGAGCAAAGTGCACCCCTGACTTAATGTATTCTTCCAAGTAAGGCTGATGTTTGTAGTCTCAGGAAGCAATGGAGATTTCACTACCTCACATCATCTGGTCATTAACTTATGTTGCAGAACAAAACGGCCCACCAACCTCTTTTCTAGTTAGCAGGACTTATTTAAATTCCTTTCCCTCCCCCCTCATCCTCCTTTTTATAACCAGCGGCAAATTACCAGTATTGATAAACCATTAGAAAATAAAATAAGAGACAATTTTATTGACAGCTAAATGAAGTAATGCCTGGGTTGTGTTGGTTTTAAGCAATTGAGCTTTTTGTATTCATTAAAACTCTGCAAGCAGCATGTGTTAAATTTTTGATATATGTAGTACGCACTGAAATCTTTATCTACATTAACTGAGACACCAATTTGCACCCCTGTTGCACTCTAATAGGCTGATTTATTGTGGTTTCCCAAGGCCTATTAATGAAAGAGCTTGGAGTTTTTTAGTGGCCTGAATCAATTTTATTTTTGGATGAGGCAGAGCTTGTCAAGGTCCATGCCTCTCGTTTTCTCTTTTGTCAGTGCGGATGGATAGCGCAAGCTCTCGTGTTGTGTGCGGCAGCCGAGCGCTCGACGGATTGGCACGCAAACCCGGGACCACTTGGGCATTGCACACACTCAGCAAGCGGAATGCCAAGGAAGTGCCATGGGAGGATTCCCCACTAGCTTCAAGGGGGAGAACTGCCTACAGGAAGTATTTATAACAAGAAATACCAATCAAAAACAAAAACAAAACCCACCAAAGGTGACAATAACCACCAATCTAGAGGGGCCATGCTTACTCTTGACCAGTATTAGCAAGTTCCTGGCCCACCTACTTGGATGGTTTCTTATTATCTTACTCCCCTATTTGAACTTAGGTCTCTGATGGGTGGGAGAGCGGGGAAGGCTGGCAATCTAGTTGTGTTCATTCGTGTATCCAAAGCACCTAGAATAGAGGCTGAGTTCATTAATATTATCAGTGGACAGACTCCCACACAAAAAGGAGAAATGAAAAAATTCATTAAGTTATGACTTTTTTTTAACCAATGTTTGTTACCATTAGTGGCAGAGGACCTTTGAGAATCTGATGAAAGCTATGATCTCTCTCCAGAAAGATGCTCGGTTGTTCATGAACATTAAATGTTCCATATGATTTCAGACTTCCCTAAAATCCCACGGGCAGGCTTCAGGGTGAGGTGTCCTGTGGTTCATACAGTGCTGAGAAACAAGATTGTTTAATTACTGGACCTGGGAAAGCAGACGGGGACTATGTGGAGCGTGGGAGAGAAGAAGCTGATCCAATTGGATTAGATGATCTTTTGCTTACTGTTCCTAGAAATCCTAACTTAGTCAGCCAAGCAAACCATCCAAGAATTAATTTGATATACTAATCACTGTTCACAGCCCAGAAAATATTAAACAGATAATGAGCAAATTTGTTAAAAGCCACGTAAAATTGTCTTCCTTTCTCTTCCAAATTTGTTAGTTGATTTGTTCCCTAGGGTGACTGAATTACAGAGTTCTTCTTTAGTGTAGCTTCGTCTTTAGAGAGCACGTTTCGAATATTCGGGAGCAGATCTTCCTATGCCAAAGCCAACTGATCTAGAACTGAATTATCCCATCATTTTGCTCTCTTGGACTAGAACCCCAAGGACCTGAGACTGTTCAGCTGAGAGAGGAATCACAGGAGGAATCAGCAGGTGCCCTTCCTGCAGGATGAAGATGGTGCTGATGGATTTGGGCTCTTTACATTGCTTTTGTTATTTTCAAGGCATTTCTCAGTAAATCTATCAATTGATCAGACCTATTGATTCCTGTACAAACATTGATGTTAGCAGTCCCATGTCACATACTGGAAAGTTAGATTTATTTGTGGTATATGGTTTCAGTCACCAGTAGCCTGAAAGACTGCATATTATCCCACATAGCGCTCTGAGATGATTCTGGTCTTGTTTCATCTTGTGCCAGAAAATCTGATCTAGAACAAAAGGTTTCAAGCAGAATTATGAAACAGAGTCTATCATGAAATCCTGACACTTTGGCAGAATTCTGGCAAGAAATAAACTGACAAAAAATTTAGGAGAAAATTTAATTCAGAATTTAATACAAAAAACTGTTGATGATGTCTCAGATGTGGCAGAATTTGAAGTAAAACATACCAAAATATCAAAGATCAAGAACATGGAGACTTGAGTTCATGGATGTGATCACTCTTGTGTTTCTATGTCATGAACATAATAAAAAGTGAAGTAGACTAAAAATCCACTCCACCCCCCTCAAAAAAAAAAAAAGAGAAATTAACACATTCTTTAGGAGACTCTGAATGTTACTTCTATAACCAGAGGGATTTTTTAGAGTCAGGAAAATGAGGTAGTAAAATTTAGCTTTGCCACTTGACTAGGTAAACCAGGCTAGGTGCCTCATCACTTTGGTCTTTGGTTTCCTTGCCTTTACAAGGATTATAATAGCTACCTTTAAGGCAGTGAGAAGGGTTAAATAGGATTATGTCTGTTAGGCACTCAGGGCAGGGCCCAGTAGCACCAAATATGCATTCAATAAACAGAAGTTGTAATCACCAAGTGCCCAAGGAAGAGTTGAGTAAGAGAAGTAAAGGAGACCACAGGCAAATCAGGGAGACTGGCAGGACTGGTGGTCTATCCAGTCTCCAAAATCAGATGAACTGTTAGCAGAAAATGCAGAGATTTGTCTTTCAAGGCTGTCTCTTTTGAGGTACTAAGGGGAGGAGCAAATGTGGCGTCTGTTAAAAGATGGGGGGCTGGAAAGGAAGACAGCAGTCCTGATTTATGACAGAAGAGGCAAGAGAGCTGAGGGGCACTTAAAAATTAAAATAAAAATGAAGGTCTTACCTGTTTGGCAATAATCAAATTTAGATAAGTCACTTCCGAAGGAAAGACAGGTACTATTAAAGCCAACAGAGCCATCAATATGTGTTCTCAAAAGGACAAACACTGCAGGAAGTGCTTACAGTGAATGAAAATACATTCAATTCACAACAAAAGAAACACTGTGGGCTCAAAGCCAGAAACCATTCTTGGTTTGAATTTTTTTATGACACTAAATTTAACCAACTGGAATTCTTTTTTAAAATAGAATTCTATTCAACCTTTTCAAATGACAAATTTGCATTTAATGAGAAATGTGCACTTTATCACAGGGATGAAACTCCCAGTCTCCGGCTTAGTTACTCTTGAAGAAGCAAGGCCCACATAGTGGCAAGTATTGCTTAGACATGAATGACTGGGGCAGGCACAGGTTGAAGAGCAGGAAATGTTTCTTCTCCCAGCAGGTATTGCCCATGGTGAATCTTCTCTGGGGGAGGCCACTAATCTTGTCTATGAGGATGAAACACGTCAAGAGAAAAGGCATAGTTGTAGAATAAATGACTGGTATAATTAACGCTATTGTTCAGGAAGGACTTAGTTATCAAAGGATAAAAGAGTCAGCAGCAAGTTTAAGCAATGAAATAATGTGCCACGGGCGGTTTCTCAAATTCTTGCTTACTTTAGGAAATTATGATGGGCTAATCAAAGAGCACCCTCATCCTATAATCGTCAGAGAGAATAAAGGGAGTACTGTAGGACAAAAGAACCCAAATAATTCAATTCTAAGACAATAGCTAACTCTGTTGCTAAGAGTATCAGCAGGTTAATTAAGAAATCTGTTAGTGATGAGGCTGGCACATTTTCATTTCCAGAAGATACTGCTCGTTAGCACATGAGCATAACTAATGGTTGTTGAATAGTGACATGCCTTTGCAGAAGGGAGGGTGTAGAGATGTCTTCTTAGCTCACGGACAAGTCTCCCCTTGCTCGTCCTACCCACCATGGTAGCAAGAGAGCAACCCTGTCACTACTTGTATCAATTGCTACCTAGGAAGAGACCAGATCAAGAACTCAGATTCCCATGAATCTTAACATATTCTATCCTTTTTTTCTTTAGGGAGCTAAAAAGAAAGCTGCTGACTGTCGAATTTTCATAAATTGCATGCTATATCATTGCGGAAACTTTTGACTGCAAGAAACAGAAAGTCCCAACTTAATAAAGAATTTATTATTGATTTTGTCAAATGTAAGACACCAACTGTAACCCAAGCCATTATTTTATGCATCACCAAGAAAGAAAAATAAATAAATAAAACGCTTTCAGTTAGCATTGACACAGTGTCCTCTAATGATTTAAAATTTTTATTTTATATCTATTGGAAAAAAATAGTAAAAGTGAGACATAGTTTGTCATATATCACATATATACCAAATATTATATATCAGAAATATATAGTATGTATACAACCACAAATCAAATACATTGATATATAGTCTTCATTACTTTTTAAATTCAAAACCATCAATATCCATATTTTTTCCTAACCAATGTCGTCCTCTGTAACATCAGAAGTGTTGGTGACATAGCATTCCGTAAAAGATTGCTCTCTACTGCCTCTGGAATTTTCTTGCAAGCACTGACAGTCATCATGGAAATGCTGATGATGATGCTTCCTTTATGTTTCCACAAGTTGTTGATGGAAAGTATTCAGACAGAAAACAAGATCCCGAACTCTCATGTCCTTTAATGGTTTGTTGACTGAGCTGTTGAGGGGCTGCAGTTGTCAGTCATGTCACTAGGAATCACAATCAAATTGACTCATGCACAGGCAGCGACAACTATGTTAGGACCGCCCCCGGCCAGCAGTGATTGTAAGATATTATCATGGCAAAATACATTCTGATTTCAGAGATGGTGACTATGAAAATAAAGTGAAACCTAGAATCAACAAAATGGATTATCCTGCCTTCACAAGAAATCCGAGGCTATGATGGCTGAAAGGTAGGTTAATTCGGTGGCTCGATGATGTCATCAGGGACCCATGTTCTTTCCTCCTTTCTACTCCACCATTTTCAGTGTAGCATCTTGTGCTCAGTTCACTGCCTTCATGGATCTAGAGGATGTTAGAGTTTCAGGAGTCATTTGCAGACCTGATGTCCAGAGGAGGAATGAGGAGTGTTTGCTCCAATGGGTCTCATTTTACCAGTAAACAAAATAATCCCTTTGGAGAATATTCCAGTCACACAGGAAGTAAAAGAATGAATACCATTGTTGAGCTCTATCCTTTGTTACTTTGCAGGAATTGGGGTCTAATGTTAACAGATCTTTGTCCAAGGTATCAGAAACCTGGATTTTTCTGTGGAATATTCTGATTTTTAAAACACATCTCCAAACCGTCAGTTTCTAGACCACACAATGTGGCCTGCATACAACATGGAAACTAACAGAGCTTCAGTCCCAAGGTGTTCTACAGGACCCTACATTTGGAGAAAAAACCTAAACTACAACTCATGTAGCAATACTGGAAAGGTAGCCAACATCTAGTTCTGTGCATCTGAAGGACCATGCACTGCCAGCAGAAATGACACAAATAGGCCATAGAGACCTCCACCTAGGAGAACCAGAACCAATTTCACTGAATCTGTGCCTTGACCAATGGGCCAACTGCTCCGAGTTGGTTCACCTAATGAAAATCTCTTGAGGCTTCCCTTAGAAGTGCTAACTTGTTAAGGAGACTTTGATGGTACCACAAGAAACACTAGGTGTCATTCCAGCTAATGACTCAAATCCCAAACCTTGCTTCATCTTGGTGACCCCTCCCCCACTCCCTCCTTTCAATCCCATGGCATCCCAGCCAGCCTCTCCCCAAACAATGTTCCCACCCTGCACTCCATACTAGCCCCCATTCTCATCTACTTGTCACTCAGTGGCTTCAAGCCCCTCTCATTTGGCCTTTTACTTGCTCCTGATTTATTTGGGCCAACACCTGTGAACTTTCCTCCCATTTGCTTTAGCCATTCCATCATGCTCATTTTGCCTATAGTAGCTCAGATCTGTCCATTCCCTGCAGACCTTCCTCTGTCTCCTGACCAAGACGTGGCAGCATAACTTCTGCTACAAACGGGGAAATCTTGACAAACTTCATAAGCCAACATGAGCAGCTATGGGTTTCTGGTCTAGATCCACGATTCTTAGATGTGTGAGAAGCAGAGGGAGAAATATTCTTCTCAAGCATGACTTCTTCCCCCCTTCCTCCAACCAATACTGTCCCTAACTCCATTTCTTCCTTCTAAAGAATTTTCATATTTTAAATATTTAAATTACACAAGAAATTTAGGCTACTGTAAAAAATAAATAAGAATAAAAACCAAGATCACTTGTTTTTTCAGCACCACAAAATATCACTGTGAACATTTTGGTGTAACCCCCCCGCCCCCGCCCAGTTTTGTTTTGTTGTCTATTGCTTTTATTGATTGATTGACTTTTTATTTATTTATTTATTTTTTAAAGATTTTATTTATTTATTTGACAGAGAGACAGCCAGCAAGAGAGGAAACACAAGCAGGGGGAGTGGGAGAGGAAGAAGCAGGCTCCCAGTGGAGGAGCCCAATGTGGGGCTCCATCCCAGGACTCTGGGATCACGCCCTGAGCTGAAGGCAGACGCTTAACGACTGAGCCACCCAGGCATCCCTGACTGACTTTTTTTTTTCCCCTGATTGACTTTTTAAAAATTTGGTAGTTTCCTTTATTTTTGCAAGGTTGAAATCAAATAGTTTTCTTTCATACATATCTCTGAAAATTCACCTATAAAAATTATACTATTATTAATTATATGTAGCATTCAGTTAAAGCAAGAATACATATTCTGACCTTCTAGACTATAATTAAAGGCAGAAACATTTTTAGTCATTTTATACGCTCCCAGTTCTTCTCACGGAGACACACTCAATAGAAATTGACCAATGTGAATATTTCAAAATATGAAAACCCAGAAACAATCACGTAAGTTCCTTCCTTACTGATTTTTAATACTATGTAGTATTGGTTAACATAAATTAAATCTCTTATCTGCTCAGATTTGAATAGGGGACTCCATTTCACCCTAAACGTTTTTTATTTTTCTGTAAATTAGAATACCATCTGGGGGCATTTACACACCTCCAGGATTTCAGCCCCTTTACAAGTGTCAAAGCAGAACGTGGCATACAGTAGGTGCTTCAAACATGTTTGTCTCTGCTGCTCTCTGTTGCTACAGACTGTTACTTCCCAAGGCAAGATTATCTTGATTTCAAAGTGTCTTTAAGACCTGTGTTCTTGTTACTTAATTACTCAGACTCTCCCTGACTCTCAGTGGGAAAAAGAAAAGTGATTTTTGAATCCATGTGTCCATCGAATGAAAAGATATTTAAAACTTGCAGTGCTTTCTAACAATAAACTCCCAAAGCAGAAGGAAAAAAAGTTTATCTTCTGAAAAAAACATATCCTCCCAGCACACACACACACACACACACACACACACTCCCAGAAGGCATTGTCATAGCCTGTGTGTTTGCATTTTATTTCTCATGTTGAAATAGCCACTGAAAATAAATTATTTCAAATAATGCTTAGCATTGCAAAACCAAGTTTTCTAGAACTCATTTGTGAAAATTCATCTAAATGGAAATTAATTCGATTTTAAAAGCAAATTAAAATCATTTTTACCTCGGCATCCTTGTTTGGATTTTCAGGAGAGTTCTTAGTTTTAGAACTAAACACCTTCATAGATCTCCCCCCATTCAGATCTGTAAATTTACATATGCCAGTTCCCCTCACATAGATAATGATGATCAGTGATAAAGAGATTAGTAGACTGGGTTGGTCCTGCCCTTCCCCCACCCTCGTTCTTATCCTCCTGGACTGTTTGCCTGCTAGTTTGTTTAACTACTGGGGACGCTCTCCGTTAAAATATACTAGCCTACAGGAATACCTTGGCTACATCTGACAAAGAGGTAACGTGCATTTATTTGATCTGTTCATCCCAAAGCTAATATTGGAGGGTAGTGGGGGTTGAATCAAATCTCCAGTATGGCCAGCAGCCAGCGCAGTGCATGCCATCCTTTCTGAGTCATAAAGACCAGCCTTGCTTTGCAGCTGCTGCAATTTCATGGGACCGTAGCATTTTAGAACTGGAAGGGACCTTAGATCATCTGTGACTTGACCTTCCAGCCACTTTAAAACTGCTGTTCAAAAAACATTGTACTCTAACTTCTCTGCCGCTAAACCCTATGCTCTTTAAAAGAAATGAAACATCTGTTCTAGATGCTTTTATGGGGCAGTTTGTTAAAGGGTTGTTTGGTGGAGTGCTTTTAAGTTCATGAAGTTTTTGAGTCGTCTGACAAGTACTGGTCAAGAAATTATTTTGTGCAAGTGAGGACACTTGGAGGAGAGGAAGAAGGAAAGGAAACCGACCTTTTTGGATGCCTGCTAGATGCCAGGTGACTCACTTGCATCGGCTCTTTTGGCATTGGCCTTCAAAGATAGCTATTGTTTCCATTTCACAGATGAAGAAACTAAGACCCAAAGAGTTTAAAAGTAACTTGCTTAGTGTCTGTTAGTGAATGACAAAGCTGGGATTTAAACCCAAGCCTATCAGGCCCCATATATGGCCCATGTTCTGTTTATTACACCACGTTATTCCCCCTGATTTGTATTCAAATATCTAAATAGCAAAGTCCTTCATGAGACTCCAGCTGGCTACACGGGCATGGAAGACATTTTCCCTTCAGTGAGCCTTCAGAGCAGTTTGTGCAAATCTCAGGGAGAGATTCCCATTTTCTTCTGTTTGGCTGTATGCTCATTACAATAGAATGTGCTTTGCACAATATTTCCTTTATATCAGACAGCAATGCTTACCCCTGTTGAAGCTGTCTAATGAAGCTTGTTATTGAAGACTCTACTTGCAGATTCTAGGAATACAAGGAACAAGGTCAACCAAGGGCATGTGCTGAGTTTACAAAGAGTTTCCTAGTAACGAGGCTTTGATGGCTGGAGGGCTTTCGAGCCACCCAAAACACAGAAACAGGTTTTCCCTTGAGGTTCAAGATAAATCTGAAATCAGCACCATCACCACATCCTGGCCATTCCTCAGCTCCAATTTACATAGAGGACAAAAAGAAAGAGACATTCTCCTCTCCCCACACTTCAACCTGCTTTAAAAAAGGGGGGGAGGGGAATGAATGGAATTCCCCCTTTCTGGACCCAGAATCCAGAAACAAATAATCACTCCCTTATAGTACTCTGCCAGACTGATGATTACCCACGACTTTGTTTGAATTGCATTCTACCTCATTTTTTTGGACCCATTTCTCCCTCATATTGACACAACCAAGATGACAAGGTTAAGTGGAGAAGGCTGCTTGAGAAATATAAAGAGATGTTTCAACCCAGATGTTGAAAATACATAGCTGGTCTCCAAGGTAATACTGAAAATCAAAAGTTAGCAATAAGGTTGATGTCACTGAGTATGGATTTTGTTCCAAGTCAGAAAGGCACTTTTTTTTTTTTTAAGATTTTATCTGCCCATTTGACACAGAGAGAGAGAGAGAGAGAGAGCGCAAGCACAAGCAGGGGGAACGGAAGGCAGGGGAGAAGCAGTTCCCTGCTGAGCAAGTAGCCCAATGTGGGGCTCGATCCCAGGACCCTGGGATCATGACCTGAGCCGAAGGCAGCTGCCTAACTGACTGAGCCACCCAGACACCCCTCAGATAGGCACTTAAGTCTCAATATTTCTTTAAGCTCGCTGCTCTACTGAGATAGAGTCATGCCTCCTAGTACCACAGTTCTTAGTAGCAAGGGCTCTGCAAACCTCACAAGCTATTGTGCTCTATCAATGAAAAGGGGTTGTAGCTACCAAGAAAGAGGCCTCTTATTTAATTACCTTTTTAGTCATGGGCACCTTCCCTTCTCTGCTCTGTGGTAGAGAAGCACTTGGCTCTTCCTAGGCTAAGCACCTGACTCTGTGATTGTCCCAAACCCTCATCAGTTATTTTCTCATTTTCTTGGGCCCGTCCTTCCTTTGCCCACACTTCACTTTTGGTTCTGTTTCAACTCCCACCTAGAAAGATGAATGTCTGCCCTTGTAACCCAGCGAGAGGCCACGTGAAACACAGAGCAGTTTCTACTTGTGGGATTCTGGGCTGTCTCTGAAGGGGTTACTTTCTTTTATGTAGGTGGGTAACTTACTGTTCTTAGGGTTACTTACCCTACTTTTCTCTTATCCTTTTAATTGCTTTCTCAATACATCCAGCCAAAGTCAGATCACATTATTAAAGAATCTGGGATGTGTAGCTGGTAAGCAGCAATTTATTTTTCTCACCCTTTGGAAGTGTGTCTTGTTGATGATTTTCACTCAGTGACCCAAATAATAAATGTTCCTGTTACGCAATGGATGAAACAAACAGAGAAGGTTCTTCTTCAGGTAAACCACAGAGCTCACAGAGAAGCAGACATGGTCTTAATCAGGCAGAGTCAGCTTATGTTTTTACTTAACTAGAAATGATGAAGCAGAGAAATCCAAGTACAACCGTATAGGATGCCAGATAAGAAAAACCATTAATTAAAGGAAGGGAGCGAATTTCTTTCTAAACATACTTGTTAAACCATTTGGACTTTAAAATGGAAACACAGCACTAGAACATGGAAATATTCACATTTGTGGTTTTATTAACATATTTAGATTTTTTTAAACACTAGGCTAGTTTTTGAAAGTTCATGACTCAGCAAAACAGGGATGCATTTGACCAACCACTTTTTCCTCCTCCAATTGAAACCCATTTGTATTCCGAGAGAAATTTAATCTGTACATTTATGATTCATTTGTGCTTAACTTGTCAAAATGCTAAGAGCTGTTTGAAATAAAAGAAGCTTTTGGATTCTGATGCTTATATAATTTTTATCCTTAGAATCAAAAAGCTGTGCTTTTGCAGAGAATCAACAATCTGATACTCTATAGGCATATGCATGAGAAATGTTAAATTGCAGGGTTCAAGTAAATCATAGGTATATTGTTACTTTGAATTTCAATATGCGTACATATATAAGTAATACAAGTCAGTCTTGAGCTTAACTTTCTTTAAGCAAACCATATAATTTAAGTAATGATTTATTTTAAATGAAGTTCCTAATTACTTCTTTCTTTGCATGGTCACTAGGCAATGTTGTTCAAGTTGTGTACTGCACAATTCTGGTAAGCACCTGTCTCAAAAACAGTACAATCTTCATAGTAATTCTGTTTTTCTATATTCATTTTTTTAAAGATTTATTTATTTATCTGAGAGAGAGAGAGTGCAGGGGTGAGGGGCAGAGGGAGAAGAGTCTTTTAAGCAGACTTTGCGCTAAGCATGGAACCCAATACAGGGCTTAATCTCACGACCCTGGGATCACACCTGAGCCGAAATCAAGAGTTGGATGCCCAAACAACTGAGCCACCCAGGCACCCCTGTTTTTCTGTATTCTTAAATCTTGTTTTTCTTTTCTCAATTCAAAATTCAGTCAAGAACATCATCTGGGAACATCACCAAGCTGCAATATCTTTATTGACTAGAGTAAAAATTCTATCATGACTTGCCAAATTTGCAGGACTTGCAGGGGCTTCTTGCATGTTAATTTAAGATAGTTAGTGCCTGATAAATTTATAATCAGGCTTTGGGTTTAACTCCACATTGAGTTAATTATGTCTATATAGTCTTTGGAAATTTTCCTTTACTTCTTGGAAACTTTGTATCTTCAGAAGAAAAATTGGGATAACTCTATGTCTCTCAGAGAATGTCAGTTATGTGGAGCTAACCGATATACCATGGTAGGGCCATCTTGACTAGTCAATGTGAATGGCCCACAGAGTAAAACAACAGGGGTGTGAGAGTCTCTGTTTGGAACTGTCAGGCAGAAGGGGAGAGTGGGTTGGAAGCTTATTGAAAATGGCCAATTGGTACAACAAACTGGATTGATCAGTGGTGAACTAGAGACTGAGAGCAGGTCAGAAGAAAAAGATCAAGAATAGTTCCAGGTACTAGTGGGTGAAATGGGAGCTGTGAAAGCTGGGAGTGCAAAGGGTTCTCCTTTTACAAGAGACCTAGTTCAGTCTATTGGGCAATGCCCAACTTTTAAAAGCACTGAATGGGCAATGACAGTTTTAAAAAGTTAAAGGATATAATGTATGTGACGTACCCAGCACAGTATCTGAACCTAATATAAGATCAACAGATGTTAGTTCCCTTTAGCCCTTCCTAGGACATGGATTCACCTCACCAGGGCAAAGAAAACATTATGGAGGACCTACCTCACAAACTCCCACTTGCAAACCATGTTGTTGTCGTTTTTAACCTGTCCTCCATTCTTTCATTTTGGAATTTCCCTTTCCCTACTTTATGTAAGTTTATAGGAGCTCACAATCTTGGGTTCCTGCATCACCAACCATAGAAGACACGTGATCCAAGTTGCTCAGAGTCTAACAATGGACACATCCCAAACAGGGCCAGAGTATTTTTGGGGGGAATTAATTGGATGCTGAAAGAGAAAGGACCTCTCTTCTGAGATTAGAAGCTGAAAATCCCACCTAAACCAGAAGCTGTTGAGAACCGAAACAAAGAAAAATAGAGTTAATAGATTAAAAAAAGAGACAGATATTTCCTGGATTCTACTGTGCCTGAAGCCCTAGACTTTTCAGTCACATAAGATAATTAATTCTTTTCTTTTGCTGAAGTTAATTTGAGTGGAATTTGTATCCCTACAACCAATAAACCTGACCACTTTTGGGGATTAGGTGATTAAACTTCGAGGTAGAATATATAAGAAAACATATCATATTCCCCCTTTCCACTTTATATTTTAATCAAAACTATTTATAAAAATTAAAATAATGAAAATTAAATTGTACATTTCTGTACTTGAACCAGTTATTGGGATAATTTTCAGGTGTCCCCCATACAATAAGCCTTCTGTCCTGGTGGGAAAATGAGGGCACTGGCAGAATGGTCAGCCAGCGAGAACACCACGGGTTGATGTGGGCCCAGGCACTGTCCATTCCCAGAGTCTCCCAAGACAATGAAGGAGACATGCAGAGTTGAGAGTCAATCTTATAATAGGGCCGCAGGGCCTCCCATGGTCAATGAGCAAAGTAAGATCCAAATGACTTGTCCTAACCAGAAAGGAGGTAGAGGCCTATATCTAGAGACTGGGCATGAAGTCTGGAAGCAAAAAAACCAAGTCAGGGAGGTGGGGGAAGCAAGCAGATTCTGTAAGTGTAGCAAGAGCGGCGGTCTGAGATACATCACTGTTGTGTCTCTATGCTCTCCAAAGTACTGCATGGACGAAGCACGTGGAGTTGAAAAGCCAGGGCAAGAACAGGTACCATCTACAGGCTCTCTGTGGCAAAGCAGGCTGTAATCACAGCTTAACGACACAGATGGAACAAATAGGGAGTAAACAGTCCTCCATTTACTGATTTATTTATCACCATATCATTTTTAGTCTCATCAATCATATATCAAGCATTTGCCACATACGTAGTGTGGTATTAATGACAGAGATGGAGAAAAACACAGGAGGTGGTCTTTGACCCCTGGCAGCCAGGGCCCTAATTTGGGCTCTCTGGATGTATATAGAGAGAACTGGCATATCATGCAGTGGTGGCTAAATATCACTCCAACGGTTTGGACAGTGAAGTCGTGAAATTTTAGGGAGGTAGACATTACTCTTGGGTGATCAGAAGAGGCTTCTTAGAGGTGGGGGGATAAAGCTGAGTGGGTGGTTGCTAGGTGAAGGGGGCCGTGTGGGTTTTGAAAGTAGACTGGGCTCTACCACTAATTCGATATGAGGCTTTGGGCAAGGTCTTGGCTTCTCCAAATCTCATTTTTCCTCCTTTGCAAATAGAATATAATATTGCAAATACCCAGGGTTAAGGGCAAGATGGAATAAGGTAAATAGTTCTGGGCTCCAACAGCCTCCAAGCAGTCCCCACACCCCAGAAGTAGCCTCAGGAGAAGCAAAATGAGCAGGTGAAACAAGATATGGCCTTGGGCCTGGGAGTAAGGGACTGGGTGGGAAGGTCGACAACTTTCCCATTTCACTTTTTTTTTTTTTTAAGTCTGGTAGGACTTATGTGGTGCTGAGGACCACATCACACACCCTTCCCCATCCTGCAACAGCCCCATGCTGGCAATATAACAGCAATCATCCCTCAAGAACCGAGATATCACTCCAAGGAAAATGGGGGCAGAAACCCTGAATTAACTGAGATTGAGTCCCAGGCATCAGGCAGGGGCTCAAAATAGGAAGGAAGCTATTTTAGAATGTTCAGAAGGTTATATTGCTTCGACAATGGAGTTTATGAATTAGAATTTACACCAACTAATTATGCCAAACACTCACAGGCAATCAACATATATTTGTTCTCTTCCCCTTTTCCCGTTCCCCACCATTCCCAAGAACGGTCAGGACTCTAAATAGAACCTCTGAAAGCAGAGCTCTCAGGTACAGAGGCCTTTTTACAGATCTGCCTTTGTGTCTGTAAAAATAATTCAAAGCACATGTTTCTCCAATGGCAGGACAGTCATTTGACTGCCACACAGAAAGGACATCACATTTAAAAAATCTTTTCTATCTGCCTCCATCTACGGCTTCTCATACTGGAGAAGTTGACAAAATTGTGACTCATCTGTGACCAATTTTTGAAAGGTGTGAAAGTGGAACCAAGTGTCCACTTATCCACAAGTGGAGTCTGTGTCCTCCAGGGAAGAGAGAATGTCTTTCTCTGGTGACATTTAAGAAAATGCCAGGGACAGCTATCATTCAGTGTGGGTTGGCTGCCAAGCCGCCTCAAGGCAGTGTCACTGTTGCTGAGAGCAGGGACAGAGACAGCTCCCGGGGCTCAAAGAAATAGGTCAGGGCTGACAGCAGCAGCTGGTTAGCTCTGCCTTCCCTACATCCCCTCCCCCAGTGCCCTTCTGGTTCCCCAACCTTTGCTCTGGTCCCCTTGGACAGCAATGCCATCTCCCTGTCTTTCACTTTCCCAATCCCTCGCTCAAGGTGACAGGAACACAAATCTCAAATGCCTCCCCAAATAGAAGAACTAAGAAAACTTTCCAGGCTGATAGATAGTGGGAACATTAAGTCTTTCTCCTGACTTCCCCAAACTTACATTTCTTTTAACTCTAGATGCCAAGATTGTGTATTAAACTGTAGGCAATATGGAGTCTGCATTGCTTTCTTGAGCTTCATTTAAGCAGAAAGGTAAGAAATGTTAGCGTAATTTTAAAAATGTCTTAACTACTTATTTATCCAGCATCATCACAAATGAAATGTAGATCAGCTAATTTTATGGATAATTGATCTTTACCCTTTAAGCATGAGCACTTCTTTTTCATCTAAAATGTATTCCATAATTCATTATAATTCTATAATTCACTTGATAAATACAGCCTAGTAAGAATGATTACCACACTTCTTGGTTAGTCAGGGTCATTGAGTTGGACCTCAGTGGCTGAGTTATGCTGAACTAATTTTGTATAATCGAGGAAGGCTGGACCATAGGCCCCCACATAATGTCTTTAGACCTTTGCGTGGGTCTAATCAGTGACACACCTTTCAGTCAAGTCCCATGCAATACAATCTCGTGGAATCACTGCCAGGTTTCTCCCTGATTGTACACCATGCTCCATTTCCGGGAAATAATAGAAGAGCAAAATACACAGTCTAACTCAGAAAGAAATGGAGGAAGGTCTTGGGGAGGCGTGAGAAGAACATGATTGAAGTTTGGAAAATGACATACAAGATCACTTTTGCTCTGGAGGCTCCTTAAAAAGAGCAACATGGTTTTTGACCCTGACTCTGACGTTATCTTTGTCTTTAACGCAGGCTGCTGATTTGCAATGTTGAGTCCTCCAGAGTCTCCCTCAATCCTCACTGCTTCCAACCTGATGTCAACCTCATGTCCTCAGTGCTGGAGAAGCTCTCACACTCCCCACACGCCCACACACTCTCCCCACCTGCATCCCAGCTTATTCACTGCAGCCTGAGTTGGCTTGCCCTTCTGATTCCATGTGCCAGAGGCTGGATGGGCACTTTTGTCCTCTCATATCCAAAGGCACCTGGCCTTTGAGAGAATTATCCCCCCCTCACCGTGCCAAAGAATATTGCATTTGTTTATCCAGTCACAGCTATGTTCAAGGTAACGTTTCTGGAGGTAAAAAACAAAACAAAACAAAATCTACTCCACCCTACAGCCAGAGTGGCTTTTTGTTTTGTTTTATTTTGTTTTGTTTTAAGTTTGTTTTGTTGGTTGGTTGGTTTCTGTTTTGTTTTGTATTTAAGTTCAATTAGCCGACATATAGTACATCATTGTTTTTGATGTAGTGTTCATTGATTCATTAGTAAATTCCAATTCGTTAACATACAGTGTAATATTAGTTCCAAGTGTGCCATATAGTGATATAGTGACTCAACACTTGTACACAACACTTGGTGCTCATCACAAAGAGTGTTGTTTTTAACATATAAATCTGATTGCATAACTCCCATCAGCCCCTTTTTGCTGTCCTTACAATCGAATTCAAGGTGCCCAACAAGCCCCACACCAGGTCTTGAGGAAACGGCTGGCCCTCTTTAGCCTCCTATCCCCTCAGTCCCCCTCACCCTCTAAGCTCAGCAGCCGTGGGGTGCCCAGGCAAAGCCTGCCCTCTTCCGACTCAGTGCCTGTCACCCACAGTCCTTGTACCTCTTCGTGCTGCGTCTCCCTTGATATAACAAGACAGAGCAAAAATAAAACACTCATCCTTCAGAGCTCAGCTTACATGTCAGATCCTCAGAGAAACCTTTACTGACGCCCCTATAAAAGACTAAGTCCCCTTGGGGTAGCTACGCAGGTGCTCCCCAGCCTCAAAATCCAGCAGTCTTGCAATCACCCATTCAATGTTCATCTTTTCTCACTAAACGCCATGGGGGCAGCGACAGGCACAGGCTTTGTAGCCTCTGAGCTCCTCCGCGGGGCAGGGGAGGCGATGGGACTGGGTCCTGGAGAAAAACCATACAAGAAGACCTTACTTTGTAGATTTTACAAAACAAACAAACAAAAAACATATGCTTGATGATGTGAATGCTTTTCGAAAGCCTCTCTGAGAGCCTGCAAAGGGCCATTCTCGTGAGGCGGCCTGAAGCTTAAGCTGCTTTAGCCCCGTGGGGACTCTGTTCAGGCAGGGATTATATCACAGCTTTGCTCCGGGCACCTGACACAACTTTATTTGGTTGACTATTGTTTCTTAGTTTTCTAATCACTGAATGAGGAAAAATTAGAAAATCTCTATTTTTCAACTCTAAAGCCAGTATATATATCCTGTTAGAACCCTGCAGACCTACTATGAATGAAAGAAGTAACGGGCTCTTTGAGAGTTGAGCAGATCTTGGATGAAAAGAAGACACCGACTCTTTCCCTTCCACGAGGGAAGCCTCCTGACCAGGGCCGTCAGAGAAGTGGGTCTGGCCATACCAGTTACAGGATGACTCTGTTCCCTAGCCCTGACTCCATGGGGAGAAATCTCAATCTCTTATCATGACACTCTCAACCAGGGATCCTTGATGAAACCATATTGCTTGTAAAACTGGGAATATTTCTTTCTGTGTTTGTGTCTCTGGCTTTCATCAAATTCTCAAAGTGATAGGCAACCTCCCAAAATATGAACCATTACTGCAGATTAGTCCAGGAAGGTGAGAAATCAACAGAAATATCCGAACAGCTCAGACAGCTCAGGAGGGATATCCCAGACTTGCTTCTGAGAAGAGGACCCTCACAATTTACTCAACCTCTTCGAGTTTACTCAACTGTATAATGGAGCTATTAGCGATTATTCATAATGGGACTGTAACAGCATGGACATATATACACATATATATGTGTATATACTCATAATATGTATTGCCTGGCCCTGTTCCTATCTCATAGTGCACATTCAATAAATATTTGTTCTCTTCCCTTCCTTTTTTTTAAATGTTTTTTTATTATATTATGTTAGTCATCATACTGTACATCCCTGGTTTTTTATGTAAAGTTTGATGATTCATTAGCTGGAGTATAATACCCAGTGCACCATGCAATACGTGCCCTCCTTACTACCCATCACCAGTCTATCCCATTCCCCCACCCCCCTCCCCTCTGAAGCCCTCAGTTTCTTTCTCAGAGTCCATAGTCTCTCATGCTTCATTCCCCCTTCTGATTGTTCTCTTCCCTTCCAAATAAATAGTTTTTCATTGTTTCGCATAATCCCTGTACTGGAGGTTAAAATATTTAAGAATAATATCTTCATTCACCCATCTATTCATTTGCAAGGTTTATTCAACATCTATGTGCTAGACATGGTGCTAGGTACTGGGCGGGGGAAAGGTGGGAATCAAAGATCAATGAAATGATTAGAAGGATTGAAGACAAATCAAATAGACAAAATAAATAAATAAATAAATAAAGGAGTAGTTTGAAAATTTCCCACTTCATGATGAATATGTGGTCTCACTTGGAGATGAGCCTCTTTGGCTATCTACATGATTCCAAAATATTTGGATAAAAATGGAAAAATCTAGTCATTCATGTGGCTTTTTACGCAGAAGATAGCAATCATCCAGATGTTTCCAAATATTCATGTGTCCACTGTTATCTAGACAACCGTTTTGGAGTACTGAAATTTTCATTCTCAACGGGGTGGTGTTGCTTTGGGTACACACAGCTTTGTCAGTTTCATGTTACAAATCAACAAATACCTAGTCTCTGACACAGGCCAAGTGCAACTCATGCTTGCAAAGCAAAATGAAATCCAATAATAATAATAATAATAATAATAATAATAATAATAATAATACATTATGAAAATAAGTAGGTCTTAAAGCCAATATAAAATTATTTGGATTTAGTCTCTTAGTTCTTCTGTCTCTCTCTCTCTCCCTCTCTGACACACACACACACACATTAACTCTGCTCCATCTCCCTCTGCCCCCATTCCATGCCTCCCCAGCCAGTTCCTCCACCATTCCCAGATCAGTACGGCTTCGTAAGTGCTGACCAGTGTGCCCCCCACCCACACACACACCTAGAGTGGCCAAATAAAATACAAGATTCCCAGTTAAATTTGAATTTCAGGTAGACAACAAGTTAGTATTTAGTGTAAGTACTCCCAGATGTTGCATGGGACATACTTATACTAAAATTCTCTGTTTACCTCAAATTCTAACTTAACTCGGTTCCATTTCTACCCTGGCATGTTCCGGTTCCAGATGGTTCTTCTTCTCTGGAGCTACCCCAAATCCCTGCTCTACGACATCCTGCCTTCGGAACACCACCACTGGGATTACCCACCACTGTGCTCTGCTGGGCTGCCCCACACCTAATTTTCCTTTCGCGGACCCCCAGAGCTCTTGATTGCTGGTCTCCTCTCTGCTGGTGACCCCTGCTGTCACAGGAACTCTTCTCTTCCTGGCTCCCCTCCTACCTGATGGGCCTATGACAGAACCCTGACCTTGTACAGCCTGCCCTGAGGCATCTCTGACTCACTACAAATACATTTTCAGGCACCCCCCATGCATCTCCACAGGACAGCACAGCTATACTCGCATTAGCCAAGGTAAGGAGTGGTTGCATGTGCAAGTTAACATGAGCATCAGAAGGCCAAACAATGCAGTCCAGAAGACACTACTTATTTCCTCAGAAGAAATATAGCTAAATGGGAAAATATCTAATAACTAATAAATGAATTAATAGGTGCACAAAACATAATTTATCTCAGAGCCTGCAATTCAACCACATATGCACTCATAATATCAAAGCTTTTTTATTTCCTCTAAATTTATCAAGGTTTTATTTAATTGCTATAAACACCTAAAGACATGAGCAAATTAACACATAAAATTGCAGGATTTTAGCTGATACATATTCATGAATGCATGTTGTTGTGATCAGGCAAATAATGACCTGAGACATTGATAAATTTGGTAGATGCAAAAGAAAAACATAGCACACTGTTAGAATTCTCTGCAGATCACAGAGTGGAATCTTTGATAAGCCCTACTCTAAGAGACCATTCATAACGATTATTGTATTTCAGTAACTCTTCCAGGACAGAGATCAGCAAATGTGTAATCAGTGGGCTTCATAAAAATACTGTCCCCCAAACACTTGAATGCCAGATCAGTGCTAAAGAATGCTGGCTTCTTGGAAGGCTAATGCCAGGCCCTGTTGCTCAGAATCAGTTTCACATTCTCGCTGACATTCTTGCTTCCGTATCTACTGCCACTCAGAAAGAACTGACAGTTTTCCAAGCATTTGTGGGAATCTCAAGTTACAGCTGTTCCAGGGTCTTCACAATGAATGTCTTTTATCTGGATGAAAATATACAGCATGTGTTGGCTCACCCGTAGTTGCTGTGGCATAGTTATTTTTGAATCCCCAGCCTGCTAACCCTTCTCATAAGAACCCATCCATACATAGCTCCTATTCATTAAATTCTTTGCTCTCACCCAAGCAGGCAGTACCCCTGTGAGCTGGAAACTGCACTTAGTCTGAACATAGCAGGGTTGGTCCTGACAAAAGGATCTGAGCAAATGCCTAGGGCAGATAATGAGGCTGAGAGGCAAAGGCACAGACTGCGATAGGTCCTGCAAATGGCTCTCAGGAAAAGGGCACAATTACACAGCACACGGACAGGAATACTAATTGATTTCAGCTGATTCCAGAGTAAACCTCAGAATCCTTCTCAACACAATATCCTAGTCAGCCATTTCCAATCAATCTAGAGCAAGAAGCAGTTCAAAGTTATTTGCCTCCCCTGTTCAAACTGAGGTCAACAAGTTGGGTCCTAGAATAGAACTATAACAACATTGCCTCCAAAATAAATATTTTTTAAGTATTTACTATGTTATACAAACGGCATATCTACCCATCTCTGTAATAATAATAGATTCCTTTATTCCTCACATTTGCCTTATGAGGTAGGTGCCAACACTGTCCCAATTTTGCAATAACTTGCTTAAAGTCACATACGACAAGGTTAAAGATCAGTATTCAAATATAGGCCTCTCTCCCTTTTCATCCTGTATTCTTAGCCATTGTGCTGACAGCTGGACTACCATTAAGTGGAAAGAAATCGACAGCTGCTTATGTTGTGTGACTTCAAGGGATAATGGGAAAATCCTCTCTGCTCACATCTTCAAGCTCTCCCTCCCAACACAGATCTGTTGGCTTTAAGCAGGAGGGAACAACTGTAGTGCGGAGAGAGCATGAAATGCAGAGTCCCAGCCCGGCTGCTCCCTAGCAGGCTGACCTTGGGTAAGTAGCTTAGCCTCCCTGGGGGTGATTATGACGATTGCTACCCCACGAGACTCTATGGGCATTAAATGAAACATGTAGAGAAGCACATTTTGAAAGTGGAATGGGGCGTGCAAGGGTCAGTTGCTATGATTAAGATGCAGAACTAGATAAAGCACATGATTTTTCCCAGAAGTATATGCATTCAGACAATGGTATTTACACAGAGATTCTGAGGGAAGTCCGGGAGAGGGGCGGTAGGGGAACTCTGGGGGATGGAGTACACAGAAGGGGCCGAAGGATGCCCGACATAGCTGGGGATGGAGAGGAGGCTGGGGCTCTTACTTTCCGCTTGGAACCTTGGGCAGCCATGTGGCTAGACCCATCACCCTCAGATACCTAGACTGGATTCATACGCTATCTTTATCACAAAATTCCCTGCTATCAGAGACTTCCCAACTAGCCCTCATAAAATACAGACAGGATTGTTTGAGAGCAGTTATTATCCATGGGGATGGGGACACAAGCACAGGATCCTTTAGGAAGTGCCTCGAGGGCTGAGAGGGAGCCAAGGCTAAGAACAAGAGTAAGTATTCCAGTCCCCTGGGTGTGGTCAGTGTAGAACAGCAAAGGAAAATCTTAAAGTTCTCCCTCCTTCATACCAGCCCTTGCCCGATAACCTGAAGGTCACCCCATGCAGTCTAATCTCCATTTCTAGATAAAATCAGTTCCATCCTTCAGCAAGTCAGAAAAGCCCAATGCGGGGGCACCTAACTGCTGTAGTCTGCTGGCATTTCATCCCCGTGTGGCAGGTCCTGCCACCCTCCGGGGGGAGCTTTGGTTATTTGGACAATTATCAAGTACAAGAGATGACCGTGTAACCACCCTGGGGGCTCTCATATTTGTCTAGATCACTCACAGAGCCTTAGTTAGTATCTAGTCCTTGAGGTGACTCCAGCTGGACAGGATAGGATGGAACTGCACTGAGTGGAGCTGAGTCTGAATCAGTCGATCCGGTTGCCTTTTCCAACCTCAAACCAGGTAAGGTGAGAAAACAAACTACTGTTTGCTTTTAGCCAGTGTCTCAGGCCAACCCTGTCTTGGTGCGTCCCCTCAGTGAAGGACGCGCACATCTGTTGAGTTGCTGGGACTCGGCTTAGACACCACTTCTCCTCCACCATCTTCAATTCTCATCCGACCATCGCCGAAGCCTGCTCATTTTGATCTCAGGCTCACCTTAGGAAAGCATTCACTGCTCTCCGCCTTTGCCACCACAGCGCCTGCCCAAAGCACGGCCAACCCTCACCCTGATGACTCGTGCAGCTAACTGAAAAGTGTCCCTGTGTCTGTTCTTGTCCCACTCCCCAGCCCAGTCCCAGTTCCCACTCCAAAGCTAAAGCAGTGACACACACACACACACACACACACACACACACACACACACACGGCAGCAAAACACCAATACACACTTCTCTCCTGGTAAAACCCGCAAGATCTTTCCTGTGCCGTTAGGATGAAGATACTACTCTGTACAGGGGCGCCTGGGTGGCTCAGTCAGTTGAGCATCTGCCTCTTGATTTTGGCTCAGGTCATGATCTCAGGGTCATGAGGTCGAGCCCCTTGTTACGTTCAGCAGGTTATCTGCTTGAGATTCTTTCCCTCTTCTCCTTCTGCCCCACTCCCCACTCACACATGCTCTCTCTCTCAAATAAATAAATAAATAAATAAATCTTTAAAAAAAAAAAAAAAAGAATCCTCAGAACAGCTAATGAGCACCTGGCTCTCTCCCAGTGGCTCAAACTACTCTGGCCACCAGGCTCCATAGGCCTCCTCAGCCATTCCGGCCAGCCAGTTCCTCAAATGCTACGCACGCCCTCACGTTTCTGAGCCTCTGCACACATTGTCCTGTCAGTCTGAAATGTTCTCTATCTGAACCTTCCCCTGCCTCCTACTTTCCTATACCCAACTGATATCAGTAAACACGTTCCTCCTTCATGCCACAGGTCTTAGAGCTACTCACTCTCCCATAATACTCTTCCCTTCCTTCATAACACATACCAAACTTTGTAAGTATACAGATGTGCGATTTTTATTAATGCCATTTTCCCACTAAGCAACAATCACCATGAAAGCAGGGACCGTAGATTTTTTGCTTACTAATGTCTCCTCAGGGCCTAGTATTGGGCCCTGGCATATGATCGGGAATAATAGCCCTTTGTTATCACATGTTGAGTGGATGGACACCACCAGCTCTTCAAACTGCCAAGGATGACTCAGGGAGCAGAGCAATGATGAGCTGTGACCCATGCACCTGTCATTCCACTCCTCCTCCCATCTGGAGCTTATTCATTTCTGCTTCAGAAATTTCGGGTTTACAATTTACAGTGACATTTCAAAGGCAACAACACTGTAGGTCATAGAAATAGTATGACTATTGACAAGCATTTATCATTGTGTGGAGTATTTTAGAATAGTTCATTACTTTCAGGGCATAGTTTAGAACAGTTCCTGTCATACAACCATTAAATGCTGACCCTGGGGGCATGTCAGGGGCCAGTCTTTACCCATGACATCAGCTGGCTCTCATAGCAGACCAGAAAGGAGGCCACCTAGCTCTGCTTAAATGCCTCCTGCGATGGAGGAAGGGCTCATCACCTCGATTTCACTGCAGAGAGCTGCACTTGTTAGAAAGTTTTGCCTTATGTTGTGCTGGTATCTGCCTCACTGTAACCCCTCCCCCATGTTCTTGAGCCCACATACCAAACAACCCTAAATGCTCATCCGCATGACAACCCATCAGTTACTTGAAGACCACTGACAAGCCACATCTGAAAACTTCTCTTCTATATTTTATGCTTTCTCCAGCCTTGATTTTTTATTTATAGACCACATCTTGCTATTTTATTGCACGCGTTCTTGTAAGCTGCCTTAAATCCTGTGTGGAATAAGGCTCCATATAAATAAATCCTTGTGTCTTTCCTCTAGGCAACAACTCAAGTTCCCCACCTGACAATCTCCCCACCAACTTTGCATTATTACCTGAGATGTAGCCTCTGATCATTTTGACACTAGACTAGGGAGCAGCATAGGATTGTCCCCAAACTCAATCTGCACCTTAGACAGTTACCACCAAGTCCATTGGGGGTCTTTGGGCACAGCACATTAGGACAACAGGCAGAGTTGGGGAAAAAGAGAGCAGGCCCGACACTGCTCTTTCACAGTTTCATTTGGCCAAACAGTTATTAGCAATGTGCCAAGGCTTTAGAAACCCCCAAACCACCCACCTCTGACATGAGATGATAACCTAGCCTCCTACATGAACTAGGAGACTGAGGCCTACATGAACTAGGAGACTGAGCCTCCTGCCCCTCCACACTCACAGTCCACCCCTCTCTGTCCTCTTTCACTGCTCTCTGTGGGCACCTGCTTTAAAAAGCTGGTCTCTCTACTCTAACTGAACCCATTCCTTTCCACTCTGTGGTGCTCCTCCAGCAACCATCTGTTACACGAGTCCTTCTATCTTTTCCGGACAACTTCCCTTCTGCACACAAAATGCTCAGGTCATCCCTAAATTACTAGCAATGAAATATTTAATACCCTATGTTGGCCCCAAACTGACATCCTAGCTTTTTCTGTGAAAGCATGAGGTTTTCTGTGCAAACCTCTAGAAAAAAAAAACACTGCTCTTACATGAGAGTAGATCCAGGTTTCGTGAGGCCTGAAGAATATACAGTTTGGGGGCAGGTGGGCTCATTAAGATAAAGAATTCAAAATTATAAATAAAAAACTAGGTACAGGGGCGCCTGGGTGGCTCAGTCGTTAAGCATCTGCCTTCGGCTCAGGGCGTGATCCCGGCGTTCCGGGATCGAGTCCCACATCAGGCTCCTCCGCTGGGAGCCTGCTTCTTCCTCTCCCACTCCTCTGCTGTGTTCCCTCTCTCGCTGGCTGTCTTTCTGTCACACAAATAAATAAAATCTTAAAAAAAAACACTAAGTACAAAAGTGAATAGCTAAAACAAGGAAAAATTGTAATAAATTACATTGTTTTAAAAAAAATGGACAAATACTACAGATACCTAGAAAATAATGTCATTTTTTTTAAATTAACTGCCAGCCTCTAAAACATCTCCCTCTACAATTTTTTCTACACCTGCATTCTCTGAAAGTGCTTCTTTATTTGGCAAGGATTCAACCTGTCTTCCTGTATAATTAATCAAAACATGTGTTTATCATTTACAGTTCAGAAAATTTTTAGCTTTCCATTTCATCATTGGTAATATGTAAGTCTGTAAGATTTTTTCTCAAATTTGTATAAACCTCTTATCAAGTTTCTGTTATATGTGAACTGAAAGTTTTCCGAACATCTCAAGGTTTTTTGCACTGTGACTAATCTTAAATCTTCTTTGAACTGACAACGCCCATTAACCAGTGTGTCATTGATGTCTCATCACAGTGGTGTATTATAAATTTTTGGTTATCTTATCTGATAGGAGAGGATTTGCATTTTGACTGGGCTTTGATAAGAACCAGCTCCTCTTCTTGCAAGATCTCCTCACTGGAAGGACGTTCCACAAGCTAGCTTCTGGCTCTGTACGTTTCACACCTTTTCTCTTCCACTGTCCACATTGTTCCTGATGCCAGGTTTCCAAACACACATTCACACTAGGTGTCATTGACTCTGTGTCCATGCTGGGTGAGCAGCCCCAGTGCATGGGGAGAGAATCCCTGGAACCAGGAGCAGTCACTTAACTTGAGACATTCGAGCCACACATTCCCTGGTAAACCCTAAGCAGTTCCTTTTGCTGATGCCCAAATGCCATTCAACAGCAGGGAAACCACGAGTGAAGGAGACCCTGAATGGGAAGAGACTATAGTCTTCACTGACTGCAGTTAAATATCGCTGTAGAGTGAATGTTTGTGTTCCTCCAAAATTCATGTGTTGAAACCCAACGTGATGGTATTTGGAAATGGGTCCTTTGGCAAGTAATTAGGGCTAGGTTAGGCTATGAGGGTGGGGCCCTCCTAATGGAATCAATGTCCTTAGGAAAGAGGCTCCATACTTGTCTCTCCCCCTACCTTGCGAGGACATAGAGAAGATGCTGTCTGCAAGCCAGAAATAGGGTTCTCACCAGAGCTAGACCACGTTGCCGCCCTGATGTCTGACTTCCCAGCCTTCAGAATTGTGAGAAATTTCTCTTGTTTAAGCCACCCAGTCTGTGGAATTTGGTTAAAGCAGCCTGAACAAACTAAGTCAAATATCTTAGTTTGTAAGTTTTACAGATCACATAACCCTGGGAAGGCATTGCTAGGGTCCATCCTAGGTCCTGGGAAAGGTCTGGGCAAGTGAGGAGCCTGAAACTCAAGCCTCTTTTGCTTCCTGGTACATCTGCCTTGGCTGTTAAAGTATCCTCATGAATCCCCAAGGTATGCCCTCCTTGTCACTTAACCCCTTGGAGTTTGGCTTCTACCCTCCCTTGTCATAACTCAGCAAGTCACCTCTAACCACCCAGGGCAGTATCTTTTTCCCAGTCTTTATTTTTCTTAACCCTCTGCCTTCTTTCTCTTAACCAAACTACTCCCTCACCTCTCACTGGGCACCTTAGTAACTCATTCACCTCCCATCTCTCTTGCCCACAGTCCTACCCCCACTCTGTTCTGCCTGAATGACGGTGCCTTCCCCAGTTCTGCTCCTGACTCCTCCTCCATTCTCTCTGTGGAGCACTCTTCCTTGGAAAGCTCATTCACAGACTTCCATTTTCATCACAGTGTATCCAGTCTCCTCTCTAGAGAGGAACTTTCTCTCTAGAGCCAGTTTCATTGCTTGCCAACATCTCCTGAACAGTTTAATCCAGTGTCTTTCCCCCCTTAGCTCCTCCTCCTTGGCTCCACCTTGTCTATTAATGCTGAGAGATCACCACTGACTCGTTTCACCCTTGACCACCACATCCCCTTCTCCCCCCTTTCCTACTGCTGCTGCCCTGCTTCTAGCCTTAGCATCTCTTAACTGTAGTCAAAGCCCCTCCCTTGTTCCAGAGAATTCTACAACCTAGCGCTTTCCCTCTCCTTCCACCCTTGTGGTTTTTCGTGCTTGTCAGAACTGCCATCATGCCTTTTATTTCTCTGATAGAATTTATTAATATTTCATTTTTGCATTTATGTAGCAATAACTAACACATATAAAGTATTTGCAAGATGCTAAGCATTTTGCATTATCTCATTTAATACTCAAACCCACTCTCGTATTATTATTAATATGATCATTGTTTCTATTTTTAATGAGGAACCCGAGCCCTAGCAAAAAAATGAGTGACTTGCTCAAGGTCATACAGAAAATGGCACAGCCAGAATGTAGATGCAGTTCTCAGGCTACAAATAACCGTAAGCTTAATCACCAATGATAATAGCTACAATTTACTGTGCACTTGCCATGTGCTCTATAAAACTCACATTACCCTGTGAGGTTATAGTGTTATCATCCCCTTCTTTTGGAGGTAAAAACTCTAAAAGGTCCCAAAACTTCATGTTAACCTCCTAAGGTCTCCTCGCTGGCAATGCCAAAGTTACTAGTGGAGCCTGGGCCATTTGGCTACAGAGTCTATGCAGGTAACCATGTCACCACACTGCCTTCCTCTCTACTGACTTCGGCTTTATTGTCTTGGCCTTTCTATCATACAGTAGTTTCCCTGAAGACAGAGGTTGCTCCTTATTCATTCTTTCCACACTAAATATATATATTTTTTAATTTCAAAATGATTTAAATATTATAATAAAGTTGCAAATACAGTACAATTTTTTTCCTGAATCATTTCAGAGTCAGCTGCCAACACGTTACCCTATAACCCCTTAACAATTTTTTTCCTTCTTTTAAAAAAGATTTATTTATTTATTTATTTGAGAGAGAGAGAGAGAGAGAGCATGAGCACGTGCACACAAGCATACAGGTGCACATGAGCAGGAGGGGCAGAGGGAGAGGGAGAAAGAATCTCAAGCAGACTCCATGCTGAGCGTGGAGCCCAATGGAGGGCTCAATCTCAGGACCCTGAGATCATGACCTGAGCCAAAACCCAGGAGCCAGAGGCTTAACCAACTGCACCAACCACGCACCCCTAACCCCTTAACAATTTAGTGTAAATTCCCCCCAAAGACAATCCTCTACATAACTACAATAAAACCATCAAAATAAGGAAATTAACATTGTTACATCATTACCATCTAATCTCAGACCCCATTCAATTTTTTACCAATTGTCCCACTAATGTTCTTTGTAGCAAAAAGATCCAGCAGAGACTTAAACATTTAGTTCTCTGTGTCTTTACCCCCCTTCAGTCTGGAATAGCTCCTCAATCTTTCCTCAACATTCATGTCCTTGACATTTTTGAAAATTGTAGGTCAGTTATAGCAGAATATGCCTCAGTTTGAGTCAGCCTGATTTGCTCTCATGATCAGATTCAGCTTACCTATCTTCGGCAGTAATATCTCAGAAGTGATATTCAGTTCCTCTATGGCTTCCTAGCAAGTGGTCACAATTTCTTTCCGACCTTTCTGATGTAAGGTTAACTTTGATAATAGGATTAAGAGGATACCTGCCAGATTTCTTCAAGATGCTCTTTTTTCTTCTTAAATACAGAAATATTTTGTGAGAAGCACCTCTTTGAAACCATGTTAATACCTTCTCCTCATTCAACTTTCACCCAGTTAGTTTTTATATCCATAAATGTTTCTTGGCTTAATTACTACTGAGATAGTAGCAAGTGGTGATTTTCTCTTGCAAGTATTCGTTCTGGATTTATTAGTTATCATTCATTTCTCTCAATTTATTTAGTCACTCATTTATTTTTACTAGTATGGACTCATGGATCCTATTTTTTTCAGTAAGTTATAATCCTTTATTAATATTATCTATTTTGAATGTCAAATTATCCAAGGTGAGTGTGAGTGTATGGGGTGAGTGTATAAGTCCCTTCAAAGAGATTTCTGTGTTCTTTATCATGTTCTCATCTTTCCTTATGTCCTGGGACAATAGGATCTACTTGTCTTTTTTTATACTTTCCTGACCCAGTCCTGGAATCAGTCATGTCTCTAAGGAATCATGGTTCCTTTTAATAGAGAATGGTATTTAGAATAGAGATTGGGGTGTCACAGCTCGACAGCTCTCTCAGTGGCCAGAGCTAGCAAGCTAGGAAATGTATGTGTGTAAAACAATGAGTTTACACCAATACCTTCAATTCCAATCTAATATCACTAGTTCATTCCCTTTTTCTCTTTTTTCCAAATTTATAACTGTCCTCTTAAATAGTATGAAACCCTTATCTTCAATTTATTTACTTATTGGGCCCAAATATGTATCCAATCTCTTGATGATGCCATATACCCATACTCCCATCACTTGGATGCCCTTCTCATCCTGTTCAGGCTCTGATTTCCCATGCCAGCCCATCCCCACCCCAATTCTGCCACCTCACCTTCCTATACAGTGGCCAGTCTTACTCATCTCCACTTAATGGCTTCTAGACCAAATTATTCAAAAAGCTCACTAATTTTATAATGAATTTCTGAACTAGCACAATGCTCTTTGCTGAAGGGAAACTCAATTCACATATTTTTAATTGAATAAAATAAACACTGGCCCACTTGAGGTTCTTCTATGTAAACATTAGTCTTTATTAAGGAAACACAGTTTATACTTTCTTATTATAAAATGATAATACCTTGGTAAGAAGAAAAATTAAAAATTAGGTTCTTATTAAAAAGCCTAAATTTAACTGTTAGGAAGATAAAAGTATCAACCAAAACATCATTATTTTCCTTCTATACCTGGCCTGCCCCAGTGTCCATGAGAATTCCTGACCTTCATTTTTTTCCAGTCCATCACTAAGGAAAAAAATCTTCAATTTTTTCTCCAAAAATGTCTCTGTCACTTCAGGTAGACTAAAGTCTACTGCCTGAAGTTTAAAATCTTACTGCCGTGACACATAATCACTGACCACTTTCTCCAAGTGAAGACTCCACTTTCTCATGAGGGTCACTCTTCCAGTCCATCCACTAAGAGCTCCTCAATCTGAGAACATGGTTTCTCTACTACTCGTCTTGACCCAGGGTAGTTTTCCTTTCTAACTTTTCAAAACTACAAATATATTATAAAAGGGCATATACAGCTTTCTTCACAAATATTACATTTCAATTGGTTGATTTATTTTTAAATTAAGGTACACACAGATGTGATATGGTAATAAAAATAAACAGAACTATATCTTATGGTTTTAATACTTTTATAGTTTACTATAAATAAATATTTATGTGTGTGTGTATATATATATATATATAATTTAATATATATAATTTAAAGAATTTTAAAGAATAGTTTTTCTTCAGAGCTTACAGAGAGATTAAAGAGCATGACTACCAGTAAGCAAAAGTACAGCATCCATATTCCTTAGGCTTAAATTAAAACTTCTAGGGACAGGGGTGACTAGCTGGCTCAGCCAGTAGAGGATATGTATGACTTTTGATCTCAGGGTCATGAGTTCAAGCCCCACGTTGAGCACAAAGTTTACTAAAAACAAAACAAAACACCTAGAGACATTTATGAAGGCCTGGATTAGAAATTTCAGTGATGACTGAATAACTTCTACCAAAACCTTCAAGTCCAACTCATGAATATTAAGGTAAAACAAGAGCCTAGTTTCTAGTACCATCATCCATAGATTTGTATGAAAACAATAACTCATTTGTATTATTACATGCATTCCTCACAAGAATCCTTCAAGATAAGCGAGAGTTATAACATGATTGCATAAGCTCCCACCTCTTTTAGGTAGCAGAGCTAAAATGCAATCCCAGGTCTTCATTCACCCCACACATCAGCCTGCCTCTCCAGACTAGATTATGTTTGCAGGAAGTTTGCTGTTCCTTAACCACATCATCTTATGCTGTGCAGCCAAACTTCCTTCTACCTAATGTGGTAGATAAACCAAGCCAATCAAATCTAAACTTGTGGGGAGAGTGCCTTCTGAAAAGATGTTTTAAGATAACTGGCTTATTCAAAAGATTATTTTCCCTTCAAGAAAAAGAGTAAGGTATCTAAAGAAACCCTAACTAGATTATATTCAAAACTCGGAAAACTCTTCTGATATTAATAATGGGTTATTGTTGGTTTTTTTTTTAACTGATGAAGAAGAGTGAAAGCTTTTTCTTCTGGATTATCATTTTTATGTGAAGATAGGATAGTAAACTCCATTCATAGACTCTTTTACAGATGCCTATGCTACAGCCACGAGAATATAGGATGGAAAAAAAAGTCAGCTATTTAATGGTCATTGTAAAGCCCAAAGAATGCTATCTCAGTTTTTGATGAATATATTACTTCTACCACCTTAACTTATTGAAAATTCAAAGAATTCTATCACTATAAGCAATAACTATTGTGTTTCACCATTATAAAATTAACACATGTTCATTACTTTTAAAATGTGCAAAGTTTTACAGAAAAAATTAAAATCACATACACTCTCATCATCAAGTGGTTAACAACTGGTTTCTTTTTAAATGTCTTTTCATGAATTTGCATATTTGGTTTTGTTTTTGCAAAATTAGGACCTTATAGCAGACCTTCATGTTCTGTTCTTTTTTCCTTTATACTAGCATTTTCCCATGACATTAAACTCCATAATGTGACATTAGCAGATGAATAATTGCAATGTACCCTAATTTATTTAAACATAATTTGTTTAACTCTATTATTAGAAAGGCTGGCTTTTTTATTTTCACTATTAAAAATAGCAATGCAATAAATACCTTTGCAATAAATCTTTGTCTACAACTTTGGATGGATTCCTAGAAGTAGAACTATTGCATGAAAGGACATGAACTCTTTTAAGAATGTTGATTCATATTGTTATATGCATCTCCAGGAAAATAGTGCTAGCTTGTACTTCAACCAGCAGATGATCAAAATAACTTGGTAGCATTTAATATTTTAACATTGTTTTACCAGTTTGCTAGTTTAAAAATATCTCATTGTTTTAATTTGTATGCATTTGACTATTAATAAAACCCAATATTTTGCATATGCTAATTCTTCATTTATGTGTGTGTGTGTGTGTGTGTGTGTGTGTGTGTGCACATACATGTGTGTTTCCTTCTGTCTTGTATCCATTTTTCTAATAGGATATTTACATTTTTATTTTCAAATATATTTTTTCATTTGTTAAATATATAGCTCTTGGCATATTTGCTGCCAATATTATTTATCAGTTAATCGTTTGGTTTTAATTGTTATGTAGTCAAATTTTTAACGTTCCACTATGTATTCAAAGCTCATAATGTTTAAAACATGTCATTACACGTTTTGGTAAAGAGAATACTCTATCTATCAATTTGTTCAGTCGTGGTTGGACAACAGACACGAAAGCAGGCTGTTAGAGGAGTTCAGTGACCCCTTATCCAGTAATCTTTGCAGGCAGTTTTGAAGAGTAGTGAATTATTCAAAATCACTCTTCCAAACTCAGCCTCCCATAACCTATTCTGAATGAAGCTTTGAATTAACCTAGAGCCCTTTGGGAACTTTTTCTCTAGAAATGATACAATTTCCTGATTACAAGAACTAAATCTTATCAAAAGCACCTCAAGAATCTTGAGGGGACATCAAATGCTCCTTGTCACATAGTGTTTTGATGAGTGAAGTATAAATACATGTGAAAAATAAGGACTATTTTCCTCTAAATAAACAAGAATATAAAGTGAAAAGATACCTGGTCAATTATATTTGGAACAGTTTGGAAGGGAAAATGAGTTTAATTCAAGCCTAAAGTATAATTCGTCTACCAACTGTATATCTGATCTCACACTAAGTGGAGTCTCTAATGGCCACAAGTACCAGTAATCCCTGAGAGAAGATAGAAATTCCAGGGATATGTCTCTTCAACCTGCATCCTAAGGCCCTTCGTGGCAATATTTTTAAAGAGAGGGAAGAACATACAAAGTATATTCCTTTTCCTTTCATTCCCATTCTGACAGTGTGAAATGCTAAGATAACATCAAGCCAGAGGAATCCTCACCATTGCACTTCACACCGAGCCCGCCCAAGGGCGTGTAAGAGAGACCAGCACTGGTAGCACAGAATTACCTTCGAGGAATCTAGCCGATGCTAGCCAAAACTGCCATCTGTCCACAGTGAAATCTGTCAATTGTGGCTATTTATGAAATCTCTAGTTGAGCCTATAAATGGCTCAATCTTACCTTGCGTCCTCAACGTTACTCCTATCCAAAATCTTTCCAAGTCTTACTCACGCTTCTGAAAGGAGGCAAGTGTAGAATAGTCACTAAAAATGCTCATGAAGTAGAGTTTTAAGGTAAAAAGTGAAAAGAGGCTGGGCTCTGGAATCAATCTGAGAGTCAAATCCTGAGAATGCTTGTTATGTAATATTGGATACATTATTAACATCTCTGTGAAATGGGAGAAGTGAAGTTTCTCCTGCCTCACTCACAAGTGATGGGAAAGAGCCACCAAGAACAGAGAGGACGTGTCTGGCCAGCCATAGCAACTATTTCACAGTTGAAATACATGGCACTTCCACAGGCCTGCCTTGTGATTTTCCAAGTCACACAACAAAGTGCTGCAAATGGGTTTGGGGAGAGGAATGGAAACGGAGGTGCATGTGAGATTAAAATATGTCCTGGGAATGTTTAGCCCTCATTTTATTTTTCAGGAGTAATCTACATTCTTTTAACATGATACCATCTAGGTTTGCATAACACCAGGATACTCTATGGTCCACTGCCTGTTTTTGTTTTGTTTTGTTTTGTTTTTAATTTACCATTGTTATCTGGAATTACTTCAAAATAAGCAAAAACCACAGATGGAGAAAATGCCAGTCTAGCAAAAAGGTCCTCTGCCAGTTCCAAAAATGTTAACAAATATTTCCTAAGCAAGATTGGCCTCAGATTCTCTCTTTCAGCCAGCAGACCATACAAGGGATTACTAGAGATTCCTAAGGCAATCCAGTTTTGCTCTCCAATAGGCTATATTTTTGCCAAACCCCACCTCCTAAAACTCAAATACTCCAGGTGAGTTCTACCATCCCCTTTACATTAATTCTGTTCACAAGGTCACTCTGATAACACAAAGTGAGTGGGTTCCAAATGTCAAAGCCACAGCAGAAAGGGGGAGGGAAAAGCTTAAGGTAAGAGTCCTTATCTCAAGACTTTCTATGGAATTTTTTATATTTAAAGAAATATCACTGAAGTGTGAAGCCCTCCATAAACTTTTGGAGCATTTAAAAATATTATTGTGCCATAAATCCATGGCTAATTTATCTCAGGATTTTAAGACATTTGTAACATTTTTATATCTCGATAGTTAAAGGAGGAATTTTTCTAAGAATTAACTGTATTTTATGAGTGTTACCAAGCCTCAGAGCAAATGAAACCCAAACCACCAGCAGTTTTCAGCTTATTATCTATAGCTTAACAATGGACTTTCGTACATAAAACCATAGGCGACATGTTTCCTAAGACAACGTTAAGTTCAGGTATCAGGTTTCTTTTTTCCCCCCACAAAAGAATTATTTCTGTATTCAGCAGTACACAGGGTATACTATACTTAGCAGGTGGAGAGCACAAGCTTAAGAGCTGGAGGAGAATGATATTCTGAATTTGCCATCAATTATTCGTGTGACCTTGGGGACATGACCTACCATCTCTGAGCTTCTGTCTCCACATTTCTAAATTGGGTTCAATAGCATGACCTCTGGCTCAGGAAAGAAAATCATAATAATTGTTCTCTACTTCAAAATACATGAACTGTGTTCCACACGGCAGTGGTAAGAAAAGAGTTTACAATGTACAGAGTATTTACACAGAAATTTTACTGTTCTCCTTGAATTTTTTTCCTTAAAACACAGACACACAAATTCTCAAAGTCACTGGGGTTAATCATCCTTCTTCCTTCTACTTCCACTACTTAAGCCAATTTGCCGCCTTTTAGCACCATCCCTAGAGGATCACAGAGTGGAGAAAACACAGGTCCCTCAAATAAACACTCCTTACAAAATATGTTTCTTTTGTTAGTCAGAGATTTCCATATGCATGATCTCAAAGAAGTCACATCCTTTCTGTTTCCTTTTAGTTTGGTGGGCTTGATGGAATGAAGGCTGATGCCTTCTCTGGGTCTACCTACAGGGATTTATTTTGATACTTGTAGCATTGCATAATAAATAAATCCATTATGATGAAGCCAATATCCAAAATAAGAAAATGAGACCTGAAAACTATCTGCATCATTATGATTACCATCCCTGACCATTACAAATAATTTCTCTTGATTTTAGTAAGCAAGCCTCACTTTTCCATAAATTTTTCATAAAACGAAGTTTGTGATGAGTCCCTGCCCAAAGAATGCAGATTCCATTCCACTAGTAAGCTTGGTGTTGGCTGTAGGCTTTTTTGGAAATGATTAAATATTACAAATGTAAGACATGTTTAAGTGTGCATGAAGTGGCTGGATTGCAAAACTTGACTGAAACAAGAGAGAAAAAAGATTTTAGCTAAAGATTAAGGGCCAATGTGGGCTGGGGCCGGGGGTGGGGGAAGCATGAGGAACGGCGGAGATACTAGAAGACAGAGAAGTACCCAGGGAAAGAGTTTCTAAGCAATAAGGAGGATTCTCCCAGGATCCCTTAGACTTAGACTATTTTTTCTTGGTATCCTAAACTAGGAAATTCCTCACATCCTTCCAAACTTAGTTGCAACAGCCATTTTCTAGGTTTTCGAGGGTTTTTTTGCTGGAAAAAAATTAGTACATAGCATCCTTAGTAGAAGAGAGCTACAGTTGCATCCTTATACAGATTTGTGACTAGACAATGAAGAGTTAAAGCAACAGAGACACAGTCAATGATGCTCCATAACTGGGGCAAAAACGCTTTGCATTTTCAGGACTGAAGGGTGACCAGCGCAGGTCAGAAGTGTGAGAACACTCCTCAGTCAATACCTGCCGGTCTGGATTAAGGCTGTGTACAGGGCCGGCGTGAAAAGCAGATGAGACCACAGAACTGGCGCGATGTAAGACAGAGAAAACAGAAACAGGTCAGTCACCACCCTTACCTATCTTAAGAAGCCAAGTGGTGTGGTGGGAAACTCAAAGGTCCTGAGGACAGACTGCCACGCCCCCAGGCTCCCCAATTGCTAACCATATGGCCTTGCTCAGGTTAACCTCTCAGAGCCTGTTTCCTCGTCTGAGCAAAGAAGACAGTATTAGACCTTTAATCTCACTGTGTGTGTTGGTGAACACACCGCACACCAGAAAGTGTCAACAGATGGTCAACAAAGTGAATTCTTTCCCCGGCAATAGAAACCCCCTTAAGTCAGTGTCCTGTAGATATGGTGAGTGGGCATCCCTCCTCCTCCCTATAAAAACGTTTCCATTTCTTTGAAGAAAATTATCAAATCACCTCTCAGAACTGCGGTACCCTTAGGGGAAAAAAAATAGTAAAGTTTTCACTAACGCAAACTATGTTCTTCCTCCTCCCCTTCCCCAAAGATTCAATTAACAAGAGGGAAAAGGTGGCGTGTTTTTAACAAGTTCTTCACGCTGAATTGCTCAGAGATGTACATTAGCTCTCCTTTTAGTAATAGGAAAAAATTATCTCGTCATGACTCGACTCTTTCCCACCTCCAGCCGAGGATTGCAATCAATCAGCCGGACAGCAAGATTGATTTTCTAATTAAGCCGGCATTTGTATCCGCTCGCAGAGCCACAGAAGGCTTCCCTACTGTATCTTCCCAACACATTCCTATTTGTATTCATTTACCCTCACATTTAAAGCACTTTCAAAGTTGGGGGTTGGGGGGTGCAGATAGCCTCTCTTTCCATGCAAATATCCAATAGGATGACTGCCTGCTTCAGGGAAGCATTCCGTTAAGTGATTGAACAAAGGAGAGGAAACGTGAACGGAGCCCATTTGGACTTGATTCGGCTCACACGTGGATGAAACTGGCCACCCTGGCCCTGTCGTCCTCTCTGCCTCCCCCACAGGCCCAGCCAGGATTGTCTCCCAGGCCCAAACAGAGGGCCGGAAGGGGCAGGCTCTTAGCATTTCTAAAAGTTCCATTTGGAGCACTGCTTGCCAAAAAGGTATAGCAAGCAGGCTTTTGTGCTGGCCTCTGTGATGAGATGTGCTGGTGATTTAATTTACTTAGGGGAGAATATGAAACCCTGAACAGCTCAGCCGGATTGAGTTTCCTCAGGGACTCCCCCGGAGGAGAGAACTTACTTTAGCAATTCTGGATCCAGTGTGCCCTCCCTTGTTGCTCATGACCTTCCCTCAGTGAGAGACACTGGGGAATAAAGCTAAAATCAGTAAGAAAAGCTGGCATCTTTTTAATTCATTCCTGGTACATCCATTACCTAATATTTTATTTAAAAGCGCAGGCTTTCACTAATTCGAAATACTAATTTCAATTTCGGGAACATTCTGACCTGACCTGGGATGGACTTTATTTATGTTCGGTGTTGAAAAAGAAAGGAAGAGAGAGAGAGAAAGAAGGAAAAGGTAAGGAGGGTGGCGGAGGCAAGGTGACCAGGGTATGGCGGTGTGTGATGGGCTTATTTAAGAAACAATTTGTTTTAAAGACCTTAAAAAAATAGCCTTTCGAGCAGCATCATTCGTATTCATTAAGTAGCTGCTGCATTTTGATGGCACCACTCTAGTCACTCATGTCCCCCTGGGCTGCACGAACAACGTCCTCTGACTTGAACTCCTCTTCCCCTGAAGCCATGTCCTCTGTCTGACCTCCCTCTTCCTGTCAATGGTACCTCTGTGCTCCCAGTCATCAAGTTCAAACCTGGGTATCACTGTGGACTCCATTCTCCCTTGACCCCAGTGTCCCCTGGGTGCTGTTTTCGATTTCACTGCCAGAGTAACATCCTCATTCCTTCCAGAGTATCTTAGAGTCTGTCATCCCGTGCACAAAGACTTCCAGTGGCTTCCCACTGAATCCTATGGAGGCATGAGCTCCTCAGTTGAGCTAATCTCTTTCGATTTTCTGACACGACATCCATGTTTTAATGGTTTGGATGGTACCATCCCCAGGGTATTTGGAAATTGTGTCAGACTTGTGTTTGCCTCAGTGACTGGAGGTCACAGTGTCATTTAATGAGTAGGACATTTAGCATCCCAGGCACCAGATTGTCACAGAACTCTGTTGAGAAACATTACCACAAGTTTAGTCAAACTTCACTTTGTTCTTCCTGCAAACATGTATCCTCTGGTTGTGATCCTATCCAAGTTCAAATCTGTCCCATGGGCCACCTCTCCCATACAAACTGTCCTGACCACCACCACCCTGCTCTAACATGTGCGTGCACACACATAGACCCACACACACACACGTAGGACTTCATCTTTCATTTTCCTGAATATCTCTTAGGAATCTAATCACAGGCTGACTTTCACAAATAAATTGGCCTAATAATCTCCATTAAATTGTAAACTCTAGAGAAAGTACTTAGAGCACGCATTATTTACCTCTGATGAAAGTTACACAATGCTTTATATACAACAAGTGCTCAATATGCAATCATGAAATTGATCTGGGAAGAGGATCAGGAAATCAGAGGCCCAGGAAGGCAGGTGGAGCCTGAAAGACTGGATAGCAAAGGCAAGAGCAAACCATATTCTTAGAAAGGAGAAGACTGACCAGGCTGACGACTTCTGCAGCCCACACACGCAGTCTGAGAATGACACTGCAGTCCAGATGAGGGGGGAGGCAGCAAAAGCCAAGGCTTCCGGGCTCAGGCAGACAGAAGGGTAAATGAGACACCAATGAGCAGCTCAGAGAGGGATCAGGAAACAAAAGGACAATTCAGAATCAAAAATTATCTCAGTAAGTGGTTAAGAACCTGGGTGCCAGTGATCCTGGCAGTTTGTGTCCAGGGCCTCCCAGCAGACGAAGGGCGCAGCTGCATGGCAATGGACCCGAGACACAGCTGAACGCATGTTTTGCCCCCGGCTCTGAGCTCTCGTGTGGTTCCTCTGAGGGTGGGCCTCCATCCTGGCTCCATTAGCACGAGCTCTGCAGGCAGGGACAGACCCCTGGGAGCATTTGGCCTATGTGTGTGCAAGAGGCAGCAGAAGCTTTTAGAAGGCAGAGCTGGGGGTAGGAACGGGAGCTGCCTAGCTGTTTGAAGGGAAGGACTGCAGGTGGGAGAAGGAGAAAAGTAATGTTTCACCTAAGGTAACCTGGACACATGACTAATGATTGGGAAGAAAAGTGACTTTGGGAAAGAGAAACAACAGTTGAAAGTGAATTTTGCAGAGGAAATGGGAGGGGAGAAATGCTGAAAAGATAAGCTCATAAGTAAAAGCAGCTGTGCTAGGTGCTAGGCTGGAAACCACAGACACAGAGAGAAAGAGGAAAATGTGAGAATGTGTTATGAAGAGGACGTCAAAGCCAAGGCTGTGAGATCTCAAAATGAAGAGACTCCCTGGAGTGGAAAGAACAGACTCAAGTAGTCAAAGAGAAGGACTATGGAGAACGCAGAGAGAGGTCTCTTGACTGGAAAGACCACATCAATGTGGTCTTTCCCATAAATTGGGAGAGGCAGTTGTAACGAGTCAGAAGAAACTGAAATTAAATGGAAAGTCTATCTATTTTGGAAAAGCAAAAACCATTAACTACAGTAAGAATAACCAAGAAAATGCATCAGTGGCTACTTATTGGAAGAGCCTTTTGTGTGGAGAACCTTACTGGAGAAGGTGGTATTTGAAATACACTCCAACGAATAGGAAGATTTTCCGTAGGTAAAGAGAAAAGAACTGAGCATTCCTGGGTGATACAGACATTGTGAATAGCAGCCTAGAACCAGGAAAGTAGATTGCACAGATCAAGACAAGTCTAGTGGACAAAAGAGAATGGAAGAGAGGAGAGAAACGAAGAAGAGGTGATTTGCAACACTGGAAAATTTAATCATCGTAGCTAGTGGTGAACCATTCAATGGCATGGAAAGGAAGGTGCAGATGTCATGGGGATATTGAGAAAACATATTCACTGACATATGAAAAAGTTACTTGGTTGATAAAGTTATATGCATCCCTATGTTTACTGCAGCATTATTTACAATAGCCAAGATATGGAAGCAGTTCAAGTGTCCGTTGACAGATGAATGGACAAAGAAGATTTAGTGTATACATACAATGGAATATTACTCAGCCATAAAAAGAATGAAATCTAGCCACTTGTAACAAAATAGAGGAATCTAGAGAGTATAATGCTAAATGAAATAAGTCAGTCAAAAAAAGACAAGTACCATATGATTTTATTTGTATGTGAAATATAAGAAACAAAAGAAACAAGGAAAAAAACAGACAAATGAAAAAACAGACTCCTAACTATAGAGAACAAATTGATGGTTGCCAGAGGGGAGGTGGGGGGGGATGCATGAGTTAGGGGATGGGGATTAAGAAGTGAACTTGTCGTGATGAGCACTGAGTAATGTATAGAACTGTCGTGTCACTGGATTGCACAACTGAAACCAATATAATACCATATGTGAACTATACTGGAATTTTAAAAATAAATAAATAAACATTTTAAAAAAGAAGAAAAGTTACTTGTTTCTGTGGGGGATTGTAACACCTAGTTTACATTTTAAAAACTCACTACATCACCCCTTCCCTCTCATGTACCACTTTCCTCGGATGATTTTTGCTTTCAGATCTTGGGAAGGGGAAGAATTCCATGAGCTTCTTGGACTTGGGCTGCGGCCACCCTCAGCACCTCCCTTTATCTTTGACAGTCTCGGTGGCATTCACAAAGGAATGGTGACAGAGCTAATTAGAGGGAAAGTTCATTAGACTCTAGACCTCCTAAAATGTCTCCCTACCTTCGGCAACTCTTCAAGTTCCTGAGAGTGCTGCCTAGAGAAGCAGATATGCACTGAGGCAGAACTCGGTGGCTGTGCAGATCATTCCCAGATGGTTCCAGACAAAGGGTGGGATTTGCAAGCACAGGAACAATGGGTGTGTTTTCGTTTATAAGGGTTTGCCGCTGGGAGTGACTCTAGGTGTTAGGGATGGAATCCGCAGAGCTGTCTCAGAACAGATTATTCACCTCCCTCAGTGAAAGATCCCCCAAACCGCATGAGAGAACAAGGCTGAGTACACGTCCCTTCTCCTCACCAGGGCCAATTTCGGAGTCAGCTGCATATCCTTAAATTAACAACGGCTCTTTTTAACCCAAGGTTCTACTCAGAGATGTCTCTTCTAGGAGCAAATTGACATTTGGAGCACAAAGGCAAGTGAGCTGAGGCTGAATGATATGCAAATATTTTTTTTGTTTTGTTTTCTTTCTAAATATGTGCAGGAAAATATGGTCACATGTACGAGCCCCTGAAGGGCTCTTGCTTTTGCACATAGACGATAAATTGCTACCTCTTATGAAAGAATAGAAGATTCATCCCCAGGCATTCATTTTGTCCCATCCTAGAGCCAAAATTCATTTCAGGGGTAGGTAAGAGGAAAAGGAACTGCCACAGCATGGACACAAAATGGGGGGAGGAGAAATCTTGTTAATATGGAATCTTTCATTAAATAAAATGAAATGAGAGAAACTTCTGGAATCAGAATGACCCTGGGTTGAATCTTCACTTCAAACTCACAATTAGAACTGCAGTTCCTTCATCTCTTAAGTAAGAGTAATAATACTTGCTTCTTACGGTCGCTGTGAAGACAAAAGGAGAATGTTCGGAAAGCTGAGCCCAGGGCTTGCCCGTATCATGTATTCTATGAGAAAGGATTGTGTCGGCAGGAACTTCAAAGGCTCTTCGCCGAACAAGGGGAATGTTGGGGTGTGAGGGGTAGAAAGAATAGTTGCTGCCACAAAACCAGCTGCCACGTAGCCTGGCTCATTTGCCTGTCTCTCCCTAAAGGGGATTTCTGTTCTGGCGTCCAGCGCGATGAATCACTGGACACCGAGATGAGTGCACATCCAGCATCTATCACTGGTATCTTTCTTAATGTTTTCAACACCATCCAAAAAAAAAAGGAACAACCAGCCAGTTGGAGACCATTCAACACTAAATAAACATTTGGAATGGGGCCATGCCTTTTGCAAAATTACAATCTGCTTAAAATAGATGGCCTCAGAGGTCAGTTTCAAATATACTCCGTTGGATGTCCACATTTGTTTACTTCTCTCCAAAGGCAATTTGGGGGCAAGCAACTCAGACAGCTGCTCAGGACATCAGGCTCGAAGTACAGACACCGCTGTGCCTTGAACAGAAAGTGCTGCGCCACGGCTTCTGTGTTAGCAAGGTCTCCATCTACACTCGTCACAGAAGGCAAGGGCCCCCCACCAAGGGTGCAAGCCTTACAGCGGGCATTGAGGGAGGGAAGTGGAAAGGGGGGAAGGAGGAAAGCTCTGCACGCATTTCTGATCTGGAGCCCTGTTGGGTCTCTTAAGTTCTCCTGTCCCTAGCAAAATGATCTCTTAGTTTTCCAGTAAATAGATAGACAAATAGATAAACAGTCCTAAAAGCATACTGAAAAGCTAAACATGTCTCAAAGATTGAATTGTTTTCACAAAGCACTGTTTAGGTAAAATAACTAAATGGTTCCCCACAACAAAGGCACATATTGAAAATAAGGAAACATGTTTGTGGCATAACTTTCTTGGCTTTCCAAAAAATAAAATACAAAAAAATTGGTTTTAGATGTGGCTCTCTCTCCCTTTTCATCTCTAATGAAGTAATAATAATAATGGTATCACATATGCTTTTTTAGCAGAAAAAAATTTTAATTGCCAAGAACAGAATTGCAAGACATTGAAGAGACTAATAAATTGGCTATTAAAACCCTTTTGAGGAAATCATTAACTTTGAGTATGCTGTGTAAAGTAGTTCTCAAGTTTTTCATTGATCCATCTTAAAATGAGGAATGAAAGAACTGGCTCTAGCAAGTAAGAATTTTCTTTGTACCTCCAGAATATCTTATTTGAACGGAAATGCCAATTCTTCCGAGACAGCCTGCCTAGACTATTCCAGCCCACGCCAATTTTCTGCTTTACTGATCTTTTAGGCAAAGTATAGTTAGTCCACTGCATTCAGGAGCGAATTACCACAGCTTGTGATTTGGTCAACTGTCTCACCTGTGTTTGTTTTGTTCCCCAATTAGATGGTAAGCATTGTGAGGACAGCTTCTATACATTATATTTACGACATACTTCCTGGGTACCTGTTCAGTGCTAAGCACACAGAATCTTTATTAAATACTTAACGAAAAGAAATCTTTTTTGGATGACTACAGTTTGAAAGGGGTGGGGGTGTCTCATATGAGATGTTGCCTCAATTAGTGTTTTGGGTTTTTTTTATAATAATTTTATAATTTTTTATTATGTTATGTTAGTCACCATACAGTATATCCTTAGTTTTTGATGTAATGTTCCATGATTCATTATTGCCTCAATTAGTGTTATCCAACATCCAGGCATATTAAAAATCACCTGAGTGCGTCTTAGAATTTCCTAAGAGGCGCCTGGGTGGCTCAGTCAGTTAAGCATCCAACTCTTGATTTTGGCTCAGGTCATGATCTCAGGGTCCTGAGATCGAGCACTACTTGGAGGGGGGGTCCTCTCTCAGTGGGGAGTCTGCTTAAAGATTCTCTCCCTCTCTCTCTGTCCCTCTCCCCGCTGGTGCACTTTCTCTAAAATAAATTTTTTTTTTTAAAGAAGAATTACCTGAGAAGATTCTAAAACATTCTTATGCTCCATGCTAGATGCTAGATTAAAACAGAGACGAAGAATGTCTTTGCCATCAAAGGGATTGTAAATTTAGGGCCTAACGCAAACATCACAGGAGTGAATAAATTCTTCAGATAAACAAGTTGATCATCTTTTGGCTTCTTCAGTTACCCTTAATTTCTGAGGATATATTTCAGCGATCTTGACTGGACCTGGGTATTTCCTAAGCCTTCTTCAATAACTTAGTTCCCAACCATTCTCTGCTATGGGGTTATTTTTACAGATGGCTGAAGTCATCTATCGTGTGCTCGATGTTGATTATTTTTGCTTGCAAGTTCTATTTCCAAGTTCTAGGGGGAAAGAACATGGAAACGTAGCTTTATGTATCATAGGCATATCTATTATTACTATATACTCTGGCAAAAATAAATGCCAGATTTATTCTTCTACCTAAAAGTAGACCAGATTTATCCTTCCACCTGAAAATGCTGGAAGGACCAACTCCCAAAGTATGAGACATAAAGCAAATGTGGCTAGTGATCCCTGAGGAGGCGAAGGAGGTGAGAACTACAAGTGCCCCAGCTTACTCCCTAGAGAAAGATTCCAGACCATGGTGCAGGGAGGGGAACCCAGTGTGAACAGGGCAGAGGAAATGGAGTGGGGAGAGTAGGGAAGCTGGAGCATCAATAGCTCATAGAGTAGAGTACTGGGAGGAGAGAGAGTTGCACTGAGAGGAAAATTCCAAGATTTGCAGAAGACCCCCCTCAAATTCTCCACTAAGTCCTGATGAGCAAATGAAAGTGAGGAAATTACCCAAAAGGATTCCAGGGAACAGTGCCCAGAATGGTGTCTGTTTCCCACAGCCAAAAGAGAAAACTTCATAAATCATGGTTGATGGACTACAGCAGGGGTAGGCAACCCACAGTGCCAGGCCAAATCCAGCCCCACACTGACTTTTGTAAATACCATTTTCTTGAAATACAGCCACACCCATTTCTTTATGTATTTGCTATGGTTGCTTTCATGCTGCAATGACAAAGTTGAGTAGCTGGGAGTGAAACTAGATAGCCCACGAAGCCTAAAATATTTACTATACAGCCCTTTACAGAAAGTTTGCTGACAGACATTTACGTTAAAATACTAAGAGTCTCGTCTCAGCAGTGGGGAAAAAAATTAACCTTGCACTAAATGCTGCTCTGGTCCTACCTAATAAAGCTTGCTTTTAAAAGCAAGATCTAAAGGGAAGAGATTGTTTCTTAATTAGTTCCTTAACTATGTTCCAGAAGAAAGCTCAAGAATATCTTCAGAAACACACCAAGGTAAAATTCACAATGTCTGGCATCCAATCAAATGTAACTCGGCAAGCAGGGGCACCAGGGTAGCTCAGCTGGTTAAGTGTCTGACTCTTGGTTTTGGCTCAGGTCATGATCCCAGGGTCCTGGGATGGAGTCCCACATCAGGCTCCTTGCTCAGTGGGGAGTCTGCTTCTCCCTCTGCCTGCTGCCCCCCACCCCCTCTCGCGCACATTCTCTCTTTCGTGCTCTGACAGACAAATAAATGGAATCTTAAAAAAAAAAGAAAGATCTCCCCCTGCTCGTGGGCACATGCATGTGCGCTCTCTCTCAAAAAAAAAGTTACTCAGCATGCAAAGAAGGAAAATATAATCCATTAAGTATCAATTGAAATTTGATTGAAAATATAAATCAAATAAAACTGATCTATAAATGACACATGATAAAATTAATAGACAAGGACATTATGTTATTATGCCTGTATGCCATGTGTTGGTGCTTGAGGAAAGATTGAACATGCAGGACAAGGCCATGAAAGATATATATAAAAAAGATCCAAATCTAATTGTTGACCACTGAAATATACAATAACATAAGCATGAAGAGTAAGGGGGGCATAAATAGAATTATGCTGCCGTAAGGTTTCTACATTGTTTGTGAAGTAGCTTAATACGATCTGAAGGTAGATTGTGATAACACATAAACATGTTGTAATCTCTAGAGAAACTATTTTTTAAAAAGTAATATAAAGCATTAGGGTGTTAAGCCTATCAAATAAATTTTTTATTCAAAATTGTCTTCATTTCTAACATTTTCGTTTGTTTCTTTTTTTTCCATTTCTATGCTAACATTCCCCATATGTAGTCATGTTTCTTGTCAACATTTTCCATTAAGACTTTAATATATTTACATGGTTACTTTTTTAAAGACAATTTTTTAGAGTAGTTTTAGGTTCACAGCAAAATTGAAGAAAAGATACAGAGATTTCCAATATACTCCTCTGCCCCTACCCATGCATAGCCTCCCCATTATCAACACCCCCACCAGAGTGGTACACTTGTTACAATCCATGAAACTACTGACACATGAGAATTACCCAAAGTCCATAGTTTACATTACAGTTCACTCTTGGTGTACAATTTTTGGGTTTGGACTAATGTATAATAGCATGTATCCATCAATAAGCACCATACATTGTATTTTCACTGCTTTAGAAATTCCCTGTGCTCTTCCTACTCATCCCTCTTACCACCAAACCCTGGCAATCACTGATCTTTTTACTATATCCAGAGTTTTATCTTTTGTAGAATGTCATATATTTGAAATCATGCAATAGACTTTCAGATTGGCTTCTTTCACTTAGTAATATGCACTGAAGATTCATCCATGTCTTATTATGGCTTAATAACTCATTTCCTTTCAGTACTAAATAATATTCCATTGTCTGGATATACCGTAGTTTATTTATCCATTCACTTACTGAAGGACATCTTGGTTGCTTCCAGGTTTTGGCAATTATGAATAAAGCTGCTATAAATACTCACGTGAAGGCATTTGTGTGGACATAAGTTTTCAATTCCTCTGAGTAAACACCAAGAAGTGTGATTGCTGCATTGTATGGTAAGGGTATGTTAGCTTTATAAGAGACCATCAAAGTGTCTTTCAAAGTGGCTGAACCATTTTGCATTCTTGCCAGCAATGAATGAATCCTCCTATTGCTCCACATCCTCACTAGCATTTGTTGTTGTCAGTGTTCAGGATTCAGGCCATTCTAATTGGTAGGAAGTAGTATTTCAAAGTTTTAATTTGCATTTCTCTGATGATATGCTGTGGGGCATCTTTTCATATGTTTATTTGCCATCTGTATGTTTTCTTCAGCGAGGTATCTAATAAGGTCTTTGGCCCATTTTTTAATTGGGTTGTTTTCTTTTTTTGTTAACTTCTAGGATTTGTGTATTTTAGATATCAGCCCTTTATCAGATGAGTCTTTTGCAAAAATCTTCTCCCAGTCTATGACTTGTCTTATTATCTTGACCTTGTCATTTGCAGAGCAGAATTTTTTAATCTTAACAAATCCAACTTATCAATTTTTTTCTTTCATGGATCGTGTCTTTGGTATTATATCTAAAAAAGCATCACCATACCCAAGGTAATCTAGGTTTTCTCCCATCTCATTCTGGGGAGTATTATAGTTTTGCATTTTATGGTTTGGGCTGTGATTCAGTTTGAGTTAATTTTCGTGAAGGATGTAAGGTCTAAGACTAGATTTTTTTTTTTTTTTTTGTACCTGGATGTCCAGTTATTCCAGCACCATTTGTTGAAAAAGCTATTTTTGCTCCTGTGTGGCTATTTTAACTTCCTCTTCTTAGGAATTTTAATATCTGGGACATGTATTGATCTGCTTCTAGTATCTTTTTCTGTTGGTAATGGTTAACATTTTCCAGTTTCTTCACATGTCTTGTAATTTTTTATTGAATGTTGGACATTATGTATATAAAAGTATAGTGTAAACTAAAATAAATAATATTTGCAGATGACATGATGCTATATATAGAAAACCCTAAAGACTCCAGCAAAAACTATTAAAAGTAATAAATGAATTCAGTACAGCTGTAGGACACAAAATTAATATACAGATATAAGCTGCATTTCTATACACTAATAAAAAGCAGAAAGAGAAATTAAGAAAACAAGTCTATTTGCAATTACCCCTAAAAGAAAAAAATACTTAGGAATAAATTTAACTAAGGAGGTAAAAACCTGTATTCTGAAAACTGTAAACCACTGATGAAAAAAATTGAAGATGATACAAACAAAAAAATTGAAGATGATACAAAAAAGATATTCTATGCTCATGTATTGGAGGGATACTGTTAAAATGTCCATATTGCCCAGAGCAATCTATAGTTTTGGTGCAATCCCTATCACAATGCCAACAGCATTTTTCACAAAACTAGAACAAATAATACTAAAATTTGTGGAACCAGAATAGACCCCAAAGAGCCAAAACAATCTGGAGAAAGAAGAACAGAGCTGGGGATATCACAATCTCCAATTTCAAGATAGACTACAAAGCTGTAGTAATCAAAACAGAGTGGTACTGACACAAAAAGAGACACATAGATCAATGGAACAGGATAGAGAACCCAGAAATAAACCCATGCTTACATTCAGCCAATCTACAACAAAGGAGGCAAGAAATGGAGAAATGGAGAAATGACAGTCTTTTCAATAAATGGTGTTGGGAAAACTAAACAGCTACATGCAAAAGAATGAACCTGGACAGCTTTCTTACATTATACACAAAAATAAACTGAGAATGGATTAAGGACCTAAATGTGAGACTTGAAACCATAAAATTCATAGCAGAAATCATAGGCAGTAATTTCTTTGACATTGGCCCTAGCAATATTTTTCTAGATATATCTCCTCAGGCAAGAGAAACAAAAGCAAAAGTAAACCACTGGGACTACATCAATATAAAATGTGTTTGCACAATGAAGGAAAACATCAACAAGAAGACAAGGCAATCTAATCAATGATAGAAGATATTTGCAAATAATATGTCCAATAGGGGTTAAATATAAAATACATAAAGAACTGTACAAACCCAAACCCCCACGAATAATCTAATTAAAAACAAAGGACCCAAATAGACATTTTTCCAAAGAAAACATACAGATGGTAAACTAACACATAAAAAGATGCTTAACATCACTAATCCTCAGGAAAATGCAAATAAAAACCACATGAGCTATCACCTTACACCTGTCAGAATGGCTAAAATAAAATTAAACACACACACACACACACACACACACACACACACACACAAGAAGTAACAGGTGTTGGTAAGGATGTGGAGAAAGGGGAAACTCTTATACTGTTGGTTGGAATGCAAACTGGTGCAGCCATTTGGAAGACAGTATGGAGATTTCTCAAAAAGTTAAAAACAGAAATACCATACAATCCAGTAATTCTACTACTGGGTTTTTACCCAAAGGGGGGAAAAACACATTAATTTAAAAAAGATACATGTACTCCTATGTTTATTGCAGTATTATTTACAATAGCCAAGATACAGAAGCAACCCAAGTGTCCATTAACAGATGAATGGATAAAGAAGATATAGTGTTTATACATACATGCAATGGAATATTACCCATAAGAAAGAATAAGATGTTGCCACTTGTGACAACATGGATAAACCTAGAAGGTATTACACAAAGTGAAATAAGCCAGGCAAAGAAAGACAAATATCCTACAATTTCACTTATATTTGAAATCTAAACAACAAATGAACAAGAAGCAGAAACAGACCCATAAGTACAGAGAACAAACTGCAAACTGATGGTTTTCAGAGGGAAGAGTGTTGGGAGGTGGGAAAAATAGGTGAAGGAGAGTGGGAGGTACAGGCTTCCAGTTACAGAATGAATAAGTCACAGGGATAAAAGGTCGAGAATGGAAAACACAGTCAGTGATATTATAGACAGCACTGTATGGTAACAGACGGTAGCTACATTTGTGGTGAGCCTAGCATAACCTACAGAATTGTCAAATCAACTATTTTGTATGGCTGAAACTAACATAACATTGTGTGTCAAACACACTTCTATTAAAAAATACTTTTAAAGATACAATATTTGCACCACCCCATCACCCAAGAAAGGACATCTCTCTTCTTCTATCAGGCTACTAGTACTGTATGCTTAGTTCAAGCTAACGATTAGCTGAGTGTGGTCTTGTCTTTTTCACAATCATATTTAGTTCACCATTGATTTTATACGTTTTGTGGGCAGAATGGGGACTTTCCTTTCAGCTGGCCTTGAAAACTGAGAACATGTGAGACACCGGAGGCAGTGTCCAGTTTTAAACTGCTGGGGAATTTAATTTGGTTTCTGTGCCTGGAAGATCTCCTTCTGCCCTTCTGCCTTACCCCCAACCTTCAGCGGTCTTCTGCTTGACACTTGGTGAGGAACTCCGGTGCTCAGAGTTATCCCTTTCAGCTCTCCTGCTCTGCTTCTTGTCTTCATCGCCTACCCTGTATACACTTGGTGAGACCTCATGGGAGAGAGTCAATGAATAGATACAGACTTGCTCTGTGCCCAGAGTCCCCAGGATCCCAGAGTCCATTGTGCCACCCCAAATTCAACTAGTTTTTCCTTACTCCAGTCTGTGTCAGATTCCCTTCACCTCCTCTCTTCCACCAGAAAGGAGGCACCCCTGGGTCTCCCTCTACTCTCCTAGGAAGTGCCTGAATTTTCTGGAATTTGGTTCATTTAGGCTTCTTTGAATCCCTCAGTCCTTAAAGGGTTAGAAACAAATCTATGATTTTGTAGGTGATCTGACTTTTTTTCATTGTTAGAATGAGAGCAACAGTTCCTTGGGACTTTCCCCATTCTAACTGGAAGCAGACTCTCTAAGGAGCTTACAGTTTAGAATGAGCAATGCGATTTGGCCTATTTGTTACAATGATAATAAAAGTGGCAGAAGTACAACACAAGAGGCGTTTATATTAATTCAGACTGTAAGTTAGTAAAAAATATGGAACCTTAAACCACTGACTCTTGAGACTTGAAGCTGATTTTAATAATGATTTGATAAATTGCATAATTTGCAAATTAATACATTTAAAATTAGTAAGTTATTTGCCCAAGTCCAACATTTTATCTGTGGGGGCGAGTTTGCCACAGACCTAAATAAAATTGGAGTTGGTAAGACTTTACATATCATTTAATCACACAGTCCAGAGAATTCTAGACATCCATGAAAATCTATTTAGAGCTGCCATAGGATATGAGTAGAAATCCAGTCTGCCCTGGTTCCCCTTTTCCAAACATTTAATACTGCTTTTATCAGTTTTCGATGTTGAGTTTTGTGTTACATATCATCTGAAATAGAGGTTCTGCTCCTTTTCAAACTATGAAAATCACAGTCGATTTCCCACATACACACACACTTCCAAAGACACATAAACACATAGCTCTACATACAGTTTCTTGTTAGGGAAACTGAGGTCCAGAGATGTAAAATGACTCCCCTAAATTCACACAGCTAAGTAATAGCAGAAGTGGTGCCAGAAACCCTAAACCCAGTCCATTTTCTTCTCCACATGTTCCTTTTCATCACTAATTAATCTTCCTGCCCTAGACTATTGTAAGTCTCCACCACACTGGTCGATTTCAGTGTGGGACCATGGATGAGCAGGTTTAGTCGGATTGATGAATGATTCCTAGGGCTTTGGAGACTCTCGCGTGACATCAGTCGGACCCAGGTGAAATGGTAATCACCAGTGTATAAATGATTTGGACACTGTAATTTCCCCCTGTGATTTAGTTTGCTTTCTTCCGTGGATTTATTTAGAATGTGCTCTGCTACATCTCCCAACCTTGCTATACGTGGAGCACCAATAAACGTCAAACAGATTAGACAGGCCCATTACTCAATGGGCACATTTCTAAAAATGGTACAAAGGTGAAATCCCAGCAGTTTGAGATGATTGGAGTATTTACAGAATGTTAGGAAAACATCTGCTTCAGAGATTCAGAGGTTCAAGAGTTGATATAATGTTTTATTAGGAGCCTACACCACCAGTAGTCACTGTACAGAAAATATTAAGCCATTACAGAGTGAATGAGTTTTGAGTACCTATTATATAGAATGGGCTGTACAGAGATTGGCCCTCTAATAGCCACTTAGAGTAAATACATTTTGCTTTTATCAAAAGAAGAGAGAATGGAACTCGCTTTTATGGCTTTGCTCAAAGATAAATGTGGGTAGAAAGAGGTATTTTTGTCTTCTGTGCTGACCACTTAGGTTTGGGCATATAGCATCCTTACCCTGATATAATGTCACCAAGGCTCAACAAGCAGACAAAAGGTGCTAACAATTCACTAGAGCTAATGGTGGAATTTTGGTTTGTCTTCATTATTATCATAATAACCATTAATAGATCATCCATTATAGAGCCAAACATTGTGCACATCTCATTGATATTTTTAAGAATCCTAAGATATAGGTACAATTATTCCCATTTTACACATTGGGAAATATGGTCTCAGAGAGATTAGTCAACCCAAGTCAATTGCTTGGGTCCACATTTAGTAGGTAGTGAAGCTGGGATCCTAACCCAATCAAATAAATTCCCAAGTCCCTGCTTTTTCCACTACTGTCATTGATTGTGCAGAATACATCAGCTTAAGGTTGAAATAACAACACCTCAAATACGTTGTTCTGGTTATTCTATAACAACTGGAAGTTTATAATCTCTTTCAAGGAGTCGTCCAGAGTAAAGTCTGTTGATGGGGACACACGGCAATTGGTAATGGATTTGTTCTAGAATCACACTCCTGTAATCTCCTCTTCAACAAGATTTAATTTCACCTCCAGTGTTTTCTTTGGGATGCTGTTCCCCTTCAACAGCTAATGGGGTAGTTGGGGGAAGTCTGCAAAAAAGAAAACAATATGCCTGAAGAGGAGGGAAGACAGCATATGAGCTACACTTGGCAGGAGCCCACTGGTATTTCCAGTCTGTGACGCTCAGTTCACCGTGCAGTTTCATACACGGGCACAGATGCACACATGTGCCTGCGTGCACCTGCACGCACCAAAAGGAAAGGGAGAGACAAGAGGGGTATGGCTCTCTTCCTCTTGCTTTGCATTTCTGAGGAAATAGCGGTTGAATTCATCATTTATTAATCACAGATTTTGGTGCTGTATCTTGAGCATAGAAAAACATCCCTTGATTTTCAATACATACTCCGCTAATTGGTAGGTTTTGCGTCTCAACTAAACTGCAAAGGGAAGGGTACATACTAAACCGGTTGCCCTACTTGGGCAGCTCCTGGCAGGAATGGGGGGCGGATTAGCATGCATCACAGAAGGCTTTTGTGACCCTGGGAGACAGTAGAACCTGAAATAACCTTAATATCCTGTCAGCTTTCATTACCAGACCCCACTGAACAAGTAAAGCCTATTTAACAATCTGTCTGGGAAGGAAAAATCCATAGCTGGTTTTTTAGCCAGGATTTTTCATCCTGTTCTTTTTTATCCTGGGGATATTTTCTTCCACCTCACTTCTCAGAGCAACACCACTGGGCTACACCCAAGTTATACGGGGTCCTGATTTAATCACATCTCTCCGCCCCGTGCCCCTGCTGCCACAGCTCTCGCCTCTACAAACATACCCTCGAATATCTGGAACCCAGGGTCAGTCCTGAACAATAGGTAGTCTGGGGTCTAGCAGGGTGTTTGGGCAGAAATGACTCCATCCTGACAGGTTCAGTGCTCAGAACTGTTCAGGCTCAAGAAAGAGAACAAGAATTAGTCAAACTCCAGAGTCAAAAAGCAAGAGCATCTTGAATAAGCACCTGGGCTTTCACAGAGACACACGAAGCCAGATGTCTTGTCATGTTGTCAGCTGCAGTTGCAGAAGGCGTCCTGAGGTACCTTGGCATGCCAAGGGCAGCGTGCTCCTCAAGGGAGGTGTTTATGGGGAAATTCCAAGAATACCAGAGCACTAGAACAAGGCCAAAATAATTGCATTCCCCTAAGCTTTTTAATAGCACTCACAAGAAACAGATAGGTCTCTAGCTCTGTAAATGCTTTCCCAAATTTCCAGCTTAGATTAATTTCCAGCATGTCTTGAGGTCCCAAGCTTCCTCTGTTCAAAAGACATAGCTTAGCTATACATTTATTTCTGTCCGATCAGAGAAGTTAAAATATTTTTTTAAAAAATCCCTAGGCGGTCTACAGAGACCTGGATTCTATAAATTAGCAGCTACGTGTGACCTTGGGCAAGTCACTTCTTTTATCTGAAACATTAAAGGGAGGGGAGAAATATTAAAATTTGTTGAGTTACTGCGCACTTTACCTTTATAGTCTAATTAAATGGCTTCCAGTATTTATTCTAGTTCCAATTTTCTATTCTTTTTACTAAATGCTTAAATTGAGCATTTTGAGAGATTCTATGGGCCAAGCATGGAACTATGCACTCCAAGAGTCATTAATACCAATTTAAAGTTGAAATACAAAGAGATTTTTATAAAGACTCCCCCTCCCCCTCGGGCAAACGAACTTTCTTTTTCAACAAAATTTGGAAGAATTGTTCCTTATGGTATAACGGAGCCAGTGCCTTACCCGCTCTGTCACATAATCCTGTCAGGAATTTGTCATTTTACTCTTTGAGGAATTTTTAAATTCCTCCCAGTGAGATGTACTGTGATTTCATTCATCTGAGCTTCTGTATCTTTTTTTACCTTATTTTATTTAAATTCAATTAACATATAGTATAGTATTAGTTTCAGTGGTAGAGTTTAGTGATTCATCAATTGTATATAACACTCAGTGCTCATTACATCACATGCCCTCCTTAATGTCCATCACCCAGTTACCCCATGCCCCCACCCCTCTCCCCCACAGAAACCCTCAGTTTGTTTTCTAGAGTTAAGAGTCTCTTATGGTTTGTCTCCCTCTCTATATCTTTATCTAAAATGGAATCTGTAAGTTAGATGTTTAATTGGAAAAAACAACGAATAGTCAAGGGAATGGAGTTCGAGTTCTGACCATGGCACCAATCAGTTGGACAATAACGCTAGACAATTTACTTTGTCTCCCTGTGTACCACTTTCATGATATGGAGACTTTGGGAGAGATGATTTATTTATTCCTAAAATTCTTGTACAGTTTTGAAAGAGAGAAAGAGAAACTGTCTAAACCTGCCATGTGCAACAATAGCCACTAGACATGTAGCTACTGAGCACTTGAAATGTGGCTAATTCAAACCAAAATGTGCCCCGAAAAGACCCAAACTATGTCATTCATAATTTATAATACTGATTACATAGTGAAATGATACGTGTTTTGGATACATTGAGTGAAGTACAATATATTGTTAACATTAATTCCACATTTTTTACTTTTTATTTTCATGTGCTTAGCAGAAAATTTAAAATTACACATGTGGTTCACATTTGTGGCTCCATTATCTTTCTGTTGGGCAGCTCTGCCCCAAATCCACTCAGTCACCCACCTACTAAACAGCCAGCAGCTTGGGAAGAGTTAAGTAGGTCACATTGTTCTGGTTTGAATTTTAAAAAATAAGTAAATACAAGGAGGAGGACAGGAAAATGAGGCAGGCAGCCTTTGCTCATGCCCAGGATTCCCCATGTCCCCTCACCAGGGAAAACCCTGAGAAGTGCTTTTCCTCACTGCTCAGGGCCCGGTACCATGCAGCTTTGAGAAAGAGCAAGCCTAAGAACTAGAGAAGAGGCGAGACCCACCAGCTTTGTATGAGAAAAGACAGCCAGCCACTGACAGGAGAAAAAAATGTGAGCCCCTGAAAGGAAACAGGGCAGGGAAGAAAAAAAGAACTGGAGCAGCCTGGAGATGAAACGGAGTGTGAGGGGAGCTTGAAGTGGGGAAGCAGACAGAAGGATCTAGAATGCCCACCGGAGCTCTGCCGTCAAATAAAGCAAGCGTTCTCCCTCCCTTCTCTTCTCCATCCTTCCACTTCCCGCTTCATCCCTACCTTCACATCCTGCACTTCTCTTTGCTAGGCGTTCTCACGTAGGCATCTCCTTCAATTGGAATGAGTCCGAGGTTGGTAGGATCGTCCTCATTTTACAATGGAGAGAACTGACACTCAGAGCAGTCATGTAACTCACCCAAGTACATATAGTGGAGCCAGGATCTGAATCTGTACCTCTGGATTTCCATGACTAGATCTTTCCCACAAAACCACATCACATGCACATATGTATTTCAGCTGCCTCTCCTAACTAACTGGGGGCAGATTTTAAATTCAGCTAATTCTCAAGTCACTCTGTAAAGACAGTATAGAGGCTATTGTATTAAAAAAAAAATTTTAACCTGCTTCCTAAAACATGACAGGGCTAATTTTCAAAACTCTGTTTCTTACCCCTAACTAAACACTGTCCAAATATGAATCAGATTTGAATACTTAGGCTAATAAAATAAGTAGGTCTATGGCTCATTTGAATAGCTCAGCCAAGCCTGTGAAAAAAACACAATTAGCTGATAACCCTGCCTGCCTTTCAGTAAGAGATTTGGGCAAAAAGCATATTAGAACATTTTAGCCAAAAGAATTAATTTAGTTGATTATGAGAAATCTATTAATATAAGTGTGTGAACCCAAATCCTTAACATCATGGTCACATGACTTCTCTAATTTAGTTTCAACAGAAGTAGCAAAATATTTTTCCCTTTCACCTTCACAAACCACAGAAGATAAATGAAATACACGCATTGTACTTATTTGAAATACAGTTCCACAGTGTTCCATCTGTAATACCCCAAATGCCAGCATTAATCCATCTCTAAATCCATGAGGCTTTCAGCTCAGACCCCAAGGAAGGCATAAGTAATGCATACAGAAACTGTGCCAGTTCAACACCCACAACAGAAGCCAGAGCCTCCTAAGACTGGATTGGGAATTAGACTTCAAACAAATCTCTAAGTTGAGGATTTAACATACCCAGGAGCTGGGATGGGTTTTTTTTTTTTGGAGGGGGGGGCGGGTGTTGGGGGGAGAGGAGGTTGGGGGCTTTTTTTAAAGTCTAAGTAATAGAGAACACAACTCTCCAAATCATTGTTTCATTATCTCATCTCAACCTAAGTTTTTCTTCTGTGTTGTAAAATCCTACAAAGAAAGAGGAGCTAAGTATGCTCTGCCCCTAGGAAACCCAAGAATATCTAAATACACCATCTGCAGATGCACGAGGTAAAAGTTGTTCTCACTGCCTAATAACTTTAGTGGCAAAATCACTCTGAGTCGTCTTAAGTAGCATTTCTTCTAGTGCATTTAGGTATAAATATACACTATACATTAAATTAGGATAGAAGATAGTAATTAGAAGCCACGCCTAACAGAAAATCAATCAGAAATTAAGATAAATTATCTACAAAATATAAATTATAGGAAACGTAATTTGATTTAGAAAATGTCAATGCTCAAGAAACTTTCACAAGTACCCCTATAACATAAAAAAAAGGCACTTGTGTGCAGAAATAAGTCACAGGGAGCCTGGAAGATATAGTTTGATAGATAGGAGATGTACATGGATATTTTTTTCCCCTTTCAAATCAGGCAAAGTATATAAGTATTTTAAACAAAGAAAAGTCAAAGTTCAACTCAGCACAAAATTTCAGGTGCACCTCACCTTTTATCACAGATAGGCTCTTAAAATTTTGTCTATGAATTATATTTATGTGAATGAAGTATGTTAAATGACCCACAGTGTGGTCGTCATTTAAAGTATGGTCATCTGGTAACCCAAAGCATGATCTTCTAGTGAGTCCTTTATTAAAAACAACTACCTCCCTATTTGTTAGTGTTATAAATTTTTTATTCCACAAATAGTTATTGGGCTCCCTCTATGTTCCAGGCACCAAATCGATGGCACCGAACAAGGCAGCGTAGTCCTATAGTAGAGGAACGTCAAGTACACATGCACAAAAAAGTGAAGAAAATAATTTCATTTAATAAGTACAAAGTCTGCTGAGTGCTATCAAGGAAATAAATTGAATGATCAAGGAAGACTCCAATGAAGTGATATCTAAGCTAACCTCTAAAAGATAAGAAGGCGCTCACCCATTAGTCAGAAGGAGAGTGAGAATGTGTGTGCTCGGTAGGGTGCATCGTGGTAGGGGGAACCACATCTACAGGCCTGAGGAGCGAAGGTGGCTGGAGAATAGTGAGGAAGGAGGCGGCAGGTGGTGCAGAGAAGGGGCCACACAGGCTGAGACTGTGGAAAGGAGGTTGGGGTTTAAGTGTTTCTGAACCCTGCAGAGAATTGACTGACGAGGGGGAGTGGAAGCCAAGCCACATATCAGGAGTCAGCGTAACTGGAAAGATGATGGTAACTGGACTGAGTGGTTGTAGTGGAGATAGAGACAGATGGATGAACTTGAGGGCAGAAGCAACAGGGCTGTTCAGGGATTGGCTGCAAGGCTTGGTGAAGAAGCTATCTCTCAGATACATCTACAATCCAGATCTTTACACAAACGCTTCTGATGAATACAAGGGCTGCATTCTAACTGCATGCACCAGTCCGTTGCATGTGAAAATGCACTCTGCTTTAATAAGAATTCATTTAAGCTTCTCAAATACAGATCCTCCATACCATTTATAACTAAATCTCTATAGGGGAAAAAAAATGTATCGAGCCAAACACGGAAATCCGCAATTTTCTCTTCCCTTTATAATATATTTAAAGTGAGACTTTCTTTTTTTTTTTATTCCTCTTCAAAATCTTTAATAGCTGCCACCTGTGTTGTTGTTTTCTAAAGCTGACTTAAATCCTCACTGGTTAACCTAGAAATGATTCAAGGAAATCATTTAACTAGGCCACTGCTTGGAGTAACCTGCCTCAGTCTAAGCTACCAATCCAAGTGGCTACACGATCGTTGGGGTAATATGAGGGGCCTGGCATGACCACGTCCATGAAATAAAGGAAATGAAAGAGCAAGGACAGACACCAACATGCACATACCCGTACTGTAAGACCAGTGGCTAAACTACCGCACGAACTCGAAAATGTTAAGATTTAGGAAGGAAAAAAAGGACATTAAAAAATTGCTCTGAATGCTTTGAATTATCAAGTTAATTGGCTTCTATTATTGAGGAATGCTTAGAATTTGGGTTTCCAAAACTCACAAGCCCCAGGACAAAGCTCATGTAAACCTATCAATTTCTACTGAGTTTTTGGCTCAAACTTTCTCCTGTGCTGTAGTTTTCACCAGCTTAGGTCAAGCATCTGGATATGATAGGAGTATTAACTCTAGGTTTTCTCCCAGTATTTTCCAAGCAACTCACCTGAGCATCGGAGCGTGGAGAATGGCCAAGAGCAGATTACTATGGTGTACCTTGCAGACAACCCACAAAGAGACAGAGGGATGTCAGTGACCCACTGCAGTGATCCAGACAACACCACAAGCAGAGGCAAGCTGCTAAGAAAGGAGTCCCCAAGAGAGCTTTGCTCACAGCTCCCACCAGAGACCTGGCTCACAGGTGAGATGGTGTTGACCCATCTGTAAATTGTATGATTTTCTCCAAATCTGCTCCAGTTGCTCTCTCATCTGCTGAATTTTTAAGGAAATTTTATCCTGTTTACTCAATTTTTACTGAACTTTTATACAAACAAAGTAATATTGTTCTCTGACTTGTCTGATCATTGCAAATTTTGTCTGTATAAATCTGGGTCAGCTACATGAAATGCTGAATACCCTGGGAAAAGAGATACCTAGGCAAAAGAGATTCATGCCTGGTTCCCATTTGAAATCATTTCTTCTCATTCCTTCTAATTTCTAAATGTCCAAAATTTTAAGTGCTTTGAAAAGTATTTATAATAACTAATAGGTAAGGGTGCCTGTCAAGACTCAGCCTCCTGGATCTTGTTCAATGCAAAGGAGCCTCACTCTCCTTCCAGTCCATGGTTATTAGTCAGGGTTCTCCAGAAAAACAGGACCAATAGGATGTACATATCTATATATAAAGAGATTTATTATAAGGAATTGGCTCATGTGATCATGGAGGATGGCAAGTCCAAATCTGCAGTGTGGGTCAGTAGGCTGAAGATCCAGGACAGCCAAGGTTGCACAGGAAGTCTGAAGGTAGTCTTACTCAGGGAGGCCAGTCTTTTTGTTCTATTTGGGCCTTCAACTGATTGCACGAGGCCCACCCCACTATGGAGCATAATCTGTTTTACTCTACTGATTAAAATGTTAACCTCACCCTAAACACCCTGGCAGAAACACCCAGAATCATGTTTGACCAAATATCTGGCCACCCTACGGCCCAATGACACTGACCTATAAAATTGCCATCAGATCTTGCCACGTACAATCTCTTCTTCCTACAAGCACAAAGTCCTATAGTGAAAAGAGCTAGGCCTCAAATTTCAAGGGCCAGTAGGCACCCCCCTACCCCATGGACAATGTAGTTTAGTAGCAGAAACACAAGTGGACTTTGATATCTCATATAACCTGGTTCAAGTCTTCTATCCAGCAATAGAGTTCGAGGACCTTGAGAAAGTTATTTGACTTTTCGGAACCTTAGTTCAGGTCTTGGTGGAATGGAGAGGACAGTTCCGCTCTCCTGGGTTTATGATGAGGAATCAACTAAATAATATCCCAGAAAGTTCCTGGCACATGATAGGCTGCCAGTTACTGTCCTCAGCACTGGAGTCCCAGCTGTGTTGCTTGCTGCTGACACGCAGCTCTGTCTGGCTGCCTGGTAGGGTGGGTCTGCCAGGAGACTATTCGCCTCAGGAACTGAAGAGCCTCGTGGGAAAGAACTCGTACAGAATGAGACTGTCAGACAAGCTTGGCCCAAGAAGAAAAAGCCTCAGTTAGCTGGGGAAAGGCTGGCTTTGGCTCTGTGGTGCCACGTCCCTCCCTCTCCCCAGCCCCTTTCAGAGGGATTCATATCGGAGGCTTGGGGAGAAAGCAGACTCTGAACAAACACAAAGAGAGTTATTTTTGCTAAAAACATCTGGCTCACCCTCTTGTGTTTCTTCCACTCTTCTTTCCACACACTCACAATCACTGAGAATTCTGGCTGGTGCAACTGCCCTGGGATTCTTTCTTCCTTTAGCTTGGAGGGTTTGGCTTGCTAAGCCCAACCCCAGAGTCTCAGTACCTGCATTCTCTGCTTGGGTCACTTGAAGGAAGTAAGCACCTGGCTTCCTTCCTGTCCTTCCGGAAGCTGCATTCTTTGGATAGATTAGCATTTACATGGACCTCCAGGGGGACTCAGCTCTTCTAACCAAAATATGAAAGTCCACTTCCTGACTAGCAACTTAACAAGGCAAGCCACCTGTTACATTAACAGATACATTCCCTGGTGGGTCACTCTGCCAATGTATCCCCCACTACCTCTCCAAACAAGGAAACCGAACTCGGAATCAGGACAGCATCAGGAATTCACCTTGGGAACTGGCCCAGACATAAATTGGAAATACACTACAGAGTTGGTTCAGATTTACTGGCTGAAAATAGCCAAACCTGTACACCCAGAATTAGATCTTATCCTTTCAACACTAAGGCTATCTTTGTTTTCCTGGTCCACATTCCCCACCCTGTCCTGGCCAGTATCTTTCAGTAGATAGAAATATTTCTGCTTCTCATCCTCACCAAATCTAGTTCTTCTAGATTATGCTGACCAATAGAATGTTCTGCAACATCTGCGTTACCCGATGTGACAGCTATGCACGGCTGCTGAGCACTTGAAATGTGCTAGTGGGACTTAACGAACAGAATTTTTAATATTATTTAATTTTAATAAGTGGAAATTGCCCCCGATAACTAGTGACTACCACATTTGCATCATGCATATGTAGATAATCACTCCTCAGCCACGTGAGACTACCTTCTGTCATTTAATAGATACACAACCCTGTTTTCAGAGCCCTGGATCTCAGCTATGTGGCTCTAGTCTCTTTGAGAGTCTCAAATTCTAAGGAAATTGAATTCCTCAACAAAGAAATTCATAGACAATAATTTCTGGTGAAAGGAGCACCATTCAACCCTCAAACAATCCTGAGGAGGCTAGTTAAAAATAATCCTAGGCAAGTTATTTCAAGGTTCATCACTGCCAAGCTGTAACAACAGAAATCCAAGAACGCACACCAGTTTGGTTGTCTCTCCAGCTCCTAAAGACCTTCTGAGTTCCCTCTATTCTCCAGGATGTTCCCAGTGGACCTCTTTCTTCCATCCACCTTGTCGTGCCCACCTGATCGTGCCCTTCCCTCTGTAGACTTCAGAACTACCCTTCTAATCCCCAAAGACAGAAGTATTTTCATAGAGTAAGAGCATTTCCCCATATCCAAAAATATTTTTAAAATTTTCATTGATTTCTTATTCTGAACAGAGCCCATTCTACATGTTATATACATAAGGTTCTCAGAAGCTCTCCTTAGTGGAACAAAACTAAATGGTCTTCAACATCTCTTCTCAATTTTTGGGGTACGTAAGACCAGGACAGATTCACAGATGCCACTCTATTCTCATTCAGTAGGTCTCAGGTGGGTCACAAAAGTCTACATTTTTACAAGCAAAAAAGGACTTAAGTTTCTTAATTCTGTCTGTTGGCATGGTACAAGAAATTGATAGCCACGTTAAGCACAAAATTTAAAAATGCAACCTACAGCACCTTCCATTAACAAGGGCATATTCCATAGTCTTTGGTTTTCTCTGAAACTTCCAGATCACTTACAACCTGCCGCAATCTGCTTGTATCTTTCTCAGGAATCTAAATCACCAGGTCTCCTGAACCTACCTCAGGGATCGTCCCATTCAAAACAAAGGCATAACCCACTTGCCTGGTCACCCCCCTGCCCTAGTGTCATTCGCAGGGTCCATCACATGCAGGCACAAGTCATTGCTTCTCAGACCATGTCTACACCCATTTGGATGGTGGCTTTTCAAACAGCCTGTGACACTTTATGCCCTACTACTTTCTCAGATCCAAGGGTCCCATGCTTAAATTTTTTGTCTGGACTATGACTCTACTCCCACTTCTAACCTTGAGTTGTTAAAGCTCTGACATATAATAACAAGGCCTTTGATGGCAGCAAGCCTGTGACACGTAAGAAAAGCTTACACATTAAAAGTAAGATTAGAAAGTTCAGGAGCTACTGAAACTTCCATTCCTGCCCAAAGCTCCCAAACATTTCTTTGCTTCTAGAATAAATTATTTTTTGCCCTCTGGGGACAAATCCATTTGACACGTATCTGTCACCTACAAATCAATGGACAAACCAAGCACACTAACAGCGTTTTAGAACTTTCAGAATTTAGGCTGCCTTGGGGAGGAATCATGATGGGTATTTAGGAATATGGGAGGAGAAAGAGGAAAAGCAGACAGACACATCTAATTCCTCAGAGCAGGAACTACTAGGGTAACTGACCCAATTGCAGCCACAAAGCTGGCAGGGGATGGGGGTAGATAAGAAGATCCAAAGGGTCAAGATCCAGTATTTGAATATCAGGTTGTTTGAAGGTCACAACAGTGAAAGACCCAGGTGGCAGAGGTCATCCTAGGGAATGCATGTACATGAGTAAATATCAGAATCGAATGGCATTTTAGAATACAATCAAGTCCTGGCATGGTTTGAAGTAAGGAGGTAAATTAGGGTTCAGAAACTCAAACTAGGGCAGGTAGACAACAACGGCCAGCCAAACGTAAATGCCACGGCAGAGGGCGTAACACAAAACACAATGACTCGTGTGCCGCGTGGTCCTTCAGAGCTCAGTGCAGGTGGTGACCAGATTACAGTTGTGCAGCAGGTGCCAAAGATGATGGGTCCCATAGCTCAGTCACAGCCACATCAGTGGACCTCAGTTAGGGAAATCACTTAATTCTTAACCCATAGTCTGGGCTAACAGTAGCGGCAGAGAAGCTGGCTATCACAAAATACTCCTTTGCTCTTTCAGAATTAGCGCAGGAACAGACACGGCCCGAGTAAGCCTAGCGGTGGCCTTGTGCCTTGTGGGCTATTACTCATCAAGACAACGGAGCCACGCTTCTTGATACCTGGGCTCTGCCACAACACCGGCTATGTCTTCAAACACACTAGCCACAACCAGGGGTAGGCTCCACACCCAGATCTATTATCTATTCGACACATTACTGTCCCAGTCACACAGAGCCCTTGTCAGGAATCTAGAGGGCCCAGGCTGATGTGCAGGCAGGACTGTCACAGGGCTCCACATTCAATTCATGCCCTCCAAGAGTCCCGCCCCTCTCCTTTCCTGTCACTCATCTCCACTAGTCATGAGAGTACCATCAAAAGAGGACTATTCAAGCCTAGCATAGCTAGCCAACATTTTGGAGGTGAAAATAAAAGTGCTTATTAAAAGTATTATCAATGCCAACCAACTAGTAAATAAAATAAAATCAACGGTGTAGGACCACCAATGGAAAAAAAATACTTCTTATAGTTTGCAGATGCAAATTTTACATGCTTTTGATCAAAAAAAAAAGTTAATACAACAATAAAATGGAGCAAATGATAAGGTAGTGTGTGAGCCAAAAATCTGTTCAACCCAAAAGATTTTTCTGCTCAGTTTAAATAGGCCTTAATTTGCAAGTGTTTATTACTCCTAATTTTCTTTTCTTTTTTTTATTACTCCTAATTTTCAAGCACATTGGAGGTCAATTAAGAAATTGATAAACCTCTCTCCTGATAAGATTAGAGTAAAACATTAACATACCATTAAAATGTTCAGCAGAAAATAGAATTCAGTAATCATCGCTAAAGGTAAATGTCCATGACCAGATGGAAGGCTAATGAAAAAGTTGTCCTTCTTTTCACACCTCAAATCATGGATGAAATGGAATCTTCATCTGCGATGTAACAGACACACATTAAAATGTTTCATACTTGAACAGTAACACCTGTCAAACTCAGTAAAGGGCTTTCTACTGTTTATTCATGCAAACTTCATAACTTATACTGGATTTAATCAACTAATAGTATATTTATTAAGTATCCTAAAATGTCAAGTATTGAAAGGATATACATATTACCTATAAGAGATGGCCAACCGGCACCTCCTAAGTTTAAACTGAATAAAGAGTATTAGAAGAGGTTTGGGGAAAAAAAAAATCTCTAAATGAAACCTTCATTTTGATCACATTATACGTCAAGAATTTTGGGAAGAGTAAATCATGCCCTTTACCATCAATAGAGATTCTGCAACTTCGGCTTTGAATAGAACTAAAGGAACCCATCTTTCAATCATCCATTCATCTGGCAAATTTTTGTTGCATGTCTACCAAATATTTGGCACTATGCTAGCTAAAAGATTCAAATAAATTCAATAAATTCATCTACAATTTGAAAGAAATGTCCCCGTTCCTGCTACGTGTCATTCTCCCATTATCATCTGACCCATTGAGAGCTATACAATAGAAACCAGGAGATGGCTGTGGTAAAGGAGAGTGAGAATGGAATGTGTAAGTGCTGAGGCTAAGTCTACAGGCAGAAAATCTAAAAAAGCTTTTGAAGCCATACATTGATGACATGTGCTTTGGGATTTATTGAAGGTTTAAACTGAGCAGTAATGTAATCATCTCTCTCTCTCTCTCTCTCTTTTTTAGAATATTTGGAGATAAGAGATTGGGATCTGGATCAAACCTGGCAGCAAGTGGGTCAATAATGAGCTGTCACTGTGATTGGGAGAAAAATATAGGGCAGTTTGGTCTATAATAGGAGTGGTGGGAATATCCAAACATGAAAAGATTGAGCAATGGTTAAGAGTTAATCTCCACTGGACTAAGTGATTTGGTGGCTATAAGAGATGAGGAGAGAGAGAATGCCAGGATAATATTTCATGTCCTCTCCCCAGACCCTAATTTTCTCATCTATAAAATGGATTTATTATCATAAAAATATTTATAATGCAGGATCGTTGCAGAAATGAAATAAAAATAATGAAAGTAGAATCACTTTGTAAACTGAAAAACTACATATCAATGTTTGTTAAAAACAACAACAAAGAGACGTTAGGGGAAGAAATTCTCATTTTTGAATTTCGATTTTTTCATCTACAGAAATGGAGTAGTGAAGGTGCTTCCCAGCTCTAATGTTCCCTTATTCTGACAATTTTCTTGACAAGGCAGAATAATTCATTCAATTCCTTGCGATGAGATGGAAAGACAAGCCAGTAACCACCACTACTTATTTCAAAGATGAGCCTTTAATTCTGCTCTGTGCCCTCTTCTGCAGCAGGCAGGCTGTATACTTTCTGTCCAAGCCAGGGCTGGACATGAGAATGTGATTAAGACATGGTTTCTAGGGTGACCTACCTATAGTCTTAGACTTAAGATGCTTTTGCATTACTTAGAATCGATGCTCTGTACCTCCTAAAGAAACTTTCCTCCCTCTGCCTTCCTTATGAAGGCAAGCCAGCCTTCTTTATACTCCCTCGGATAAATGCTCTATTGCTTCCCAGAGTTCTATCCTTTCTTTCTCTAGACTTATTCATATCTGCCTTAGTTCCCAATGATAACACTGGGATCCACTCCTAAATTAATAAATTCAACAAACAAATGGAAAGCCAAATTCATTGATTGTGTGCTTAAATAGCTATAGTCATTATAGTGTAATTGGTCAAGTTCGACCAACTAATCCCTCATGGATTTATCTAGAGAGAGTAAACAAAACAAAACAAAACAAAAAACCAAAGTTTGCCGCTCTCCACATATAAATAATTCTACGGTAATTCAGAAACCAAGAATATTCCAGTTGCTTACCATGCCTTTCTTTTCAACTGCAGCTGATCTTGAACCTTGTAGGATCCCTCATCTCTCTGAATTTACCTTCTCCAGTTTTTATTTAAGAAAATAAAATAGATAAAATATTACATTTATTTAGCATTTTTCTACAGGGACAACTGCTTGAAGTTACTGTGATCAGGGAGAAATACAAGTCTCTGGACATTTTTTCTGGCTGAAAACCATAACTGTCTGCATTCAAGATCACTCTTCAAAGCATTAGTTTCACACTTTGATTTCAGTTCAAGTTTAAAAGCCACCAACCATTCTTTCCTTTACAACTATTTTTTAGTTACTAGCTGTAGCGAAAAAGGTACAATCTATAGGGGATAAGAAAAAACAACTTAGTTCTACTTGGAAAAACAGTAGAACAAAAATTCTTAAAGAAAACAAACTGGTAATCCAGCCAACCAGGGTAATTCAGAGAGAGAGATGTTTAAAGATATATATAAAAACAGAATTGAGGGAAGTGACTATTCTAATCTTGTCCTAGTTTTTTTTTTTTTTCTGTTTTGTTTTAAGGATAACATCCGTTCCATTTTTTTTCCAAGGATAGCGTCCCTTATTGTTTCTAGTTCATTAACTTTCCTCCGTCTCTCCCAGAACAACACATTTCACCACTGTTTTGCATATGGGAGGCATAAACAAAAGCATGACATTTTAAGGCATGATCCCATGGGGCTTTCGAGAAGTTTATGTTTCACTGGAAACTCTGAGAATCTTTTGCCCAGCTAGGGAGAACATCTGCTTCCTCTTAGCGACTTTAAATACACTTTGATCCTGATGTCTTTCAATATCACCCACACAATGTATTTGAGGTTTTTCTGAGTAAAATGGGGAGAGCGGAGTGACATTTGAGTTGGGGGCAAAGTGCCACTTTCCAGGAGACATTCAACTAATGCTTTTGCTCAGGAATAAAAAAACACAATTTTAGTGCTGCCTATTCTTGATTCTTCCTTAGAAACCTCCTTCTACAATAATACTTAGCATCTATGTGGCATTTTTTAAACCATTAAACAAATTACTCCTCAACCAACCCTTTGTCAGGAAGTCAATTAAGTAGAATATAATTTGTAGATGGAAAACCAAGAAATGAGCAGGCTTAATTAGAATTCAGAGGTATATTCCATGCTTCCCATTATCCCTCTTCTCAGACCACCAAGAGTTTCCATATGTCAGCATGATTTTAGTGAAGATCATCTAGTAACTTTACTTTGTGAAATTGTTGATTTTGAATTTAAAATGTTCCACCAATTGCATTACTTTGGGTTCATTTATCCATTCCAAGAGCACCTACTGAGTGCAGAGTAACCTATTAGACATGATAGTTCATTTTTATTAAATTAAGTCATCAAGCTCAAGGACCAGAAATTTATAACCCCTGATCATTATTTTTGTAAATAAAGTTTTATTGGAACATAGCCACACCCATTTGTTCAGATATTATCTAGTGCTCCTTTTGTACTACAACCGCAGTGGTAAAAATGAAGCTTGATCCAGAAGTTGTGAGAGAGCTCCTATGACCCACCAGCTCAAAATATTTACCATGTAGTCCTTTACAGAGTAAGTTTTCCAACCCTGTTCTAGCTCAATGATTTCTAAACACTTCGTTTAGCTGCAAGTGGATCTGCTGAGAATCTGGTTCAAGGCCAGATTCTGATTCAGTAGGTTGGTGGTAGTGACTTGTAAGAATCTGTACTCTAAAAACTCTGTTTGGGTGATTATATTGTATAATTCTACTTGAGAAATATTGTTCCAGGTGACAGAGTTTAAGGGCTTTCAAGAGACAGAATTTTTTTAAATGGGGGGATTGCCCATGGGATGAGATTAAGGAAAAGCTTCTTGGAGATGGTAATTATCTGCAAATTTTGATGGATCTGGACTGTAGAGAGAAAACCCAAGACTTATTACAGGCAGTAAAGAAAATGATATGAGCCAAGATATGGATATGGGAAGGAACAAGGGTGAGTGAGGGTACAGTAAGGGAACAGGTCTGATAGAAGATAGGGAATCACTGAGGAGTTATGAAAGATTTTATTTGTATGGAGCTGGGGACCAGAGCAAGAGATGCCCTTTAAGGCTTATTGAGAAACACTTTCAATCCAACAAATAGTTCAAGATCCATAACCTGCAGTTGTGTGGAGCCAGCCAAGCACTGTATCTCAATCTCTTCAATGAACAATGGAGGACATTTTTAACATGGCGGCTTACGGTCAGGGTACAGAATTAAATCAGTGACCACTTCAGGGTTTGCACCCACAACTTGAACGTCATGAACAGTGTCCACAAACTTTAACATGCATCAGCTACACTTAGCCGACTTGTTAAAACTCAGCTTGGTTTCACATCCAGAGTTTCTGATTCAGTAGGTCTGTGGCAGGGCCTCAGAATTTGTATTCTAACAAGTCCCTAGGTGATGCTGATGGTGCTGGCCCAGGAACCACCTTTTGAGAACCACCACTCTAACCAGAGGAAACAAATGGCTGGAAAAGAGTCATAAAGTGTGCCTGTAAATAGGCTTTGTCGTGTTGAAGGCCCTCAGTTCTATGGCTGATGAACCAAGACAAACACACGACTGTCCTTCAGGCTTGAACGTTAAGAGGTCATTGCCAGTTTGGATGAAAACCAGATTGAAATCACAGAACCATAAATAATAATAGAACTAATAATAAAATAGGCCTTAGAGATCATTTAGTTCAACTTTTTATCTTGTAGACCAGATGGAGAAACTGAAAATCAGAGAGATTACATGGCTTACTTATATCCAGTTCCTAATAGCAACCTAAGAGTTTTGTTCTTCAAAAGGAAATTGCATAATAAAAATGGGTGATATTTAATGTGAAGAAACTAAACTAGGACTTAGTCTATGTACCCTGAGTTTACTGAACAGCTTATAGATGGCAACAGTAAATAAACTTTCTTCCAGTAATCATACCAAAAATGAAATTCTCATTGAAGGGAGGCCCATATTTGTCATAAGGGACTCCCTCCAAAAAAAAGTTAAGATCAGAAATTGATTTTGGCTCTTGAGTATTTGATCCCAAACTTATTACTATGTCACCTCGTGCCTTTAAAAGGCAAACCATCACATTACTAATATTGACTATATTTTATTTAGTTCTTGACTGTTTCACTGAATTTCAAGTGCAAGGAAATTGAAGCTTCAGGTTCAAGTCCTAGTCTCTGATTATGGGTAAATGACAAGTCAGGTAAGAGCTGCAATTGATTGAGAGTGACATCTAAGCAAAGATGCTTTTAGCTACCTCTGGGCTCTCAGGACACTTAGAAATAATTCAGATATGGTTTCTTATCAGCTGGGTATTAGCAGCCTGTAAATATGTATCCCCATTCAGCATAATGGGTTCTGACAGAGTAAAAGCCACCTGGAAAACATTTAAATGTCCTTCTTCCAGTGGTCGTTTAGCTACTTTTTCCCTGAGGGGCAACAAATCAACAATGCATTATTTTAGTTTGTTAACATGTAGGATGTGTCAGGCTTTTATTTTGTCTTTTGTTTTGTTTTCTGTTTGCTTTCGTTTGTTTGCTCTCGGTGCTCTTCATTTGTCTTTCAAATATAGACTAAAAAGGACCAGTTTCCTTGTCCAGCCTCATGTCATATGTACATAAAAACAAGTTAATCTTTAATGAAGCAGAAAGTGAGTTATATAAAGGCAATTTCCTTCCAGGCTTTACATGATGGCTCTTGTTCATTTTATTGGGTTCATCAACCAAATGGTTATTTATTCATATATCCATCCAGCACAGATCGAACACGGCTACGTGGAAGGCATTTTGACAGATTTGGGCCTCCCCACTCCCACCTTGTAATTATTGGAAAAGAAAGAGCAAGCAAATACTGCTCCCACACAGGCACAGTTTGAGTCCTAATTTCCCTTTGTTCCATTGTGGCATAACTCCTGCTCTCTGGGTTGGTTAATCATTTTACAAACAAGATTCCTCTTCCACCATGTTCGAGGTGGTGAAATAAAGAATTTCATCATTTCTTTGGTTGTACACTCTAGATATCATATAATTTTGTGTTCTTTAGAAGTTAACACAATTTTCTTCAGCCTGGTATTTTGAGGTGTTCTTTCCAAACTCATCCTAAATTTGAACCAACCGTCGTTCATGTCTGGCCCGTGTGTTTGTGCTGACTGGTAAGCACGTATCAGGAGTACCCATCTTTGGTTTGGGCTGCTTTCCTTCCACTTAGAACACACTCCAGTTCTACAAAGACTAGGAATCCTTCGAACACCAACTTAAAGTTCAACCTCCTCTTTTGGGCTTCCTTGGGAACCCACACTGACTGTTTCTTCTCCAAACTCCCGGGACACTGATTTTTCTACATCATGTGTTTGGTATATCAAATTCTGCCTCACATTATGAATTATTGTTTTGAAATTAGTGTGACAGCTCTTTGAGTACAAAGAATGGTGTGCACAGTTCCCTGTGTATCTGTGAGAGCTTGACAAATTATTAAATGGTCAGATTTGTAGGAATGGAAGTTGATCCTTCCCTTTGTGTGAATGGTAGTTTTAACAACACTGATAGTAATGATCATTGTGAGAGAATATTTATTGGAACTTTTCTCCAGCAGAAAAGTGTCCATGGAATCAACTAAAAAGCAAAAAATCAAAACCTGGAATTACTAAAGTTAGTTGCTTAAAAAAATTAATTTTCTGAAGCTACTGCAGTTGAATTTAAAAGGTTTTTTTCCCTAAGAAGCTTGGAAAACTGATCTAATGTTACATAATGGAGACTTGCAGTAAGTAGTAGGTTTATTCTTCAAAGAACTTGAGAAATCTTTGCTAATTAATTAACTCATTAATCACTAGCTAAACTAGCAAGCAGGAAAGGAGGCTGCAAAAAGAAAAGCCAGTCGTTGTATCAGCCGCAATCTCGAAACCGAATCATAATCTAGAGAATAGAGGGAGGGGTGCTTGTTCAACTGGTGACGTACAGGGGCTGGGGTTTTCACTGTGCCTTTGGTTTGGGGATGGAAGTTGATCTGGCTTTGAGCATAGACAGTGTCTTGCTAAATACTGCCTGTTCTTAAAATAGCTCACAATGCCAGCTTTTTACACACTGGGTGCTGGCGTTTTCCATTTCATCGAGTAGAATGAAAGGCAAAGAAAACATTATGTAGTGCCCTTTATGCGGAAGCACCAAAATATGCTTCCAGAAACATGTGGGAGGGAGACGGAGAGAGAGTGGCAGAAGAGATGGTGCAAAAGAGCAATTCCCAGTTTTAGTAAATGAACCAAATCCTAGAATTAGAAAGAAAATACTCAAATTGGAAACTAAAAATGTCAGGCCATTTTAAATCTAGGATAATGGCAACTTACAAAATTGAGGCTTAAAAAAAAAAAAATAACACCCCCCCCACCCCCCAATGCCCATCCCTCAACCTCTATTTTGAAGGACATCTATTCGGGCGGTTTCAAATACTTCTGGTGTTGAGATAGACAAGGAGGCGAGGGCGTGTAGGGCAGTCTCAGGGTAATGCACAGTCCCGCCGATTTATTCACCCTCAAAGCCATTTTAAAATCAATTCAGTATTTCCTGGATAGGTTGACGTCACCCCGCTCATATCAGAGTAAAGGACTGAGCTGCTGGCTTGGCGTTCATTAAAATTCTGTATACTACACGAGGCAGAAGCCAATTCCTATTTTCGGGACAACCATAAAACAATGCAGTAAGTGTTCTTGTCTCTGGGGCCAAGGTGGGGAGAGCAGAGAGGAGTTGTGTAGAATGAGGTTCACACAGGGAAAGGGGGAGGGGGATGCACGTCATGTGTTTTTGTTTTTTGGTGGTTTTTTTTTTTTTTTTAACCAAATTCTAGCAATAAAACAAGTGTCAGCCACATACAGTTAATAAAGCATCCAAAACACATGGTATAAAGCTCCGACCTCTGCTCAAGAGTCGAATGAATTGAATTCAAGAGTACTCTAAGAATTCTAATCTGGACTCCTCCAGCTAGGAAAGTAGTGACAGACAATATAATCTGGGGAAAATGACTTTACACCCCAGAAATCGAAGACACTATTTTCAGTTCTTTTATTTTCATTAAGTAGTTTTTCTTCTCACAACCCATTTATAAAGGAAAATATCTGTCACCTGTCACCCATCTTGGTACTATTTGCATGAACATGGAACCTAGATCTTCCACGTAGATCGTGTGTGTGTGTGTGTGTGTGTGTGTGCATACACGCCCATTCATATACACAGATAAACGACTACAGGTCTGTCAACAGGACCCCCCCCCCACCCCAGTCATGACTGCCACGGCAGAAGGACTCTCTGAGGTTTGGCTCTGCCGTGACCCTGAACCTGAGGGATGTGTGGCTCTGCTCTGATGGAGTCAGGCAGGGTAGTTCTACACTAGAGTTTTGTAGACCTGAGGGGGCAAAGTGGCGATCTTCCCCCCAGGGTAAGATGTACTTTTGGTACAAGTGTTGTGTCATCCAGCTAGGCCTGCTGCTCTCCCAGAGGAGGGAGTAAACCTTGCAGAAAGGGGACCACCCCCCAACCCCGGGGCAGAGACACTGTGCTCAGAGCACTCTCAGAGAAGTGTGCCCACTGGGCCTTCTTTTGTCCCGCCCGATGGCAAAGGAGGCTGCCCTCGGCCTCCAGAAAAAAGACCTTGAATTCAGAACAGGGCAGTCACTTTGTTTTTGAGCATTCCATGGCAAGCACTCTTTCCCCCAGATAACCCACAAACCCAATTTCAAATAATATTTAGAAATTCTCAGTGAGGAGCTTGGCTTTTTCTTCTTTCAGCTGCTACACACACACACACACACACACACACACACACACGGATGCACACACATGCACACCCGGTGGGCCCCTGCATACAGAAAGAAACGCGACTCTTATTCAAGAAGGGCAGGCTGAACTTTCAGAGTTCATTAGAAACACAGCCCGACGTAAATGCTTCGGCTCTCCTCTAAGTGCGACTCCATGTTCAAAAGCAATGAAGAACAGCCTCAAGACCCAGCTTCCCTCTCCTGCTGAGTCAAGGGGAAGTGAAGATGGGCAGAGTTCTTCCAGGAGGGGTTGGCGCTCTGCCTGCTTGGCACAGAAAGAAACCAGCCGCCTCTCTACCCACGTCCTCAATTTTCAGGGACAGCCTGGTTCCAGATCTCTGCTGGAAGCTGTGGCCTGGCCCCCAGGCAGCCAGGATGATGGGACCTCCTACGCTGTTGGAATGTCTGAGGGAGGGAAACTAAAACTCATGCCACAGAGAGATCTAAAAAGGATACTGTCAGTCCTTTGTCTTCCTCAGCTGGCTCACATACTCTTTGAAATGGCACAGTGGGGCCATGCACCAGTTGGCAGGGAACAGCGTGGGTCCCTAGGACCCAGGGAACAGAGGTTGGAGCTTTATACCATCTCTCTCTTAGACCAGCCAGGTTCAAATCTCAGCTCTACCACTTCCCAGCTCTGTGACCTGGGGCAAGTAACGGAACCTCTCTCTGCCTCACTTTCCTCTTCTACAAATTGAGGTAGTAACAGTCCCTACTTCATAGACTATGTATGTATGAGGATTAAATGAGAATTAAATTTCCAAAGGTTAAGGAAAAGGGGCTACAACACACTTAACAGCATGTAAATGTCAGGGATGATTATTAGATATGTATCCCACCTGAGTTCCCACTCACCTGCTCTTAAACTTTCAAGGGAAGAACAAAGGAGAATCAGGCTACCTGGACGCACATCCCCGCTCTTGGGCCCTGTTGGTCTCAGGCCAGTACTGCCTTCAGATCGCACCCCCACCTGCCCACATCTTTCTCTGGACTGAGTGGAAGCAGAGTTGTTGGCTGACTCAGCTGAAAGACACAGGCATCCTCATTACCCTGAAATAACCCCATTAACAGAGTCTATAAAATCAGGCGCCACACTGAGGAAGAACGTGGGCCACTCACGGACTATAGGAGACTAGGTTGTGCAGAGCTGTTCTGAAAGGAATATTGGGCCTTATTTACTATTAACAACATGAGGGAGAAAATGGAACCACTGAGCTTTGTTCTTTATTTT